>NC_088791.1:54916633-55227769 GCF_011386835.1 Chrysemys picta bellii | reverse complement strand
GCTGCATGCAGTATTCAAACTGTGAGCATACCATAGATTTTATATAGTGGCATTATGACATTATCTGTCTTATTATCTATTCCTTTCCTAATGATTCCTAACATTCTGCTAGCTTTTTTGACTGCTGCTACACATTGAGCAGAAGTTTTCAGAGAACTATCCATGACGACTCCAAGATCTCTTTCTTGAGTGATAACAGATAATTTAAATCTTGTCATTTTGTATATATAGTTGGGATTATGTTTTCCAATATACATTACTTTGCATTTTTCAAATAGAATTTCATCTGCCATTTTGTTGCCTAGTCATCCAGTTTTGTGAGATCCCTTTGTAATTCTTTGCAATCTGCTTTGGACTTAACTTTGGAGTAATTCTGTATCATCTGCAAATTTTGCCACCTCACCTTACCCCTTTTCCCAGATCATTTATGAATATGTTGAACAGCACTGGTGCCAGTACAGATCCCTGGGGGACACCACTATTTACCTCTCTCCATTCTAAAAATGGACCATTTATTCCTATGATTTGTTTCCTGTCTTTTAACAGTTACTGATCTATGTGAGGCCCTTCCTTCTTATCCCATGATAGCTTACTTTGCTTAAGAGCCTTTGATGAGGGACCTTGTCAAAGACTTTCTGAGGGTATGTCTACACAGCTAGACACTCCCAGCTGGCCTGTGCCAGCTGACTCAGGCTTATGGGGCTCGGGCTGCAGGGATGTTTTATTGCTGTGCTTGGGGTGGGGTTCTAGGTCCCTGCAAGGCGGGAGGATCCCAGAGCCTGGTTGTCTACACAGCAATGAAACAGTTTTGCAGCCTGAGTCCTGCGAGCCTGAATTGGCTGGCATGGGCCAGCCACAGGTTTTTCTTTGCTGTGTAGATGTACCCTGAAAGTCCAAGTACTATTTATCCATTGGATCACCCATGTCCATGTTTGTTGACCCCCCTCAAAGAATTCTAATAGATTGGTGAGGCAAGATTTCCCTTTACAAAAGCCGTGTTGATCTTCCCAACAAATGGTGGTCATCTGTGTGTATGATAATTCTGTTCTTTACTATAATTTCAACCAATTTGCCTGGTACTGAAGAACTACTTGCACAAACAATGATTGTACTTTTTGTGAATATCATTTTGTGAGAGGGCCTTGCTAGATAAATATGTAGAGAGAGCTGACACTAACCACTCCTTAGGCTTCAGAGCATTTTTTATTCCTGCTGTTATTGTTGAAGGCAACTGATAGTGAGGCCTGTTGACAGGCACTGTGCTTTATTTGAGAAATGCAGCTCAAATCTGGAGGGGCAGAACAATCTGAGGGCTTGTTTAGACAGAGCCGCAGTCTGGACTACAGAAGTTTGAATTGCAAAGAGCGCTAATATATTGTGCTCTAATGCCCCTTCTAGACTCTCTTGGTGAGAACTAAAAGGTACCTAGTTCATGAACTCTGTTAACATGAGCGAGGTACCTTTTAGTTTGCACCAGTAGGGTGTATTTTGGGGGCGGGGGGAGGAAAAGCATGGCACGTTAGAGAGCTCTATAATTTACATCCCTGTAGTGTGGACTGTGGCGCCATGTAGAAACCCCTGGATCATCAGAAACGAAGAATAAAAAGAGTACAGTAACTCCTCACTTAATGTTGCAGTTATGTTCCTGAAAAATGCAACTTTAAGTGAAACAATGTTAAACGAATCTAACTGTCCCATAAGATTTAATGTAAATTCCGAGGGTTAGGTTCGGTTCCAAGGAAATTTGGAGACACGGCGCTTCCCCGCTCCTGCCCCTCCCTCCCAGAAAGTCCTAAGCGCCGCCAAACAGCTGTTTAGCAGCGTTCAGGATTTTCTGGGAGGGAGTGGGAGGAGTGGAGACGTGGGGCTTTTCTGCTCCTCCCCCTTCCTCCGAGCACTTCGTGCTTAGGACTTTCTGGGAGTGAGGGGCAGGAGCGGGGAAGCGCTGCGTCTCCCCTCCTCCCCCTCCCTCCCAGAAAGTCCTAAGCACCGCCAAACGGGGGGGAAGTGCTGGGAGGGAGGGGGAGGAGGCGGAGAAGTGGAACTTGTGCAATGCTCCTTTGTAAAGTCGATTCTCTTCCACAGAATCTTACAAGCAGGCAGCCAAACGACGTTATAAGGGAGCATTGCACAACTTTAAACGAGCATGTTCCCTAATTGGGCAGGGACATAACATTGAAACATTAAGTGCGACAATGTTAAATGAGGAGTTACTGTAATTGGCTGAATGGTGGATCACCAGCGAAATCAGAAAGGTTCAGTTATAAGTGGTGGAGAGAGAAAAGAATAGACATCAGGTAAGCCCCCCCTCCAGAACATTAAGGAATGGCCTTTAGAATCACAATCTCAAAAGCTTCTGATCCATGCTCAATATTACTCTAAGTCAGAGGTCCCCAAACTGTGGGGCAAAAAGAATGAAAATTGTTGATGCCTGTGACCCAATAATTATATCTTTTGACTAGAGTTTTCATAAAATACATTCTTGCTTATCCCACTTTACATAACTCACACTAGACACTGGCCTTAGTAAGCCTATGGCAAGGAGTGTGGGAGGTAGGGCAGAGGGTAGGGTGCGGGGGTGAGGGCTTTGTCTGGGGGTGAGGGCTCTAGGGTGGAGCTGGGGATGAGGGGTTCAGGGTGCAAGAGGGGGCTCAGGGGTGGGGTAGAGGGTTGGGATGTGGTGGGGGTGAGGGCTCAGGCTCTGGGGGCACAGGTTCTGGGGTGGGGCCGGGGATCAGGAGTTTGGGGTGCAGGCAGGCTGCCCTAGGGCTGGGGCCAGAGGACTCTCCCCAGCCCTCTCCCCCCGCCAGCAGCAGCT
Source organism: Chrysemys picta bellii (assembly GCF_011386835.1). Taxonomy (NCBI): domain Eukaryota; kingdom Metazoa; phylum Chordata; order Testudines; family Emydidae; genus Chrysemys; species Chrysemys picta. The sequence continues at coordinate 55,224,951 of NC_088791.1, read as the reverse complement.
AGCTCCCCCCATGGGCAGGCAGCACGGAGCTCCAGGGGAAAGGCCTCTCTCTCCCCCTCTGCACGGAGCTCCGGTGGAAGGGTCCCTCTCTCCCTGATGGCAGCAGCGAGCTCCGGGGCCGGGGGAGAGGCCCGCAGCAGCCCTGCAAGCCCCAACTTGCTCCCGTCCCAACTCACCCCATACCTCTCTCCTCTCCAGGTCCTTGCTGCGCGGCCCTTTAGAGCTGCTGCGCAGCAATGATCATTATAATTTGAATTAGGAATGTGACCCAGTGCCTGACATTCTGACACCCAATAATGGGTCACAACCCAATACTTCAAAAAACACTGCCCTGGGGAATGCAGAGGAATGTTTGAGGGAGTGGGGGGTGCAGCTGGGGTCTGGGGCAGCCTCCATGGGAGGGAGCGCAACCCACCTCTGCTTCTGGGTCCGGCTGCTGGCATCCTGGCTGCCGGCCCCGCACCCACGGCCCTGGCTGCGGCCAAGGCTCCACTCCCGGCTCTGCCCCTTACCCCAGCTGTAGTCCCAGCCTCGGTGCCCTTACCTCTGTCCACCTTTCCCCCGGGAGCCGTGGCCCTGCTCCCAGCTCCAGGGTGGGAGTGGGGAGGGAGAGACAGAACTGAGACAGAGGTAAGCGGGGGCATGAGGTAAAAAGTTTGGGGACCACTGCTCTAAGTTTTACCCAAATGTATGCTATCAAAGAATAATCAGCAATCTCACCCATATTTATGATTGCAGCAGCCCTATTTAGAAAATGACATTGAGATGAACAAGAGAAAAATGAGATTTCTCATAAATATGGCAAAAAAGACATAGGATGTGGGGCCATCAGGCAGAGCAAGTTTGTCACTCATTTTTTTCAATACCCGTACTCTAAATCCCAGCTATTGTCTTAAGAAAAAGACACACAGTTTTTTCCATGCATCAGAACAACAAAGAGAATTATCATCTCTCATCAACAATCCACAGTGAGAACGGCACTGTACTGTTTTTCAGGAAGGAGCTCAGGGGAAAAAAAGAGTTTATAGACACATACTTGCAGAATGCGGTCTCCTTCTCGGATCCGGCCATCTCTGGCAGCAATGCTGTTTGGATCAACCTGCATAGGACAGTATTCAAAAACTGAGCATGAAAAGATATTAACTTCAAACAACTCAATTTGTAGAATTTGTAAAAATGCCATTGTTTACATTGTGGAAAGACAGTTTAAATCTTTATTCAGTCAGATGAACATAGCAGTTCTGCGAATAATCACAGAACCTTGTTATAAAACAAATCTAAATACAGAGAGGGTTGAGCTGGTGTATGATTTTCAGAACAATATTTTTCCACATGACTGTCAAGCACTAACCTTCAGCTGTCATAGAGCAGAGTATTAATGACAGAATTCTTAGGCTCTGGAAATTCACTTTGGGCTGAGGTGATTTTGAAGTCTTGCTAATGAGTGGTTGATATCTCCACACAGCAGGTTTATGTCTGCTTAAGGAGATGGTATAATCTCCTTTTCTGAAAACATTTATTTTTAAATGATTGTATCAGCTATCAAGCTGTGGATTTTTCAGTTCCCAAAGAATTACAAGAAAAACAAAGAAAGATCTACAGTATAGAGATCATTCATGGATCCTCTGCACCGGGTCTGATTTAAGTTGCTTAATTTAAAGTTAGCTTAGCATAAATAGCTATTTAGGGCTCCATTAACAGTTTATCAGAGTCACAATAGCTCATCCTTGAGCAATGACCTGCTCTTCATAGGTGCAATACTATCTATCACCTTTCACTTGATGGTTATCTTAAACCATTTATTTTACCTTGTCATGCCAAGAGCAATTTTTCAACCTAAACATTTTGAGCATTGCATTTGGTTTGCTGGTTACATCTTGTACAGATATTAGATATTATTTTCTTATTGTGCATTGCAGACAAAAAATGAGGCTGAAGAGTTTAATTAAATATACTGTGACAAAGTTCCTCCTCTATCTTGGTGGGTCCTGCGCTTATTGGAGGATTTTCTTGCCTCAGAGATTCACCATGTGAGTTGGGGAACAGCCCAGAGACCTTTCGCTCTGGAAGAACCCACAGTCCAGGTCAATTGGGAGGTTTGGGGGGAACCTGGGCCCGCCCTCTACTCCGGGTTCTAGCCCAGGGCACTGTGGACTGCAGCTGTCTATAGTGCCTCCTGTAACAGCTGCATGACAGCTACAACTCCCTGGGCTACTTCCCCATGGCCTCCTCCAAACACCTTCCTTATTCTCACTACAGGACCTTCCTCCTGGTGTCTGATAACACTTAGTCCTCCAGCAGCATACCCTTTTACCCTCTCCCGCTCCGCTCCGCTCCTTGCACCTCTTGCTCTCAGCTCCTCACACTCACACCACAAACTGAAGTGAGCTCTTTTTAAAACCCAGGTGCCCTGATTAGCCTGCCTTAATTGATTCTAGCAGCTTCTTCTTAATTGGCTCCAGGTGTCCTAATTAGCCTGCCTGTCTTAACGGGTTCTAGCAGGTTCCTGATTACTCCAGTACAGCCCCTGCTCTGGTCACTCAGGGAACAGAAAACTACTCATTCAGTGACCAGTATATTTGCCCTCTACCAGACTCCTGTACCCCACTGGTCTGGGTCTGTCACAATACGCAGTGTTGTTGTAGCTGTGTTGGTCCCAGGATATTAGAGTAACAAGATAGGAGAGGTATCTTTTATTGGTCTAACTTCTATTGGTGAGAGAAAGACAACCTTTTGAGCTTACACAGAGCTCTTCTGACCTGAAGAAGACCTCAGTGTAAGCTTGAAAGCTACTCTCTCTCACCAATAGAAGTTGGTCCAATGAAAGATATTACTTCACCCACCTTGGGTCTCTAATAGAATTAAACTTCCTTTGAAGAAAGGGCTGAGATATTCCAAGCAGAGCAATACCCTCCATTTGGAAAAAGCAACATATTTTAGCTATAAAGGTATAAGATCCCTTTACCTTTTTTTCCCTCACAAGGCCAAACAGATATTAATAGTAGTGCTTATATACCTGTGGGAAGAGTTATTCTTAGCAAGTTTTATACTAATCCCTAATTTTATATCTAAGGCTGTGGTTTTCACATACTTTGAGAGTGTTGTTTGCAATCACAGAACATTCTTTTTCCACTCCCATTTGTACGTGATTCACTTTATGGCAATGCAGGACAATTCATTCTGCTAAACTCACTCCACTTCTGGCATTCAGATTTTTGTGCTATGTCACCTGAAGGTGACAAATTGTGTATCAAATTCACTCACGGCAATCAACCCCCAGCTTGGACTCATAAAATGTTTGTCTTCTCATCTAGAAAAACTGCTCTCTTTAAAATTATTGGAGACTAACATTAAATTAATGCACCTGAAAGTCTTTCTAAGCCTGATATTGCAAGGTGCTAAATACCTCTTAGGGGGTGCTGAATACTCTCACTTATAATATATATATGGAGATATACCTATCTCATAGAGCTGGAAGGGACCTTGAAAGGTCATTGAGTTGAGTTGAGTCCAGTCCCCTGCCTTCACTAGCAGGACCAATTTTTTGCCCCAGATCCCTAAATGGCCCCCTCAAGGATTGAGCTCACAACCCTGGGTTTAGCAGGCCAATGCTCAAACCACTGAGCTGTCCCTCCCCGCACTTCCCATTGAAGTAGATGGCAGTTGAGATTGTTCAACACCTCAAGGTGTCAGGATCAGGCCTTCTGTTTGTTAGCTTGTAAAACAAAGAAGAGTGCTAGGACAGACTAGATTTTCTGACAGATTTATCTCACAGATTATTTTATGCTGTTCCCCTCTTCCTTGAACATATGTGATCATTGTAAAAATAAATTAGCCATTGTTATTGTTAACATGACTGCAGTAATGGGAGAACACAGAAGTGTGGAAATCAGAACTTTTGCTGACTTTCCACATATTTGTGGGATTTCATTCAAATTTCAGAGAATGCTTCGATTTTGCACTTTTCCTAATTATGATGTTGTATTTATAGCATCACAATAAACAAATAAGCTGGTAATAATTATATTACTTGGGCAACATAATTTACTCTCCTAATTGAAAGTGACAAGTGCTGGCTGACAGCCAGTATTACTGCAGTCAGGTCTCAGAACACTTGTTTCTATTTTTCCATTGAGTCCCCCCCCCCACCACAACTTTACCTCACTGACATAGATTCCTGTGTCTTCCTCATCATCTGTTCTGTAGCAGACAGTTAGCCCCAGCTTCTCTTGACTGCTAACACGACACAGCTCGACCTCCTATGAGAAAACACACAAACACAGTGTGGCATTTGTCTTGGGAAGAAATTCTGCAGTAGAATGGAGAACTAAGTCACTGAGATTCTCTTGGACAACCATAGAAAAGTTTTAATAATCTCACTCAATACCATACAATATGTCTCCCCATCCACATTATACCTTTCATTTTGTATTAACAATCAAAAATATGCAAATCATGGGATGAGTAAATTGTAGCTGCCTTTGGACAGTCTCAGTCTGCAGCATTGTGTGCATTCTTATGAGGAAAACATCACTAATAAATAAAGGAAAGAAGTCTAAATATATTAAAGTTGTAAACTACATAAGCACAGTTAGGTAAGTCATGCCTAACTCCGAGAAATATGGATTGCACTGATTTTGCAGGATTTTTTGGGGCGGGGGGGAGGGGGGCGGCTTTTGGATCATAGGAGCTGCTTACAGTATATTACATAGTCATTTTACTCCTATCACATCAACAACTGATTTACAGGATAGAGGACAGGCTGGCTACTCATCAATCGATCCATCACAAACGAGTGTCACTCTCTTTCACTTGCAAGCTAAGTCATAAAGCAAAACCACCGCCTTCTGTTAATAACATAATTCATCCCACAGCCAGTTCAGTGCCATAGCTTAATAGTAGGTGTTGTGAGATAATTGATGGATGTGTCAAGGATTATCCTGGGGAGTTGCTGTGGTATCCTCTCTGTGACCCGTGCCACTCTTGTATTCACACACTACTGCAAGGATTTTTGTACAAAATATGCCTTGTGGCTCATCATTTGAAAACTAATAACATTGTGGTTAATAATATAGTTGTGAAATATATGTAACAATGCTCTATGTGAAATTATGGACACTCACTAATATTATGCTTTAGAGTCTGTGAATAAAAAGTCTACAGACCAGGTATGTCAGGAGGACAGAACAGGTTTTCTCCAGACAAAGTAAACATCTCAAATCAGGTGTGGCCCAAAGTCTATGGTCTGTTGTGGAGGCTGCAGCTGGAGAGAGAATTAGCATAGTAGCAACCACCAGTGGGGGAAGAACCAGGATGAAGTCTCATCTTCCATACCTCATGTCTCCTTTATTGAGCTTGAACTAATGAACTTTATCTGGGTGCTCTTCAGAAGAATAAATTTCAATGGATCACTGAACTATAAAGGGAGGGGGAGCAAACCCCTAAGTTATTTCACTTTAAGGAGACAAAGAAACCAAGCAATTTGATCTCTGTGAAGAGTCCTGGCCAGTCAAAAGCTGGAAAGAAGATTATGGATGAAAGAAACCATCCTGAACAAAAACTAGGCTAAGTTTTAGACTTTTAGATGGGTGTTTTCACTTTTATTTGCCTGTAGCCGTCTTCACCTTTATCTCTTTTACTTGGGATCACTTAGTCCATGCTCTTTTGTTAAAAAATTTGTACTACTTTTGTTATAAATCATCAATGCTGGGTAAGTTCAGTTGTGTACTTCTAGTAAGCTGACAGGTTGGAATGTTATATTGTCTCTGTAGAGGGACATGAACCTAATACTTTTTCTGTGAGGATCCAGGGAGAGGGACTGCAGGATGACAATTTTGGGCAAATTTGGGACTGAAAGGCTCCTCAGGTCAGAATGCAAGGAGCATCCAAATTGGGCAAAGCCAGGGTGAGACTTGTGGGCTGCTGGCAGGCTGTTGGGGTCAGAGCTCTGAATCAAAGCTGCACAGTCAAAAGACACTGTGGGTTACAAGACAGACTTTGGTTGAACTACTTACTGCCCTGGTGAACCCCAAATGTCATACTCCACAATTATGAAATGATGCTGAAAACATATTCTTAGTGCCAGATGTGCCAGCTATGGTGTCTCAGGAAAAGTACAAGTGTCCGGGGCAGAGCAGAGTCATTACTACTACACACAAGTACAAATATCTAAGATTTCACATGGGAAACTTATACCAAATACAAGTGTTGAATATTGTGAAATAAATAACCTTAGTAAAGAATAATCTATTATATAATAGAGTGCCTTAAGTTTGTTTGAGAAACACTGGATTTCTTTACAGCCATTCTGAAAACTACATATGGGGCTAGATTGCGTCTGGCTCTCCTGAATGCACGAATGGGAAGAAGAGAAGAGGCCACAAGGAGCCTTCTCCTCCCACTATTACCTGGGCATGATACCAGCCCTTGTATCCAGGAAGCACATGGACTATCCCAGTTTAGTATTTACAGCAGCACTAGCCTTCCCAAAGAGAGCAGGAAGGGTGATGGTGGGTCTGCATTCTCTTCTTCTCCTAAGCAGCAAACAGAGGTAATCCTATACCAGGGGAATGAAGGCTGCCCTTCAATTTGTGAGTCACAGCTATACTCCCAACACGCCAGAGACTGCACTGACCTAGGGCACAATGCCTTTAAAGGATAGGAAGGATGGTCTAGGGACAGGGCACTGCACTGGGACTCAAGAGACCTGACTTCTCAGTCAAGCAAGCCACTTAATCTGACCTGTGCCTCAGTTCCCCATCATAACATAGGGATAGTACAGGGGTTGGCAACCTTTCAGAAGTGGTGTGCCGAGTCTTCATTTATTCACTCTAATTTAAGGTTTTGCGTGCCAGTAATATATTTTAATGTTTAAGGTCTCTTTCTCTAAGTCTATAATATATAACTAAACTATTGTTGTATGTAAAGTAAATAAGGTTTTTAAAATGCTTAAGAAGCTTCATTTAAAATTCAATTAAAATGCAGAGCCCCCCGGACTGTGTGAGTGCAGTGTGAGGACCCGGGCAGTGTAAGTGCCACTGAAAATCAGCTCGCGTGCCGCCTTCGGCACGCATGCCATAGGTTCCCTACCCCTGGGATAGTACCTCCCTCCTCACAGGGATATTATAAGGATAAAGTCCATTAATGATTGTCAAGTGCTCATATACTATGGTGATGAGGACCACATAAATGGATACATGGAATTGCTCATTCTGAGGCAGTACATCATACTTCCTCCTCTGGACGATTATGGCTTACAATGACAATTTTGCCAATGATTTTCATGACTTTTTGATTTTTATTAGAGAAATTTTGTAAAAGGGCACTACTGCTTATTGTATTCCTGTTCCTTCCCTAGTATATAAGCACGTGCTCAATATGTGTAGTGTAAACTGTATAAACTTCTGACTTGATTTAAGACATTTCACATTTTAATAAGCTAATAAGAAAATAAGGGGAAAACTGTCAGATTATTTGTTTTTTCTTAGAAAGGAGAGTTGCTTTAAATACCTATTTATATGCCGAGGAGTGGAAAGGGCAGGGGCACGTGCTATATGTTGGGTTTTAAAGAAGGAAGCTGAAATCTTATTTCACGAAGAAAGAGAATTACTAACAGTGACCTGATTTTGGCATTGGGAGTGAAAGTATGTATATTGAATAGAGGTCTATTCAAAACCCGTAATAACTGATGCCTCCGGAGGGAAAAAGAACACTTGACTAGAATGGTAGCATTAGGAAGGAATTACAGTAACAAAACAGCTTCAATTACACCAACAAGGTGTACTTTTAAAAGAATAAAGAAGCTTGTGGTCCCTTGGAGGCCTATAAGGAAGCCTAAATACACCATAAAGGACTGAGACTGGGACCTTTAAATCAAGGCAAATGAGGAGCTGTGCACAAGCTGAAATCCATTGACTTTCATTGTCCCGCCAACACAACCTTCAAAACTCCCTGAACCGAGGATGGACAGGCACCCCAAGGACTGCTTTGAACATAATTTCTTCAGTTTATAGTGACCTTGAAGTTCTTTTGGATGATTCATCTCAAAATGCTTTTTACAATAAAGCTGTATGAATGTTTCACATTGGAAATTAACTGAACCCTTATGGAGGATGTTGGTTTAATGAGCAGAATTTAACTATTCAGGGCATGAAACAAATGAACAGGGACACATATTCTGGTCTTGGAGTCTGAAAAGTTTGTTAGGACTGTCACTGTATGAGGAAATGACTTGTTTGTATTTGATCACCATCCTTTACCGGATGGAATGCATCAGGCCTGCTTGTGTATTCTGCCCGAGTTGCTGGGGCTCTCCCTTAGCTCAACAGTAGAGACCTGAGATTGTGTAGACAAAAATCTTAAATTAATTTCCCATTGGATGTGTATAAAGGTGGCAAATGACTGTGGTACCCATGTGTACGTGGTCCTGGATAATTATAATCTCTCAAAGAGATTGGAGACTCCTCTGAATATTCCACTTTGAAACACTGATATCTAGAGCTGGAGCAGAATTTCATGTTCTTTACTTTGTAGTCACCCAGTCTCTTACCCAGTTTAGGAAAGAAGCTGGAAAAGGTCTGATGTTTGGTATGGAAACAAGTCTTCCAGAGCCAGAAGATTGCACATACAAGCTGCTAAACTAAACCTAATTTCCTTTTCATGGTGTACAAGGCACATTAAGTATCCTACAGCATTACTCAAACCCAAGCCTAAAGTGACATTTTTTGAGAATTCACAGAGATTCTGCATAATACATTAAATCACCTACCAACCCAAGAGTCAAGAAGCCTTGCACCTGGGGTAAACTGGCATGGCTCCAATAACTTCAATGGATCAACACTGAATTGCACCAGCTGAGGAGCTGGTCCATAAAGCTCATTTCTCATCCAGAGAAACATCTGACAATGGGCTTTGTGACAGCTGTCGGTGATTTTTCCCCACTGATCTTTAACAGAAGAAAGAATGAGTCTGATGGCAGCAGTGCATATGTGAAAATCATGATTTTCCTCTTTAAATCCCTCTTGGGTACACATACATCTGTTTCCTCTTATTTTGTATTTTTTGTTGTTTTGACATTTGACGACTCAATGGCCTTTCTTCAGAATTCAGTATGAATCCTGTGAAAATTAAGACAAAGTACAATGGCCCACATCTGCGGAAAGGATGGGAACAGAGGGCAGAGGCTGGAGTGAGGATCTCCCCCTAGCCTCCGAGAGGCAGCCATCTTCCAACGTGAGAAGTATTCTGTTGCTAATGATAGAAATCAAAACAATGCCAGAAAACTGTACTCTCAGTTTTCTGAGACTTCTTTAAAACATTTAAGTAAATCACTTTAAGGATTGTCACCCCATGAAATATAGGAAAGTAGATTCTAAGGGGAGCACTTCCTTAAAAGACGGGAAAGATGACTAAGAGGAGGAGGCAATTCTTAGGGGGGCTGGGGCACATGACTTATGAGGAGAGGCTGAGGGAACTGGGTTTATTTAGCCTGCAGAAGTGAAGAGTGAGGGGGGATTTGATAGCAGCCTTCAACTACCTGAAGGGAGGTTCCAAAGAAGATGGAGCTCGGCTGTTCTCAGTGGTGGCAGATGACAGAACAAGAAGCAATGGTCTCAAGTTGCAGTGGGGGGATGTCTAGGTTGGATATTAGGAAACACTATTTCACTAGGAGGGTGGTGAAGCACTGGAATGGGTTACCTAGGGAGGTGGTGGAATCTCCATCCATAGAGGTTTTTAAGGCCCAGCTTGACAAAGCCTTGGCTAGGATGACTTAGTTGGTGTTGGTCCTGCTTTGAACGGGGGGTTGGACTAGATGACTTCCTGAGGTCTCTTCCAACCCTAATATTCTAGGATTCCTGAAGGTCTGAAGAACAGGTTAAATCAGTCACTCTCCAAAGAGATGGAGTAGTGGGTTAAGGGCTATACCCTTTTGCCCCCAGGTTAAAGGTCGTCATTCCCTTCAGTGATAGAAAACCAGTTTAAAGGCTGCCGGCCTCAGGAGACAGAGAACCAGGTTAGGAGCTGTCACCTCTTTGGAGGAAGCAAAGCTAAGTTAATACTGTCATTTCTTTGGGTGATAGGAAAGTAGGTTATAAATGCCATCCATTGGGTTGCTGTCTTTGTAGAACTGATGAAGAGAGGTTAAGTGGTATGACAGGAGTATGACAGTAAACATTTGCTTTTAAGCTGGGAAATGGAAAACTAGTTGAGAGGGCTTTTATATTGAGAGCTGGAATACAAGGGCAAGAACCACTTTTCCTTTAGAAAACATACCACCAGTTCCACATCAACTATGTCTGGTGAGACTCTTTTCAGAAAGACAAAAACTTTGGGCCTCATTGCAGTATGTCTGCAAGATATTAACTTGAGAACAGACCTTAATCTAAAGAGAAGCTCTTTTTTCCCCCTCACCCAGGATCAGACCCATGAGAGTTATTAACCTGAGGGAGACTGCAATGGAATAATATAAACTTGGAAAAATTGTTTTCTCTAGCATTTCCTTTCTGTGCACACTGTCAAAACTCTTCTCCGAGCCCTGGTCATCTTGCATTTTGAGTACTTCAGCTTCCTCCTGTGAGCATCAGCTACTCCCAACTACCCACCCCACACCTCTTAAGTTCATTAAAATTGTGGCTGTCAAGATCCTCTTTCCAGCTCATTGCTGACAAAGTCATCTCCTTTTCAAGTTCCTTCATTGGCTTTCCTTCTCCACCACCAGAAACATCTTGTCCTCGTCTTCAAAGCCCTTCCCTAACCATCCATACTATCATCTAATAGTGACAATGATCCCCACTTTTGTCCTACCAACGATGCCAGTCTCAGTCACCCACTCCTCCAATATCCCCCCAGGCATTTTCAGACTTCAATACATTCTGCCCCAATGAGTGAGAATAACTCCCTATCCAATCTGAAAAGCCACCACATTATCCTTTTGAAGTCCCTTCTTGTAATTCACCTCTGTCACAAAGACTACAGAAATCTGCTCTCTGATAACAGCTAGATAGGCAAGCAGCCAACTGCTATTACTCTTATTGCTGCTACCTCTACAATCCGTGCATACACCTAGTCTATACAAAAACATCCTATTATTATTATTGTTACCCTGTTCTCCTTCCCCCTCTCACCGCTCACTCAACTGTCTTGTCTTTAAGATTGTAAGCTCTTCAGGGCAGGGACTGTCATCCCGTCTATGTTTCTACAGCACCTAGCACAATGGGGCTGAGGCTTCCACAATAAAAATAAATAATATTATTTTTATACTATAAATGTAATTGTATACACTTGAGAAATAAGGTGAATGGAAATGTGGAGACAAATACAAACCAGTTACAATATACAGTAAGCTCAGTTCACCGCTTCCTGCAAAGGAGAGGCAATCTGCAGCCCTCTACACCAATGAAGGCCTCTGTGTCAGAGGGGAGGGGAGGTAGTGTTCGCACTGCTGCTGAGTGACTCTGCAGTTAAAACATGATCGAGACTCCATGTGAACCACAACCACTGAAACTGCAAGGGGAATATCCTGAATCAGACCCTCCCCTGGCCTCTCTGTTATGATCCTCCTCCAGAGTTGGAGTTACAGGTGCTTTACACCACCCAGTCCCCCATAAGGTGCTCTTTCCACTGCTGGGAGTCCTGTACCATGAGTCAAGCCAGTTTCTGCCCATGTAATCCAAGCTGAATTAATCCCTGAATCAAGGGCAACTTCATTACACAGAACAAGTTACGGTTTATTCAATAGCTACAACAACTGGAAGTTCAAAAATACTATAAAAGTTAATTATTGTGAACTTGACATTCTATTCATATTAATAGGAGAGACCATGATGCAATTATACTGGACTCATCGGTGGCATTTGTACTTCTTGGGTTGCTCTAGTGCTTTTCACAGTTAATAAAAGACACATAAAAGAATAACACTGCCCCCAATCTTTTTATATTTCAATGCCCAGTCTTACACTGCAGACATTGAATTCTGTCTCCTTTTATGTCCATTTTCAATTATTTCCACTAACTACTATATGTGAAATGCATTAAGTCCAGTCTACTGTATTTGCAATAAAACTAAAACATTTCAATCAATTAGCAGACACGGGATGTCTCCTGTTCTGATAATGTATGACAAATGGAAGGTCTGCATTTCATATATTATACATGAGGGAGACAAGGTGAGTGAGGCAATATCTTTCACAGATATCTTTCCACAGAGCTCTTCAGTTCCATGGAGCTCGAAAGCGTGTCTCTTTCACCAACAAAAGTTGGTCCAGTAAAAGATATTACCTCACCCTCCTTATCTCTCTCATATCATGGGACCAACATGGCTACCTCACACTGCAGACATGTACAATACATGGCGTCCTAGACTTGAAGGTGCCTGAGACTGCATTGACAAAACAAACTTGTTGATCCCCTTTAGAATGAAAGCACTGGGCCCACTTCCAGGATGTCTTATTTAGGAAACTTAAAAAGAACAGATTACCACAGCAGAAGAAGAAGGAAACGCTTATTGATAGAAACAAAATTCTTCATAACAATTGCTTGCTGGAGCAGGAACTATAGGCCTTTCTGTAAGGCACTGGCTGTTGTGGGTGACTGGGCATATATTTTAGTATGCTGTTCTGGTAGTATTCCACTGTGAGCAGGAGAACTTTTCCTACCCTTCTCAATAAAGAAATGGTCATTTTTAGAAAACACTTAAGTGCCCTGTCTCTTAGATCTTCTGGATGGCTTTTAAACAGATTCCCAGAATTTATATTCTGTTTCTACAGTCTTAACTAAAGCACTGACCAGTCAAAAGTATTCATTCACATGAACAAACTAACTACTATCTGATGTCAGTTAAGAAATTAAATATGAATAGAGGAAGGCTAGTTTACAGTTAAAGCACACATCTGGAAGAGAGAAGATCTGGGTTCTATTACCATCTCCACCAGAAATTGTGTGTGTGACCATGGGCATGTCACTTATCTTTTCTATTACTCAGTTTCCCCATTTGTAATATAGGGATAGTAATATCTACATCAGAGGGATGCTATGGAACTACATCAGTGAATGTTTGTAAAATGCTTCAAGATCCTTGGTTGGAACTAGCATGGAAGACACTATAGAAGTTTAAAAAAATATAAATACTGCATGCCCCAGCATATATTTTTGCTATTTATAACAAACAATTGTTGAACAACGACAAAAGGATATGATATGATGACAAAATATAATAACTTTCATGATCACTAAACCCTTATAGTAGGGCTGTCAAACGATTAAAAAATTAATTGTGATTAATTGTGAGATTAAAAAATTAATCACTATTAATTGCAGTTTTAATTGCTCTGTTAAACAATAATAGAATACCATTTATTTAAATATTTTAGATGTTTTCTACATTTTCAAATATATTGATTTCCATTACAACACAGAATACAAAATGTACAGTGCTCACTTTATATTATTTCGATTACAAATATTTGCACTGTAAAAAAGATAAACAAATGAAAGTATTTTTCAATTCACCTCATACCTCTTTTGTTTATCTTTTTTACAATGCAAATATTTGTAATAAAAATAATAATATAAAGTGAGCACTTTACCTTTTGTATTCTGTGTTGTAATGGAAATCAATATATTTGAAAATGTAGCAAACATCCACAAATATTTAAATAAATGATATTCTATTATTGTTTAACTGTGCGATTAAAACTGCGATTAATCACGATTAATTTTTTTAATCAAGTTAATTTGTTTTGAGTTAATTGCGTGAGTTAACTGTGATTATTTGACAGCCCATGTAGTAATGGTCCCAAACAGACACTGTGATTTGAATGCATGTATTGCATTTCTGTAAAATAGATGAGAGTGAGAATACTTTAAGTCATTTCACCTATGTATAAACTATATTAGACCCCTCCACCTGGCCCCATTTAGCTCAAACTTCTTCTTCTTCTGGGTTTTCATGTAATTTACACACCAATGTAGTGTGCCTTTAAATCCAGGCCCTGCACTAGGTCTCCAGCCTCCTTTGAGCAACTCTCAGGGGCAGGAAATGAGGGAAAAGGATGCTTGTGATCTCTCAGTTTAACAAGTATGTAGCAGTCTATTGTGGAAATTGTGAAGAAACCCTCTAGCACATTTATAGTTTTAAAAGATGAGGTCAGCACAGCCTAGTGGAGGGGTTATTGGGTCCTGTTGTATAAGAGGAGGAGAGAGTAGCTGGGCTGGAGGAATCCCTCAAACCCCACTGCTGGTGGGAAGTCAGACACAGCGAGTTTCCCCCCCAAGCCCTGCACTCTATAGGGGATGAAAAGGCTGTCAATTCTACCCCAAAGCTCTAATGTCCAGGGCACCAACAAATCCTTCTACTGGGTACCTCACAAAAAGATAGGATGATCTGGGACCTAGGGGTATATTTTGAAGGACACCGGAGGGAGGTAGAATATGGAAGCCTCCCTGGATTCTGGTCAGTTTCTATACCTTTGAGTGATTATCCAAACTGCCTGGCTACAAATTGATCCAAAGTTACCCACCACTAGTTACAACCATTTGTAATGTCAGAAAAAGAAAGAAAAATTAGTCTCCCCCTCCCCCAGATTCTTTCATCTGAGTGTTTGGAGAGCAGAAATTTTAATGCAAGCTAATGATGTGCTGTAATCTAAGACTGCAAGAATTACAATTATAAAATAAATCAAGGTTCATTGAGCCCTGTATATATTTTGCTTCAAGGATTCACCCAATACCTGATGCTTCAGAGGATGAAGTGTAGTTTTCACAATAAAGTTTAGAAAGAAAATATAAACAATACAATAAAGCAAAACAGAAATGACTATTTGTATCTCAACTCTTCTTTGTGATCTGAAAAAAGCCTAAGAAACTACTTTAATTTTCATCCTGCTAATGGCACTTGTGACAAAATGATTAATTGAAACAGAACTGGCCAAGAGCAGAGTAATTTAAAGAATAGGTGGATAAAGAATGAGCTAAGAGAAAAATATCAATTTTTATTTTGTTTTATACTTAAAAAAACCCCAACAAACCTAACATTACAGTGGAAACTACATTTATTCCATTGAAGCATCAGGTATTAGGCCATTTCTGGAAGTCAGTGGGACTACTCACATACTTAAAGTTAGGCATGTGCTTAAGTACCTTTCTGTATCGGGGTGAAATGATATTCTGGGGTGTGACCTGTTATATGTAGTTATGACTTGGCTGCTCTCTACACTTACAATCAGGGTTATCATACTCTGTTAACACAGACAGCTTAATGTTACCTGCTTCTTGCTAGTGGCTCTCTGTAACCCATGGAAACCAAGTAAGGGAATCTCTTCCAGTGTCATACATTTGTCCAATAATCTTATGCTATTGTCGCCTCTCCTATTCTGATTCCAGACTCGGAAATGCTTTGGGCCTATTCATTGTTAAGGATCAGCTTTCCATATGGCAGACTGCACTGATAGTATCACTCTAATGATGCTCTCTATTTTACCTATATAACTGGTAGAATATCCCCTTTCAGAATGGAGAATCACCAAACATTTAGGCTGCTTTTTCTTGTAATGCTTAAACCTCATGTCTGAGGCACAAAAGTTATTTGCAATCATTAGCTAATAAATCTGCTGGTAAAATCAAAGTAGCTACTACAAACAATGTCTGAGATAATACACATTATCTCTGTGGAGGGAACTAAAAGGACAGGTGAGAAAGATGGTAGAACTGTATTAACCTGTCCTCCACCCATAATCAAGCCCTATGATATTAAAAATCTAAGAGCACCATCATGGTTCCAAAAGCATAGGGTCAAATTCAGAGGGGCTATCAATGCTGATGTTAGTTACACACCAATACATTGGTGTGGTTGTAAAATGGTGTGATGAACACACTGAGGAAACAAGAGAGTGGGTTTGTAGCAGAAGGAGCAATCAGCAGGAGATTGAAAGATGTTCCCTGGGCTTTATTTTACACCACCGTTTCTATCACTTAATTTGTCTGATAAGGCAGGAGAGGTGAATGTCATGTTCTGATGACAACTGTATGTACTTCACAAAGAGTAAAAGTGCATCCTGAAAACAGAAGTTTGATGTTTTAAACAAAACCTCACACTTGAGGTCCCTAATCCAAATTATGTTTTCATTCCTGTTCCACAGATTCATTGTAGGCAGAATCTTTGTTTACCACTTCTATCTTTGACAATGGATGGGAGTAATGGGATGAAACGGAAAAAAAATGAAATGAAATCTGAATGCCAGGAAAAATAACTTCAACAGTGAACTTTAGACATTACTGATCATTCTTCACCAGACCACTTATCTCCATGCAGATGCAGGAAGTTGGTGAATTCTTCACTGAACTTTTAACAAAGGAATTTCAGTAATTCTATTTCTGGGGCCCATATTTTAGATTCTGGTCTTTTAGGAGGCCTTTTAAAAATATGTTGATTAAGTAATCCTGTGTGGTTTTTTAAAACATGCCAGTCAGGTAAATTACTCTCCCAAATAATCTCCATAGGCAATCACTGGAGCCATTTAAAAACAGGATTGAACAAAACACTTAAGAATATAGTGTATGTAGAGAACATTCCTAAACTGGCAGAGGGGTGTCCTATATTAGTGGCTCTCAACTTTTCCAGACTACTGTACCCCTTTCAGGAGTCTGATTTGTCTTGCGTACCCTCAAGTTTCATCTCACTTAAAAACTACTTGCTTACAAAATCAGACATAAAAATACAAAAGTGTCACAGCATGCTATTACTGAAAAATTGCTTATTTTCTCTTTTACCATATAATTATAAAATAAATCAACTGTAATATAAATATTGTACTTACATTTCAGTGTATAGAATATAGAGCAGTATGAACAAGTCATTGTTTGTATGAAATTTTAGTTTATACTGACTATGCTAGTGCATTTTATGTAGCCTGTTGTAAAACTAAGCAAATATCTAGATGAGTTGATGTACCCCTTGGAAGACCTCTGCATACCCCTGGTTGAGAACCACTGGCTTACATGACCCAATAGGCTTAAATGACCAGAGTAGATAATTTACATTTCCATCTCTAATTTATTTTATTCTATGATAAATCCAGCTCAGAACAATAAATCTTTATTAATATCTGCAATATCAGAAATGGCAAAAGACAACCGAAATTTTCAGTTAACTGGAAAAGTTCATTATTTGTCATGCCTAATAACAATTAAACATAAAAAAACTCTCTAACACTTCATCTTTATGATAACTGCATGTTCAGGGTAGGCCACTGTAAAGGATCAGTTTACAGGAGAGATTATATAAGGAAAAGGCCTATGACTTGGGCCTTTCTTAAATGTATCAATAAAAACATTAGAAAAGCTTAAGATTCCATAGGGAAGGCAAGTTAGACTAAATGAAAATAAAGTTTCCATAGATCTAAGAATTATCAGAAGGCCACATAAACTTATGTTCTCTTGTCAGAGGATCTTCCAGGAAACATGTTAATGTCTATATAACACAGGATAGGATATTCATGAGAAGTGTTCAGTATACAGAATTGTGTCATGTATCTACAATAAATGTTGGAGGCCAACATACAGGGTTGCATTCCGTTCATACACAAAAGAGTAAACTCAAGTTTCAATTTTTCTATAGATTTAATTTACCAAACACTGGCCACTGTATTGTTCAAAAAGAAGTATTTTTAATCAAAAAAAGCAGCACTCTTATTCCTCAGATATCATCATTGTGGGAGGTAATGATCATCTTAGGATTTTAGCTGCACTCTTTCCAGTTACCCCTTGGGCTTTCCTATTTCATAGAATTTACAACCCATTCTGCTAAATGCCTACAGAGAATTGGTCAAGTTCAAGCTTTCTCTTTTAAAGCAATTGAAATTCTTCAGTTGTGAAAATAACCTAATGAAATGGCCATCGTTTTTCCTCTCTAACACTCCCATTGTGTTACGTTATGCAGATTTTACATAGGCAGGCACATCCACAATGTATTTGGGGGCTATTTGGATGGAAATAGAAAAGCTATGGAGCAAGACAGAGCCAGTCTAGATGTAAACAAGCTGGAATTGCTGGCAGCTGTGCTGTTACAAATAAAATTGCATTCCCCACTGTCTTCTCACTTATCAATTTTGACAGAAGACTGTCCTGACTTCTCATAGAAAGCATTGAAAAGGACAAATCATATTGGATATCAGATTTGTCAGGATGGATTTGGTTGGTAGCTTACCACAAAGAAACTGAGGTTTATCTCCATTTCACATGGTGGGGAAAGACAATACTCTATCCAAGGGGTGGATAGGATACTATAGGATAAACTGTCTTTTAATCCCCCCCCTTTTTTAGTCTGTTTTAGTTTTAGATTTGTTTACATTGCAGCACAAGCAGAAGATTCCAGCAAGCATTTCTCAAATACCAGATCCAAAAGCAAAAATAATTGCATGAAAAGGGCATTTAAAAATATGATCACTTTTCTCTCATCCCCATCTCTATAATTACAGTTAAGGTCATATGCTGCTCTGTGTCCATGTGCAGGACGCCGTCAGATGTCAGCATATGTTAGAAAAATAGTACCCACTGTTAGAAAAGTGGTACCAGGATATACACAGTACATGTGATTCCAACACTTGAACACCACTATTTTGGGTGAAGAATTTTTTAATAACTACTGACCTAGACAAATAGGTGACAAATCTTTTAGTAGTAAGCAAGCCTGATCTCAGATCTCATACCAATAAACCATTATCTTCCTTAGGCTATTACAGAATAAACAGTTGGCATATGGTGCTATATTGCATTGGAGAGCAGCAGCAGTGAGGGAGCACCAACTGCAGCTGCTGAACATGAAGTAACACTCCTCAGCAGCTGCACCTGTAATCTGCTGACCACTAACCCGTGCACCTGTTCTATGGCCCGTGCTATACAGAAGGTCTGACTGATCACAGTGGTCCTTTCTGGCCTTGGAATCTATAGGTCAGCTGCATAGACTGGAGGAGCAGCATGTTGGCTGGTTAGGGCAGTGGGTGAGAGGTGAGTAACAATTGATGGGCAAGTGGCTTGGGGAGGGCAAATGGGTAGGTCTGGAGTAGAGAAGCCGCAGAGCTGGACTAGGAGAGCTGGTTCTGTGAAGAGAAAATTTTCCTGCTTGGTTAGAGCACTGCAACCCTTTGATCACTGAATAATTTCCAATGGGAAAATGTAAATGTACCAGAGTGGGACAAAAGGGTTAAAAGTATGGGACTTGCGTGCACAACATTTTAAAGCCAGTGGGCACTCACATGGTGAATCTGGCCTAGCTGACTTACTTTTAAAGCATGTTTAAGCTTCGAGCTTAAAAGACTCATGGCAGACTTTAAAGGGAGTGTGTCTCATAAGCAAGTCAAAGAGAAGAAAAATTCTTTAAGGATTATAAACTTCCTGGCTGCAAAAGGCTCCACAGCTATCAGCACATCCTCCAGTTAGTTACAAACATCCACTTGAACTCCAGTTTCCCCTCTACTAGCCATTACAAGTAACAGTGAATTTCCAGATGCTTGTCAGAAGACAACCTCAATAATCCCACCCTGTGGGATGTAGTAAACGTACAGCACCTTAGACTCTAATAAAAAGCAAATACATTGCATGGATTTTTCTGGACAATCACACAAACTAGAAAACAACATGCCCTCAACTTATATTTGTTATTTTAAATAAATCTACTTTACATTTATTCTCAGCCTCAATTTATCTCATTTTACCCTCTTGACTAAATCTCTCTCTCTGTATCTGTTTCAGTCTCTCTATTTTCTCTCAGTCTCATTTATCTCTTAATTAATATGATATGATATGATGATATGATATTATATCTTCTTTTTCCTCAGGTGATTTTCCTTGTTTTTGACCCACACCATGGAAAACTGTCCATGCTGATCTTATTAGAATTATCTAATTGATCTACTTGTGGATGGTCTGAGATTGACAGAGGTTTCCCTCAGTGGGTTTGTGCCTTCTTCTCAGAGAGATCCACAGGGTAGGGCTGAACAATTGTGCCTATTCAGCATCCTTCCTGTTCAATGCCTATGTGAGATGTGAGGGAGAGACAGGGAGAGGAGTTTTGGGCTGAGGTGTCATCAGTATGCTGAGAATACTTAGCTGTAGGTCTCCTTTTCAGTCAGCCCAGATTCTACAGTTTCCCTTCTTTGCTAGTGCCATGTTGAAATAAGGGCCTGAATGAATTCCAAATGGTGATGATCAGTCCTGACAAGATGGAAGCAATGCTACTTGGCAGGGGGAAGCATTAGATTAGGGGAATGTGCTGGGGTCATGGTGGCACTTATTGTAAAATGTATGATATGTCCTTTAGTTAAATTGACTTAGAGCCTCTAAGGGTATGTCTTCACTACGGCCGGATCAGCGGGCAGCGATCGATCCAGCAGGGATCGAATTATCGCGTCTAGTCTAGACGTGATAAATTGACCCCTGAGCACTCTCCTGTCGACTCCTGTACTCCAGGTCGGCAAAAGGCGCAGGCAGAGTTGATGGGGGTGTGGCAGCAGTTGACTAACCGCGGTGAAGACACCACGGTAAGTCGATCTAAGTATGTCAACTTCAGCTACGTGAATAACGTAGCTGAAGTTGCGTAACTTAGATCAATCCTCCCCCCCCCCCCCCCCCGCAAAGTGTAGACCAGGGCTTAGTTCTACTGGAGTCATCACTGTTCTTGGATTGACCTTGTCAGAAATTTGACAAATTTTGACAAAAATGAAAACAAAATTCATTTTCAGATGAATTTGCAGTGAAAATTTTTGACTTGGCATCAAAAAACAAAACCACAAAAACTAAAATATTTTTGAGCAACTGAAAATCAAAACATTTTGGCCTAAAACTGAAAATGCTCAGCTGAAAGCTACAAAACCCCTACACATTTCTGGCAAAACCTGAACCATTTTTGGCTATAGGCCAAAACTTTTTGGATTTGGGGTTTCTGACAAAAGAAAATGATTTTTTTTTTTTTTGAGGAAAGAAGACACTTTCAGCACACAATTCCAGTTAGTCAAAAACCCAATTTGCCACTGAAAACAGGTTTCAACACCAAATTTTCAACCAGCCCTACTCCTGGATTCTCCATGACCTGTAGCTCTCATTATCATCTGCAGCTGGCACAGAGGCTGCAATTTTTTCTCTCTGATACAGTCTTTATAATGGCCTATTTACAGTCTTAGTTATCTCCAGGCTAAGTGACTGTAATTCACTCTTTGGTTCAAGCATGGTTATTTCACGGCAACATGGAATCTTTAGTTGGTGCAGATTAGAATAAACTGCTCTTACTGAATGGGGTGAGACACTATGAGCATATGACTGCTCAAATCTTTGCATTGACTTCTTTTTCATTTCTGTCTGCCGTCCAGTGTGTTGCATATTAAAGCCTTGAATGATCTGGGACCTATGAGAGCCCCCACCTCCCACTTTATACCCCGGTGCAGCTGAGATTGGCTGACATGTTTTTTGCTGTCCTTTCCCACAGTCATGGGCTCTAAGACTAATGGCAAGGCCTTTTCAGGTGAGGACCCCAACTTTTGGAATTCACCCCATACTTTGGTGGTGTGACAGCACTCAAGTCTGACAAACTTCAGGGCACAGAGCCAGGCCTATTAAAATAACACGAAGGAGAACTGTGTGAAGGGGAGTAACCAAAGGAGGGAGGGTAAGAGAATTAAAAAATGAAGGATTTTCTCAATGTCAAAGATCTTAGGTCATTACTGTGGGTAACTTCTTTTCCTTCCAAGGCACAACCTTGTAGGCGTCAGCTGCTCCCAAACCTGGATTCCCAACTCTCCTTATGTCTAATAAAAAGCCCCCTGTTATAACTTACAGCTCACTCTAAACTGCAGCATATGTCCTTTTCTAGCTGATGAGTTTAGTTACACAAAATCCTAAGGTTTATATGATTGTCACATCTCAAATTCAAATGAACTGAGGATCAGCTTGGCATAATTAGCCTTCACTATTCACTTATTCTGAGTAAATTCATACTTTATTTTTGCTTGTATTTCAAAATTACTGCCCAGCACTTGGCTGTATATACATCATTATTACTGCTGACTGCCTGCTTTAGGATTGAAATGAGTGAGAAGATTTATTTGCCTCATCATCACATTGTAAACATCTATCCAGCCAATCACAATATAGGAGATACAACAGATGTGCTAACATCTGCTGTGAAGAACATTTATCTGGCCAACAAAACAGGCAGCTACGATTTCAGACTCTTAAAACAGATACAATTCCATATGTTTGGACATTCTTGACCTAAAACTGTGTGAAAGCTATTTTGGATTAATTAAAATCAAGTTGCCGAAGATAATGTTTCAATTCTAGACAGCTGTGAGAAATTAATACAGTTGCCTACACTGCAAACTGTTAAAAGGAAAATACTGTGAAAAGACAATGTTAAGTTTGCACATTTAAATCAGAAAAAGTCAGAAAGTGCATAGGTTAAGGGTCCAGCAGCAATACCAGCTCACCTATATGTCTATCTGCTTTATGATATATACATAGTACAATATATAAGCGTAAATTAAGCCAAACATTTGATCATAAAAACAGGCATACAAAATTATCCAAAGTCATTTTTATATCACATTTTGTTGTCCCCCCCCTCCCCACCCCCAGGACTGCTGCTCAGGCAGCCCCTAGGGCCAGCCACTGCTCAGGTGGTCCCTGGGAGCAACTGCTTGGGGCTGCCCAAGCAGCAGCCAATACGGCTGGCCCTGGAATATAGTCAGCATATCGGATGGTGTGGCTGGCTATGGGGCCACTCCAGTGGTTTGCTGTGGGGCTGCTCCAACAGCGACCAGAATGGCTGGCCCCAGGGTCAGCCACACTGGCTGCTGTAGAAGTCATGGAGGTCGCAGAAAGTAACGGAATCCATGACTTCCGCGACCTCTGTGACAGACACACAGCCCTAATTATTATTACTACATTACTATTACATATTGTGACTACATTATTACTATTACTATTATACTAACACTATTTTAAGACATTTTAAAAGGAAAAGTAGTAGTTATAATTTTCTTCCTTCTCAGGTCTGTATAGTTGGATCCATGATATTAAGACTTTTAAGGTGGAAGTGTATGAACAATAGTACCAATAAAACATTAAAAAACTCTTAAAGATTTCTATAATAGTTTTACTGCAAAATATGGGGCATATAAAGAATACATGACAGTGTATCATAATAGTATAAAAATTGCCTAAAGATAAATCTTCATCAAAATGGATGATTTACAATCCACAGAATTCTACAAATAGGAAAACACTACAAGCACCTTGCTCTTCATTCTTAGAATGAATAATAGACACCATGTATTATAATGTTGCCCAAACAATAAATTGCTGAAAAACTAAGCTCACTTTTCTTCATTTTCTTTGGAAAACCTAAGCCCTGACAACGAGGCAAATTTTTTATTATCTTTCAGGTGAAATGAGGAGTAACCTTGTGTTTGTTTTATGAAATCATGAAACAAAATGAATATCACTGACTTCATATATTTTCCTCTTGTTCTAAAACACAATGAATGGTAATAACTTTGATAAATTTGCCAATGTCAGTTTTGTGTCCTCTTCTTCAGTGATGTTTGCTAGTTAGAGGCAAAATCCAAGTCTGTAAATTGGGATATTCATTACCTGTGACAGCTACAGATGACAGCAATTTCATCTGCTTTGAATGTCAGCATTTTGCAGGGAGTGATTCTAAATACATATAAAAATTAAGAAAAAACAAGCACAACAGCAACTGACCTGACATCTTACTTCATCTAAATGATCCAGTGATCTCCATATCAAATGAAAAGAGGGAAGTGTGATTTAGTGGCTAAAATAGGAGTGTTACTCTGGTCTACAATTTTTGAGAAGTCGTCTGGTTCAGAGATAAAATGTGCTATTTATTATGTATTTTGATGTGCTGAATTCAAATATGACAATTAAAACAACTGATTGGCTACTGTTTCTAAGATATTTAAGTTTTTACATTTTATGTCTATGTCTATTGTGTAGATAGTAGAGTTTTAATCATAAATTGTAAACCTAGGTCTTTTCATGTGTTTATGGTTGCTTTACATGATAATATTTCACCTGTCCTGTTTATGTAACACTTTAAAAATCAGCAAAAGGGTTATATAAATAAAATGTATTATGAAACAAAAGGCAAAAAACTATTATGTACATAGTTTAGTCCTATTCAGTGTCTACTCGGCGCTTCTTGGCTTGTCTCTTGTATTCATTAAATGGAGCATCTCTTGTCACTGTCCAGCAATAGTCTGCAAGCATTGATGGGCTCCATTTGCCCTGAAAGCGTTTCTCCATTGTTGCAATGTCCTGGTGAAATCGCTCGCCGTGCTCGTCGCTCACTGCTCCGCAGTTCAGTGGAAAAAAATCTAGATGAGAGTGCAAAAAATGTATCTTTAGTGACATGTTGCAACCAAGGCTTTTGTATGCCTTGAGGAGGTTTTCCACCAACAACCTGTAGTTGTCTGCCTTGTTGTTTACGAGAAAATTTATTGCCGTTAACTGGAAGGCATTCCATGCCGTCTTTTCCTTGCCACGCAGTGCATGGTCAAATGCATCATCTCGAAGAAGTTCACGAATCTGAGGACCAACAAAGACACCTTCCTTTATCTTAGCTTCACTTAACCTTGGAAATTTTCCACGGAGGTACTTGAAAGCTGCTTGTGTTTTGTCAATGGCCTTGACAAAGTTCTTCATCAGATACCCAGCTTGATGTGTAAGGGTGGTAACAAAATCTTCCTTGATTCAACAAGTGGTGGATGCTGAACACTTCTCCTCCCAGGCTCCAATGACTGTTGGAGTGGCCAGTCTTTCTTGATGTAGTGGGAATCTCTTGCACGTCTATCCCATTCGCAGAGAAAACAGCAGTACTTTGTGTATCCAGTCTGCAGACCAAGCAAGAGACCAACAACCTTCAAATCGCCACAAAGCTGCCACTGATGTTGCTCATAGTTTATGCACCTCAAAAGTTGTTTCATGTTGTCATAGATTTCCTTCATATGGACTGCATGACCAACTGGAATTGATGGCAAAACATTGCCATTATGTAGTAAAACAGTTTTAAGATCGTCTTCGATGAATCAATGAACAGTCTCCACTCATCTGGATCGTGAACGATGTTGAGGGCTGCCATCACACCATTGATGTTGTTGCAGGCTATAAAGATCACCTTCCATGAAGAAGAATGGGACAAGATCCTTTTGACAGTCACGGAACATGGAAACCCTAACATCACCTGCCAGGAGATTCCACTGCTGTAGTCTGGAGCCCAAGAGCTCTGCCTTACTCTTGGGTAGTTCCAAATCCCTGACAAGGTCATTCAGTTCACCTTGTGTTATGAAGTGTGGTTCAGAGGAGGAGGATGGGAGAAAATGTGGGTCCTGTGACATTGATGGTTCAGGACCAGAAGTTTCATCCTCTTCCTTTTCCTCATCTGACTCAAGTGAGAATGATTCTGGTGCATCAGGAACCGGCAGTCCTTCTCCGTGGGGTACTGTGCGTATAACTGATGGAATGTTTGGATAATGCACAGTCCACTTTTTCTTCTTTGACACACTTTTCCCAACTGGAGGCGCCATGCAGAAGTAACAATTGCTGGTATGATCTGTTGGCTCTCTCCAAATCATTGGCACTGCAAAAGGCATAGATTTCCTTTTCCTGTTCAACCACTGGCGAAGATTTGTTGCACAAGTGTTGCAGCATATGTGTGGGGCCCACCTCTTGTCCTGATCTCCAATTTTGCAACCAAAATAAAGGTGATAGGCTTTCTTAATCATAGTGGTTATACTGCACTTTTGTGATGCAAAAGTCACTTGACCACAAACATAGCAGAAAACTACACACCACACCACAGAAACACCAACCCAGGAACCTATCCCTGTAGCAAACCTCGTTGCCTACTCTGTCCCCATATCTACTCTGGCAACAGCATCAGAGGACCCAACCACATCAGCCACACCATCAAGGGCTCATTCACCTGCACATCCACTAATGTTATATATGCCATCATGTGCCAGCAATGCCCCTCTGCCATGTACATTGGCCAGACCGGACAGTCCCTCCGCAAAAGAATAAATGGACACAAATCGGACATCAGGAATGGTAACATACATAAGCCAGTAAGTGAACACTTCAATCTCCCTGGTCATTCTATTACAGATTTAAAAGTCACTATCATTGAACAAAAAAACTTCAGAAACAGACTTCAAAGAGAAACAGCAGAACTAAAATTCATTTGCAAATTCAACACCATTAATCTGGGCTTGAATAGGGACTGGGAGTGGCTGGCTCATTACAGAAGCAGCTTTTCCTCTCCTGGAATTGACACCTCCTCATCTATTATTGGGAGTGGACTACATCCACCCTGATTGAATTGGCCCTGTCAACACTGGTTCTCCACTTGCAAAGTAACTCCCTGCTCTCCATGTGTCAGTATATAATGCCTGCATCTGTAACTTTCACTCTATGCATCCGAAGAAGTGAGGTTTTTACTCACGAAAGCTTATGCCCAAATAAATCTGTTAGTCTTTAAGGTGCCACCAGACTCCTTGTTGTTTAAACATAGCAGAAGTTATCTGCACTGTTCACACAAGTACGAGGCATCTCTGCTCACTTTGGCTAAACAGAAATGTGTCCCTTTGCAAATCAAACACTGACAAATAAGAGAGCACGATACTGTATGATTGCTAGAGCTGATATAGGGCAATTTGTTCAGCAGAGTGATGTAAGCTTCGTGATGATTGCATCATTCATGACTTCTAGGAATAACATGATGCAATTCATATCATGTATGACACAATACCAGCTTCAGATTGCATCATTCATTGTTTTGCCTAAAAAGCAAGTACTGTCCAAACCCAGTCATAGATTTATTCATAGATCCAATCAATGATGTATTTTAGTCATTTCTGGTTTAAATTGAGATCCCTTCCCTTTATAACTCACTTATCCTCCGCCATTCCCAAGTCAAGTGTCGTATATACTGACCCAATAGCATATCTTGAAAACTAGAGCCAATCAACAATTTTAAGCATCATTTTCGTTCTCAGTGACCCAGAATTAGTAAAGTTTGACTACATTTATTTCAGAAGCATTTTGGCTGTAGAACAGTGTTATTAGTCAGGACTCCTGGGTTCTATTCCCACCTTTCTTACTGACTGGCTGTACTACCTTGGGCAAGTCACTTAATGTGTCTACGCTTAGTTCCCCCACTTGTAAAATGGTTACAATAATATTTATGTATCTCACTAGAGAGATGTTGGATTAGTTAATTAATATCTGAAAAGCAAGTCTGCAATTCTGAAATGAAAGGCGGTATATTAAAAGTAAAGCAATATTCTGTTATTTGCTTATTTGCATGTAGTGCTAACTATATTTAGACAAAAACAAGGAGGAGTCCTTGTGGCACCTTAGAGACTAACAAATTTATTTGGGCATAAGCTTTCGTGGGCTAAAACCCATGTGTGTTTGTGTAAATCATGACTGTTTAAACCTCAGGGATTTTATATAAAAATTCCTATAAAATGCATTTCCTTGAGCTCTAGTAGGCCAAATGTGTGCTAAAATTGGTTCACTTTAATTATTATGGTGTGTTATTCAAATGATTACAATAAAACCTAAGGCTATACCACTGTTTCATTTTTAACTGTCTTTCTTTTTTATAGTCTGCACTGACTGTCAGAAGGATCACAGGATAGGTATTACAGTTATAGCAGCTCAAGACTTCTCTTGAATTAAAGGGAAGAAATCTTGAACACATCTTTATAAAAACTCTAAGCAGTGCAATATTTTTAGATATACAACTAAAACAATCTAAAGTGTGTCAATTATCAGACACAAGAGTATTTAAGAAGGTTTTCATAAATAACTTTAACGTGCAGTCCATCTTTTTCTATATATTTATATGAAAAAATATATATTTATATATATCTATATATTTATATGCTAGCAGCTGGAAAAAGATGTTGATAAAACTAGAAGGACTCTAGTGGAATTGAGATCTCTACAGACAGACACACACACTTAGTATCCTAACTAATATTGTAGGTAGGTTATTTAAAATGAAAAATTATACTTTCTACTTGAAAAAGTATCTCACTAAAATATCTGAATATAGTAAGTAGTGCTTCCAGTTTTTAGCATTAATTTCTAGGGTATTATGAAGAAGTAGCTCAGCAAATGCATATAATGCTGTAAAACCCAACTTTTCCAAGCTCCTTCTGACCTGTCTATCAATTAGTACTACCCCCTAACTGACTAGCAGCTGCATAAAGCTGACAACTATAAGCCACATGGTGAGAAATATTCTCTTCTCCATTAAAAGCCTACAGTATTTGTACCTCAATCCACCACCAATCAGATATAATTAAAATGGAAAACTACAGCCTTGCTCATAACTTTAGCTGTTCTAGTTTATAACAAATATGTCTTTATTAGGACTCCAGTTAAGGAGCAATGTCTTTCTTGAAACTTTTTCTTTGACATTACTTCTGGTGGCCGCTGAATTTGATATCTGCCTTTTAATTGCTAAGGGCTCTTTTTGATTTAATCCAACTTTTAGAAGGTTTGGGGGAAAATCTGAATCCAGTAGGAAAAAAAAAAGCACAATCTAATGATATGTAACTAAGGTATTACAGTGCTTCTGTTCATTCATATCGCTATCATTATAGTTGCATGAAGCTGAAACTTGGCTTATGAGGTCTCAGCCAAGGCCTGACTTCCCCCCCCCTCTCTTTCTGTCTTTAAGAAAATTAAATCTAAAATTTGATTTAATAGTTGTAATTAGAAGCTCCATGCTAAATTGATGGGGTTATGTTACAAACCTCTAGCTCAGAAACAGCATCAATTTTGTAGGCCACAGGTCCATAACATGGGTTAGTTTCTTTGTATAGATACAGAAGGTGGGGGATCAAACTATGTTATTTTATTTATAAAATACAGTCACTGTGCTGCATAGTGACTATTTGCATGAAAACTGCATTAGGGTTTTTAGCATGCAGGGGCCATGATCACATTGACATGACTGACTATAATGTTTACAAGGGGTATTTGTAGGCTATCACAGCTCTGAAGGGAGCTGTTACAGGCTATCAGCTCAGTAATCCTCATGTTAAAAAGCCCCTAAATATGTATTTACAAGATAGACAGATCAGTTTAGGTCTATTGGTTAAATAATCCATGTGTTGAAAAGTCTCTAAATATGCATTCAGAAGACAGACAGATCTGTTTTGGTCTGTTGGGCCAATACCACACCTTTCAGAAAGTTCCTAAATCGTTATGGAGTCAACATTTTAGCAAGTCCATAAATACACATTTAGGGCTGAAACCTGCAAATACTTAAGCATCTGAGCAACTTTACTCACATCAGTAGTCTCGTTGACTACAATGAGAATGCTGCCGTGTGTAAACTTTGGAAACATAGGTCTGTGCAGTTTTAAACCCTTACTCAGCAGCCTTTGAAAGAGAATGAATTTATTTTATAGTGTTGGCATGAAAAAGTACCAGCAAAGGAAATTAACTCAAAAATTAAAGTCATGTTAAGCTTGTGACAATACCCAACAAATAAAAAGACTATTCAACTTTAAGGCTGATACTCATATTTTTCTGATCAATGATGGCATACTTAATGCGGGGCTACCCCTTGAATACCTGATATTAACTAGGACTGCTGAAATGTTTGGAGACAATAAGACATATTGAGGCTACAGGGTGAAATCCTTTTGCTACTGAAGTCAATGAGAGTTTTGCCATTGATTTCAATGTGGTCAGGATTTCACATGGATTGTCAATTGTCTTTAATTCTCCTACCTCTTCTCAGTTTGGACCACATGTATAGCTGTGCTTGCAAAGAGGCATTAAGGATTGGTCCAAAGTCACTGATATCAATGGGAAGACTTCAGTGGGTTTGGATTGAGCCATTTGTGCATAAAAATAAAGTCACTGAGTTTCACACCAGAAGGGACCACCAGATTTTGTAGTCTGACCTGCTCTATGTCACATGCAGACAACACACCTAACTACGGCACACTAACCCCAACAACTGAAATGAGGCCAAAGTATTATAGCCTGCAGGAGATTAGACTATTACGTCCCACAGGGAGAGAGTAGGAGGGATTGAGATGCATCAGTGCTCAAGGCACCTACAATGGCAGGGAATTAGTTAAGTGAGATGTATCCAGATAGTCCTGGTAACTGACCTGCACCCACACACTTCACAGAAATGCAAAAAACCCCAAGTTCATTGCCAGTCTGACAGGGGGGCAATTCCTTCCTGACCCTGAGCATGTGAGCAAGAACCAGCCAGTCAAACATGAGAGAGAGATTCCACTGTGCCACCTCAGAGCCCTGGCCTACTCTGTCCAATGTCCCATCTTCAGCTATGACCATCCCTGATACTTAAGAGGAAGGAGAACAAAAGACTCCACAGAATACACTGGGGGAGGGAGGAGTACCTTCCTGACCCCTGCAGATGATTGGCTGAAGCCCTAAAGTGTGAGCTTTTAGGAATATAAGACATAAACCAGAAGTGAGCCCAGGGCTGCTGAGCTCTACCCTCACAAGCAACCCTATCAGACAATCACACTCATAAATTTGCCCATCTCTCTCTTAAAACTAATTATATGGGTTGCCCCCACAACTCCTATTGTGAGGTCCTTCCAGTGCCTTACCCCTCTTATGGTTAGAATCCTTCTTCTAATTTCCAGCCTGAATTTGTTCACAGCCAGTTTATGCCCATTTGTTTTTGTGCTAATATTGTTCTTTAGCTTAACTAACTCTTCACCCTCCCTGGTATTTACCCCTTAACTTGCCTCCTAGAGAGCAATCATATCCCCTCACAGCCTTCTTTTTGCTAGACTAAACAAGTCCTTTCAGTCTTCTTTCATAAAAAAGGCTCTTTATTCTCCTGATCACCCTAGTAGCTCTTCCCTGCACCTCTTCCAGTTTGAATTCATCCTTCTTGAACATGGATGAACAGAATTGTATGCAGTATTCCAAATGAGATCTTATCAATGCCTCATACAATAGCATTTATGTGTCTCTATCACTACTGAAAATGCCTCACCTGATACATCCTTTTCCACAGCCTCATCATATTGGTGACCCATAATCATCCTTGACTACACACCCTGGTCTCTCTTCTACTATGAGGCTTCCACCTTGTAGCAGAAACTCTTATTATTAGATCTTAAGTGCATGGTCTTGCACTTCTGTACTACTGAATTTCACCCATTTCTGCCACTCCAGTCTTCAAGGTCATCCAGACGTTCTTGTAAAATATTCTGATCTTCCTCAGTATTGACAATGCCTTCCAACATTGTATCCTCAGCAAATTTCATTAGCACACTCCAAGGACATTAATAATAATATTGAGCAAGACTGGTCCCAAGATCAATCCCTGAGGAACTCCACTAGTAAACACCTGCTAGTCTGATAGGCCACCCTTAAGCACAACCCATCACCTTGTCCCATTTAGCTAGTTCCTTATCTACCTTACAAATCTTGTGCTAATTTCCATCTTCCCTCATTTAACTAAAAAAAAAATGCTATGTTGTACTATGTCAAATGCTTTACTGAAGTCCAAGTACATTAGATCTACTGCATTTCCCTTATCTAAAAAATCAGTTATTTTCTCAAAGAAGGAAATCAGGTTATTCTGGCATGATCTACCTTTGGTAAACCCATGTTGCATTATATCCCCATTTTCTTTCATTAATTCAATTATTCTTTTATTCATAGTTTGTTTTAAAGCCTTGCATAGTACTGAAGTCAGATTAGCAGGTCTGTAATTGCCCAAATCCCCCCCTCTCTCAAATATAGGTATGGCATTAATTATGCACCAGCTATATGGTATTATTCCCAAATAGACAGATCGATTTATTAAAAATCATTGCTACCAGACTATCAATCTCATGTGCCATTTCTTTCAGTATTGTGGGATGGAAATTATTTGGTCCTCCTGATTTGAGTGCATTAAGCTCTTTAAGTTTTCATTCCAGCTCAGGTGTGATAATTTTCATTTCTATACACTTATTTCCATCAGCCATTACACCTTCATAGTCATGTTCTATATTATACTTTTGCAAATCAAATCAAAGTATTCATTTAGTTTTGGGGCCATATCTAGACTATTTTTATCTTTAATCTCCTTCCCATCCACACTGCACAGTGGTCCAACCTCATCCTTCCTTATTCTCCTTCTATTTATATAAGTAAAAGAAATCTTCTTCTTATTTATTTTAATTTCCATGGCAAGAGCTAATTCAGTTTGAGATTTAGCAATTCTCATGTTATTCCTACATTTTCTAAAATGCAGGACTCCGTTGCACTTAAAATTAACAGATTTGCGTGTGCAAATACTATTCTGCACACCTAGGTGCAAGACTGTATATCCAAAAAAGAGTGCATATGTTTCTGGAGATGCATGTACCTCTTAAGCTTACCATTACCAATGGGTCCGTGTATGTCACATCATCAGAACTTGAATTTAACACAGAAACTTAGGCTATGTCTTCACTACGGGGGTGGGGGGGGAAGCGGGGTTTGATTTAAGATACGAATAGCGTAGCTGAATTCAACGTATCTGAGCCGACTTACCCCGCTGTGAGGACGGCGGCAAATCGACTTCCTTGGCTTTTCTGTTGACGGCGCTTACTCCTACCTGCGCTGGTGGAGTACAAGCATCGATTCGGGGATCGATTGTTGCGTCCCGACGAGACGCAATTCCCCGAGAGATCTATTTCTACCCGCTGATTCAGGCGGATAGTGAAGATGTAGCCTTAAACATAGGGGCTGGCTTTTGTTCTTTCCTGAGTTACAGAAATTGTGTTTGGAGCCTTTTTTGTTACAGGATGCAAGATGTAGTCATTCCCTCCTCTCTTGTTTTGTGGAGCAAATTATTCTCCTCAATGGAAGCCAGACAACTCCTTTCCTATTTAAATTTTATGTGAAACATTCTTTATTTCAGTCACTCAATGGGTTTGCCTTGGGCAATTGAATCACAGCTGACAGTAAATTAATGACTATGATGGTGTGATTAGTAGAGATTACAGGCTACTGAGAACCTGCCTGAGCATTTACCACTGTCATAATACTTATGCCGGCTACTATTAGGGATTAATAATGGTCATAAAGAGGACATGATTCCACTGAACTAGACTCTATATAAATGTAAAATCTGTCTGCATTTTTAATGTTTCACTAATATTCTGATAAAATGGGAAAAAACTTTTTTATTAACAAGTTAAGATTTTTAAAATGTATTCTCTTTCTGACTGTCTATTTTGCCATTTAAAAAAATATTATCAGACAAATAGTCTCTCTGATAGACATAAGCCAGATCTGCTTCAAACAAACACAGACACTCAGTAAAGAAGTTAAAATTACATTAGCCATGTGGAATCGAAATAGAACATAAGCCCCAAGACTTTCCCGCTATTAGATATCATACCAAAGTCCAATTGGGAAGAAATAATGATTTCACTAATCCCTAACAATGAGTTTTTGAAGAGTTCAAATAAATGTTTGTTTGTTCTGAGTTAGCTTCACCAAGTAGATTTATTTGATTTTCCATGTTCCTAGGGGAAGACCTTCAGTTTCCCCAGGTTGTAAGCAGAAAAAAACATAAAAAAAGAAGATAAAAGTGAACAATGTGCCTATTTACTAAAGCTTTCCCAATCCATTTTATTTCCAAATGTCAAGCAGTTATCTGAAACCTTTAAAAGGTTTCTTTATGTACTATTAAGGGAGAGCAAATATTAGGAAGAAAGAATATTGTCCATACTTTCATGAAAGCTAATTAATAACTTATATACGTGTTATTTAAAATACTGTACAGTGTTTAGCTGAGCAAAGGCTAAACGTGGTCTAATAATAAAAAACACCATGTGCTGTGTATTCTTGCTCTCAATCCTTAAGGTGGTAGAAAAATGGCCAATTATTTCTGAAAACGAGAAGAAAAAGCAATGAAGCTTCTAGTTAGTTTTTTAATTTCTGAAAGTCTTTCTTCAAAGTTTCAAAACTGCAAAAAGCAGAGCAACTGAACTACAGTTTCCATCACACAACTATGGTATGTGTATAATAAGCCTTCTAAACTCAGACATACGTGGCAAAATTCTAGTTCCATTTATACCCATGTACAGGTGTGACTGAGGGAGAGAATTTGCTCCGGTAATTATTTTTTTTTAAAAAGAGCATTCCTGCTATTGTTCTTCACAGGACTTGGATATCAGCTCCATAAATACAGTACCTGTAATTGTAAAAAGACAAGCTGCAGCATGCTAATGCTCTTACCTCATACTCAAAGTCCTCTGTTCTATCTGCATCAGCAGGCAGGCTGGAAAGATACTCATTACCTTCATAAAATTCATGCTCCACTGGGTGAAGAGAATGGCAGCTATGTGGGACAAAGCAGTACAACAGGAATAGATGAGACAATAGTTTTTCAAATTAAAAAAGGATAAAAAAACCTTCTCTGTAGTTTTCTCATCTTTGGAATGCTATTCTGAGTGATCTGACAGTCTGAAAGGAATACAACCAGGCAAGAGCTGGGGCTTTTCTCTTTTCAAATGCACAGAGACCAGTTAATTTCATTTTGCCAAGTACAGCACTAAAGGCAAAATTCTACTGTCAGATCCACACATGGTTATTTTTGAAGAGGAACGAAGCAGGGTCTGTTTTGAGCCAAACTGCTTAGCTGATAAGCTCCAGGATTTTTCCATACTCTTAAATGTACTTAACTCCAGATATGTGTGCCATCTCTACGTGCATCCAAATATACACTTCAGATACTAGAGCAACACGAAGGAGCCTTTCTTAGCACAACATTGTACTAATCACATTTCTACCACATTAAATCCCTTAAATGATCACAAATTATTTCAGACCTTAAAGGAGTGACTTGCACTCTACAGCCTTCTCCAACATGGTCACAACAGGCTACCAAGGTGTGTTTGAGAAATTATACTCTTGAAAATGTCAGCACACAGGATAGGTTTTGGACAAAAAGAATGAGGTCTTCCTGAAATAAAATGAACGTATGTGTAGCCTCAGATACAAAGACAGCTATTACCTGAATCCTGATCATAAATTACCCTAGTGGGATCTGCTGACGATCCACCCAGAACTTTGTGACTATGTATTTGTGACAAGGTGAAATGTGGTATACATTTTGCAACGCCACTCCTGTGCAAAGACCCATGGAACATTGGGAGTTCAATGGGAAATCTCTAATATGATTGTGGTTTTGCCTGTAGCTACTGGATGAAGTAGAGGGGAAGTGTTGACAGACAGGTGGAATAACTCATAAGGCGAGGTCCAGAAGGATGGATCACTATTTTTGCATAAATATGCTACGTTAATATTTAAATTCTGTACAATTTCAGAGGAAATATTCATTTAATCAATCAATAACTCATTACACACTGTCATTCAAGATGTGGGATTTTATGTTTAATTTCTTTATCTATTCAGTAATGTTTTGCTTTAGATAACCACCTTAATTTAATGAGTTTCCTTGATTCTCCTTTTGTGTAAGGGAGAAATGTACACAATGCCAACAAGCCAGCTCTCTCTGGGTCTTAATAAGCCATTTGGCAGCTTTGGCTATAGTAGCTATCTACCTGACTGAGGCTCACTGTTGGCATAAAGCTTTTGATGAAGAAATAGCGTGAAGATGAAGTGATCAGAGCCAGGATTCCTTATTGCAGCTCTAATCCACAAATGAAGTTCAGGAGGTGATGCAGTGAAACAAGTGTGGGACTGTGGCTATCAGTGACAGCTATACAGTAATGAGATGACAGTATTCCTGAGATGTTTTCTAGACAGAGCTGTGAGGCTATCACTACACTTAGTAATTTGTTAACACTTAGTTTCTTGAAAACGAATACTTAATATTATAAGTTACCAATGAGTGCTATCACACAGATGCAATTCATAAAGTCACGTGTGTAAAAAGAGCTGAATATGGGTGAGAACTTAAAAATTGTATGGTGACAGGCCGCAAATCCCAGTGATGATTCTAAAACAAGAGAGCTCTCAATCATGCCTGTAGCTGTTACCATTGCTTCACACTGACTGTACAGACATTCTTATCTTCAGAGTGACAGAGAGAGAGAGAGAGAGAGAGACAATCCCGGAATCTTATTATATAGATAGTATATGAGGTTGGGTGGAAAAGTGACAGAGAAAGGTAAACCATACCTGTCTGAAAGCAGAAAGGGACAGATATCTGGTACTGGAGGTGTGGATGGCCTAAGCTTGGCCAGAGCCATAATATGCTCAAAGGTGATGTCGGTCTGAGTGCTAGCATCCACAAGCTGAACATCCTGTGAGCTACCATGTGTTTTATTAACGGGTGCTCGCCGTAAAACCTGAACTACAATTGGCTCCTTGGCATTCCGAAAAGCTTCCACTGCCTCTTCGTGAGTGGCCTTGGAGAGGTCCTTCCCATTGACCTAAAGGAAAACAGAACATTACACAAATTAGGACTGAAAGGGCTTATAGAAACAGGAGTATAAAACACATATTATAAGTGATTTGTACAGTATATTAAATCATATGCTGCTATCTACTGCAATCTTCTATAGTGCTCATGTAAGAGAGAAGATAAGGGTTGGGTGGGAAAATAACTTGTTTGGCTTTTGCTAGAAAACAAACTGATAAAACTCTTACAACACAGTCCTGGTGGATTCTGAAAGAAGCAAAAATTAAGTAATACATTTTTAAAACTCTAAGGACATTTACAATTCCATCTCATAAATTATTTGTCTGGTTTGTAAAATATATATAAAAAGTGGGGTTTTATTTTGTTTGTTTATTTTGTTTGTTATTGTCCCTTTACATGTATTGAAATCCAAGTCAAATCCAAAGTAAAGAATTTAAGAAGATAAGAAAAAAGAAGTTCGAAGTGCTGTAGTTGTGTCACTGTAGTGTAGATGCTTCTTACAACAATGATAGGGATTTTTCCATTGAGGTTGGTTATCCACCTATGTGAGAGGTGGTAGCTAGGTCAACGGAAGATTTTTGTTGACCTATCTGCTTCTACAGTAGGGGGTATGGTCAACCTAACTACTTTGCACATGGCATAGAATTTTTTGCAACCCTGAGAGATGTAGCTAGGTTGACCTAAGTTTTAGATGTAGACCAGGCCGAGGACAATTGTTTGACAGGCTGTGGGGCTGAGGATGAGTGTTATATTGGTCTACATTTGAAAGTTTTGCTATGTTGATTAGGAATATGAAAAAACCCCACAAACCTATCCAACAGCTATTACTGGCAATAAATCCTTTTGTTAGGATAGCTTATATCAGCTCCACAATGAAATAAGCTGTGTCTCCATTAGAAGGGTTTGCCAGTATACCTCTGCTGGTATATCTATATACCAACAGTTTCTTTATGTTTTTACTATACTGGAACAAAGTGAAGCTTTTCCGGTGTAGCTGCACAGACACTAGGGGTGCTTTCCCAGCATAGTACAATATAGTATATCAGTATTCCTATACCAGTGCTCCCCTAGTGTAGTGTTCGGAGTATAACATGGATAATTGCAAGTATGGGTGGTGTGTTAAATTCCTACATGTTCGTGTGCCTGTATTTTCAAAGTACAAGCACATCACTGAACTAACATGCTAATTGGGCAATGGCTGTCAATAGCAGAGTTCTTGACCAAGAACATGTGCTATCACTGCACTGAAAACATTACTTTGGTGAGATTCAGAGGTGACGGGAATGTTGCTGTAAATTACAAATAATGAAACTGCCATAAGCCATTGCAGATGTGAGATGATATAACTTATCCTGTGAATGGGCAGAAGGGGTGATTTTTTGTAGGAAGAAATGCAACCCACAAAGGGTTTAATCCCAGGTGCCGGCTTTATTTTACACCCTTCCGATACAAATCTTCACTTCTCTCTCTACAGAATATACGATTTATCACCTCACACTATTTATACCATCCTTACATCACATCTGAATTTGGTCCAGGGAACACGTTGCATATATTTTGACATGAGGCCTTGTCTACACTACGAAATAATGTTGTTATACTTTATGTTACTCGGCGGTGTGAAAAATCTGTTAAATTTACCTAAACCCCAGTGTAGATGGTGCTAAGTCAACTAGAGAATTCTCCCATCAACCTAGCTACTGCCTCTCAGGGAGGTGGAGGCTCTGTGCCCAGATCAGAACCCTTCCTGCTGGCATGGGTAGAGTCTTCACTGAAACGCTACAGTGGTGCAGCTGTGCTGCTGCTGCACCGTTTTAAGTGTAGACAAGCCCTAACATTATAGGAAGAGCAACAGCTATTATTTTAAGTTTGCCTAACATTTTCCATTATAACCATCTGCTTTTAATTGCTACTACCACTGACAAATGAACTATTTGGGTTGAATTTTTCCATGCTTGGTTTCTGCCTCAGGTTGATTTTTTGTTGTTGAAGTTTTACAAAATCAGTGCAATGAAAAACAGAAAATGTTGTCCATGTAAAAACTCTGCCAGCACCACAGGAGCTTACCCGGAGGCAGTTGAAATCTGACAGTAGGATAGTCCTGAGGTCAAAGAAGCATCTTTTCTGTTTCCATGAAAATCCATCCAGATTTATTTGAGTTTCTAGGAAATCACCATTTGCACATGCACAAAATAACTTCTTACGCCCTTACTCATTATGTCTGAAAGTCCGAACTCTTGCTATGCTGCAGAGAGCATGCTCACTGTCTCCTGCATAATTTCCTAACGACTACAAAGAATCAGGGCCGGCTCTAGGATTTTTGCCACCCCAAGCAAAAACAATTTTGGCCGCCCCTCCCCGTTTTTTTCTTACCCCACCCCCGACCCCGCCTCAACTCTGCCCCTTCCCCAAATCCCCAGCCCTGCCTCCTCCCCCCAGGCTCTCAAGCCTAGGAGGGAGGGAGGGAGAGGGAGAAGCAGCGCGTGCGCCGCGGCCACTCGGGGTCTCCCCCTCCCTCCCAGGCTCTCAAACCCGGGAGGGAGGGGGAGATCCCCAGCGGCCGCGGCGCGCGAACCATCTGGGAGGGAGGGAGGGCGAGCAGCGGTGCGCGAGCTGCAGCAGCGGAGATGAGTTAGGGCGGCCGGGTCACATTTTTAGGGGCAGCATGGCCCGCGCCAGAATGCCGCCCCTAAAAATGTGCCGCCCCAAGTACCAGCTTGTTTTGCTGGTGCCTAGAGCCGGCCCTGCAAAGAATCACAGCCCAGGCAAATAGAGCCTCCTCCAGCTTTTCCACAATAAAATAGTTTATAACCTAGGAAAGGAAAGAGCACTCACCTATACTACCTTTCTGAAACATAATACCAAACCTAAGTGCTTGGCTCTCTTATCTGTAAAATGCAATATTTCAGCATGCCACCTTTAAAAAGTGCTTTGAGATCTATAGATGAACGAATACTATGCAAATACAAAGCAGATTAAGAAAACAAATAGCACCTCGAAGTCCTAACTGTAATTTTTCTCACTATTCCATTTGCCCCCACAACCTTCCCAGAACCAGAAGAGAACACAGGAATCCTAAACCACTGATGTTTAGCAATTATTTGCTAAAGATGGAATTGCTTTGTTTCTCCATGTTTCTTTCTTTTTTTCCCCAATACCTTGATATTTCCAGACCAATTAACTGATCAACCAACCCAAACCCCCCTTGATAAAAAAACATTAGGTTGAAAAGTTGGAAAATGCCAGATTTAAGGGAGCTTGTGTTACCTTAATTCTGCCCCTTTTCATACATGTATTATGATAGTTTTTAATTACATGAACACTACAGCAGTTCAGAACATCCCTAGACATGTTCTCGGTGGTGGGTGGGGATCATACAGAGCCCAGGTGCAACGTAAAAATGTCCTTCCTGTGGCAGAACCTCATGAAGAAAGTTGTGGTTTGAATCCTGCCTACCCTTACATGGATGTGTGAGGGATCCATGGTATGATGTAGCGACTACTCCGCAATGGCAAGAGCACATCGCTCCTACAGTTAGCTCAGTATACATACCTAGATATATCTATTTAAATCTAAGAGACCAGATTTAACATCCTCAGTTCCATAGACGTTCCTCAGTACTAATGTGGGGTAGGTTAGTATCAAATGATACAAAGAGTGACCAGAAAAGAAGTGTATTCTGCTCTAGACAGGTGGCCTACATTGCTGCATAACAGGAGTTTCCCTGACAATTTATGCAAGAAATGATTAAAAATTGTCTCTATCCTTAAAATTGCCATTTGGCCAAATTGTATCATTGGGGATAATTATATACAATGGAATTCTGTGAGTGACATATGGGGGGGGGGGAGAGGGAGGGATCGATAAAAGTGTAAAAATAGATTCAATTGTAAGAAGGAGAATGTTCCCCCTATTTCTCCTCCAAGTGTGTAAGTTACAAAAACTAAAATGTCCAGTATCAGTTATATCTAACAAAGGCAGCTTTAAATAACACTTTAAATCTGGATCTTTTAGCCATCATTCAGTTATACCTCTCCAGTTCCTTCCTTCTTTCAAAGCCATAGAAATATGCTCCCTTCGGGGGATGTTCCCATTAGGGAAGTGGGAACTCCACAATTTTCACTCTAGCCCCTTGAACAACTTTTACCCCTACAGTCTGTAGGATCCCTTCAAAATGTACAGCTACAGTTTCCTCTCTCCCAACCCTCCTGTACTGACCAATTTTAATGTTTATAAAAAGTTTCAGGATAACAAATTTAGTGATCACCCTTAAAAGTCAACATTTGGCAACAAATACCATGTAGTTGTATCTGATACATCAGAATTGTTCCTATTGTAAGTACAAGAAGTATACTATAATTGCCACTATGTGGTACTTGTGGGCAAAGGTTGGGCTGACTTCTAAAAAGCAGGGGAAAAACATGGATAACAGTTCAAGAAGTAAAACATAAAATCTTATTAGAATTCCTTGGGAAACCAACCAACCAATGTCCTCATTTATCCACATAAATCAATACTTATTGATTATTCCAAACAAATATACTTTACATACATTTACAATAATGTCATTTCCATGCAAATTCTATGCCGAGGAACAATGATATTACAAAATCATGTAACTATGAAACTCATAGCTTATTTTTATTGCAATAATGTGGCTGACCTGTACTTTCATAAAAATGTTTATTTTCTCCTTGAAGTGAAGAAATCCATGACCTTTAAAATCCTCTATGCTTTATGTGGTTTCCTTATAACATGTAAGCACTGAAGATACAGAACACTTATTTTAATCGTCACTTGAAGTTCATCAACACAGTTAGTTACTCTGCATAAAGGTCACTCATTTTATAAATTCTGCCTTGCCCTGCAGAAAAGCTGTAGCTTAATTGCTATATGCTGGCAGCTGTCCTGGGCAGTTACCATTATTATGTGTTGGGAAGAGAGAATGTATTTTAAAAACTAAACCCAATACTATATACCCATTTTGGAGGTCTCTTCACTTAGCTTCTTTAAGATCTGTTTTTACCTCCTGTGTTATCCCCCATCCCAGCACTCTGATATAATCACTTTGGGAGCTGTAGACAGTTGAACACTTATTTACTGCAAGCCACTTACAGATTCTTAGCTGGATGATTAAATAAATTCTTTGATTCTAAAAGGTTACTTTCAATGGAAGCAAAGGTACTATTTTAAGTGGATAGGGAAATCAGTCACTTTTAACAATCAACTCAAAAGACACGGGAATACATTTGTTGCAACAGATGGGCTAATTAATCTATAAGCAACTTATGAATGTTAAGTAAAGAATATATCTATTCACATGTAAACCACTGTCCTGTTTGATGAAGCTTCTGTTTAATGAACACTCTCTTCCTTTTGAAAAAAACTGCAAAGTCTGGGCCACTTGTCAACAACTTCCCTAGAGTGACTGGTTGCCATTGCTTGGATGTTGGCCATCCCCTTTTGATTATCTCTCTAAATCCAGCCACATGCAAAATTTAATCAATATCAGAAAACAAACAAACAGTTTTTGTCTTTGATGCATAAACAAATGCTTGAAAAACCAACTGACACTGGCGGACTGCCATTTCTAAAGCCAGATACTGACTGATACACCGATTTATTTCCAAGCAGCGGTGGTTGGGGGAAAGTAAACGAAGGACAGATTGCCTATAAACAATATAGAGAAAATGGCTGTAGATTATCTTTACAATACTTATTCTAAAAAATATAAATCCAGGAACACCCACTATTCTCAGAGTAAAATGTTTGTGATCTAGAGATGAACTGCCCTTGCCATAAACCATTTTTCTGCTGTTACTGATTTCAGTTAGCAGTGACCACGGATCATTACTGGGTGGTTATATATGTTAATATCTGTCTCCTTCCTGAGAGTCTCATCTTTATTTCTCATTATATTTTTTAAAACAAAACTAAAATACAATTGCGTGAATTTAGTACTCACAAAAGGTGTCATAGTAGTACCTCTGGGGACTGTGCAGTCCACTATCCTCAAAACATGCTTGGTACAGGCAAGCTAAAATGCAAGACAGATTCCACAGAAGCAAAATCCTTGGAGAGTATCCACTTAACTGGTGAGGCCAAAGACAAGACTAACTTGAGCATCCTGTTAATCTATAGTCCTCCAGACACAAAGGCTTTCTAGAGGAGCTGACAGAGATGCTGTCTGACATGATGATGAAGTTCACAAATCTCACCGTGTTGGGAGATTTCAGCATCCACACACACAATGACTCTGAAATCAACAGCACTAAAACTCTGATCCGATCTCACTAAATTAAAGTTTCTTGCCGGTGTGCTCTGGACCTAAACACACATAATCCCCTCCTTCCAAAAGCGGGGCCCCGCCTTTTGCACAAGTAGTAGCTATGGAAATATTTGAAGCAATTAGCGCCACCACATGGGACTCTGCCCACCACCTTTCCTGTCTAATAAAATAGAGCAGAGGACATCTGAGACCTCTAGTAATACAGCATTTGCACACTCCTTTGAAGAGGAGATCCTAACTCTCACTCCCAAAGCATGCAATAGTCCAGCTAAAGAAATCAGCACTTGACAATGGTGATCTTCCCGGTAGAGCCCAATACCAAACTTCCGTTTTTGGGCAAGGTAACCTGCAAGCTAGGAAATAAGCCTCCAGTCCCACTTGCCAGCTACTAGTATCTTGGATCCCTCTCAGCCAGGTTACAGGCCAGGACACAAAACAGAGAGATCATTTGTTGATGGTAAACTTTCCTGTAGGATGTCTTGGCAGCATTTGGTGGTACTGATTATCAAACACTCCTGGTCCTGCCTTACCGATTAGGAGTTGCAAGGGTGCACGGAAATTCCTTTCACAGATGCACAGATTCTAAGAGCAGAAGGGACCATTGTGATCATCTAGTCTGACCTCTTGTATAACACGGGCTATAGAACTTCCACAAAATAATTTCTAAAGCAGATCTTTTAGAAAAGCATCCAATCTTGATTTAAAAATAGTCAGTGACGGAGAATCCACCACGACTCTTGGTAAACAGTTCCAATGGTTAATTACCCTCAATGTCAAAAATGTGTACCTTATTTCCAGTCCGAATTTGTCTAGCTTCCATGCTATACCTTTCTCTGCTCGACTGAAGAGCTCATTATTAAATATTTGTTCTCCATGTAAGTACTTACAGACTATAATCAATTAACTCCTTAACCTTCTCTTTGTTAAGATAAAGAGATTGAGCTCTTTGAGTCTGTCACTGTAAGACATGTTTTCTAATCTTTAATCGTTCTCATGGCTCTTCTCTGAACCTGCTCCAATTTATCCACATTCGTTTTGAATTGTGGGCACAGTATTCTAGCAGTGGTCACACCAGTGCCAAATACAGACGTGAAATAACTTCACTACTCCTACTCAAGATTCCCCTGTTTATGCATCCCAGGATCTCATTAGGTCTTTTCGCCACAGCATCACATTGGAAGCTCATGTTCCGTTCATTATCCATCATGATCCCCAAACCTTTCTCAGAGTCATTGCTTCCCAGACTGGAATCACCCAGTCTGGAGCTGTGGCCTACATTCTTTATTCAAAGATGTTCTACATTTACATTTAGCCTTATTAAAACACATATTGGTTGTTATTTTGCACACAGTTTCAGAGACGATGCATCGGGGGGGACATGATCCCCCCCAGATTTTTGAGACTGTGGAGCTGCTCCTGCAAGACTTGCTCTGATTGGCCTGCCAGCGGGGGAGGGAGGCTCCGCCCTTCGCCTGCT
The DNA here is from genome assembly GCF_011386835.1 of Chrysemys picta bellii. NCBI lineage: Eukaryota > Metazoa > Chordata > Testudines > Emydidae > Chrysemys > Chrysemys picta. Next base: position 55,180,728 of record NC_088791.1, on the reverse strand, counting down.
GCGCCTCTCCCCCAGGACTTTTCCGATTCGCTTGGCCCTTCTTCCTGGCAGTCAGGCCCGGGCAGGGAGTGGGGGGGACGGTGGTACAGAGTCACTTCTCACACTGGCTGACTCCACACAGGATTGCAGCCTCTGTGCTGTAGTTTGAACCCTTTGCCTTTTGTCCTGCCATCTGTGGCAAAAGAGAATAACTTTTTTCCATCTTTTTTATGGCAGCCTTTCCAGTATCTGAAGACCACTATCATATCGCCCCTTAACCTCCTCTTTTCCAAACTCAACATACCCAGTTCCTTCCGCCACGCCTGCTAACACATTCTTTTTCTTCAGCCTTCTGATAGCTCAGGTCCTTTCTCTCAGACTGAACCCAACCTGGTTGTGATGGGAACTGTTCCTCCATTTTCTGAACACTCACTTGTGGTGTTCCATAAGTGTCAGTCCAGTTTCCTATCCTATTTAATATCTGTTTGGAGCCACTGGGTTAGACAGCATGCTGAAACACCAGAATATGCAGACAATGCCCATGAAGCTCATGTTCCGTTCATCATCCATCATGATCCCCAAATCTTTTTCAGAGTCATTGCTTCCCAGATTGGAATCACCCAGTCTGTAGCTGCGGCCTACAATCTTTATTCAAAGATGTTATACATTTACATTTAGCCTTATTAAAACACATATTGGTTGTTATTTTGCACACAGTTTCAGAGACGATGCATCGGGGGGGGGGGGGCGATGGGGGAAGGGCAATTTATTTCAGTGCTTAACCATCCTGACAGTTAGGAAGTTTTTCCTGATGTCCAATCTAAACCTTCCTTGCTGCACTTTAAGCCCTTTGCTTCTGGTCCTATCCTCAGAGGTTAAGAAAAACAATTTTTCTCCCTCCTCCTTGTAACAACTTTTTACGTACTTGAAAACTTATCATGTCCCCACCACCCCTGTCTTCTCTTTTCCAGACTAAACAAACCCAATTTTTTCAATCTTCCCTTATAGGTCATGTTTTCTAGAACTTTAATCATTTTTGTCACTCTTCTCTAGACTTTCTCCAATTTGTCCACATCCTTCCTGAAATGTGGCGCCCAGAACTGGACACAATACTCCATTGAGGTCTAATCAGTACAGAGTAGAGCGGAAGAATTACTTCTCTTGTTTATAATGCTCCTGCTAATACATCCCAGAAGGATGTTCATTTTTTTTGCAACAGTGTTACACTGTTGACTCATCTTTAGCTAGTGATCCACTATGACCCCCAGATCTCTTCTGCAATACTCCTTCCTAGTCAGTCATTTCCCATTTTGTACGTGTGCAACTGGTAACGTTACACTCTATATGATTTTATGAAAACATGCTAATGAGTTTGAATACAATGTAACTGAAATATGCTTCATGCAAAAGGTCTCTTGTAAGGTATCATTACAAAGCTTATAATCTACTGAGTGTGGTCATCCTATTTGTATAAACGTATAACTCTTGTATCTGAAACTAGAAATATGAAATATAACTCTGAGGGCCTATTGTAATTATGCAAAGTGTGGGCCATTAATGGTGGTTTGGAATCTTGATGGCTCCCCATCAACCAGGACAATTGACTGCAGATGACTCTGTTTTACTTGTAAGTCTTCCTGTATATGTTTGTTCTGGCAAGTGGGTAATGAAGTCTTACAGTGACATGTGATTATGTCGCCTGAACTGGAATCCATCTTTAACCTGGTGCTTTTCCATTGAGAAGAAGGGGGTGGGAACCCAGAGAGGGACAAAGGATTCCCGCCTTAAGCAAAAGATATATAAGTGGGTGGCACAGAACAAAGGGGAACCATCATGAGAAATCCCCTAGCTACCACCTGAGCTGGAACAAGGGCTGTACCAGGGGAAAGAATTGTGCCCAGACTAGGAAGGCGTCCCGTCCGTGAAAGAAACTTATTGAAACATCTCTGAGGGTGAGATTTTATCTCTATTCAGTTTTATTACTGTAGTAGGCTTAGATTTGTGTGTTTTATTTTATTTCCCTTAGTAATTCACTTTGTTCTGTTTGCTATTACTTGGAACCACTTAAATCCTACTTTCTGTATTTAAATAAATCACTTTTTACTTATTAATTAATCCACAGTATGTATTAATACCTGGAGGGGGCAAACAGCTGAGCATCTCTCTCTATCAGGGTTATAGAGGGCGAACAATTTATAAGTTTACCCAGTATAAGCTTTATACAGAAACCCCCGCATTTTTCGGGGGGTTGGACCCCATTGGGAGTTGGGCATCTGAGTGTTAAAGACAGGAACACTTCTGTAAGCTGCTTTCAGTTCAGTCTGCAGCTTTGGGGCACGTGGTTCAGACCCTGGGTCTGTGTTGGAGCAGACTGGCGTGTCTGGCTCAACAAGACAGGGTGCTGGATTCCCAGGCTGGCAGGGAAAGCAGGGGCAGTAGTAGTCTTGGCACATCAGTTGTTAGTTCCTAAGGGGGTTTCTGTGATCCAACCCGTCACAACTCTTTCCTAGGCAGTCATTTCCCATTTTGTATGTGTGCAACTGATTGTTACTTCCTAAGTGGCGTACTTTGCATTTATCCTTATTGAATTTCATCCTATTTACTTCAGGCCATTTCTCCAGTTTGTCCAGATCATTTTGAATTTTAATCCTATCCTCCAAAGCACTTGCAACCCTTCCCAGCTTGGTATCATCTGCAAACTTTATTAGTGTACTCTCTATGCCATTATCTAAATCATTGATGAAGATATTGAACAGAATTGGACCCAGAACTCATTACGTCTGCAGGACCCCACTCGTTACATTACGTCCTTCCAGCCACAGTGTGAACCACTGATAACTACTCGCTGGGAATGGTTTTCCAAACAGTTTTGCACCCACCTTATAGTAGCTCCATGTAGGTTGCATTTCCCTAGTTTGTTTATGAGAAGGTCATGCGAGACAGTATCAAAAGCTTTACTAAAGTCAAGATATACCATGTTTACTGCTTTCCCCCATCCACAAGGCTTGTTACCCTGTCAAAGAAAGTTATCAGGGTGATTTGACAGGATTTGTTTTTGACAAATCCATGCTGACTGTTACTTATCACCTTATTATCTTCTAGATGTTTGCAAATTGATTGCTTAATTATTTGCTCCATTATCTTTCCAGGTACAGAAGTTAAGCTGAGTGGTCTGTAATTCCCCGGGTTGTCCTTATTTCCCTTTTTATAGATTGGCACTATACGTTCCCTTTTCCATTCTTTTGGAATCTCTCCTGTCTTTCATGATTTTTCAAAGATAATCACTAATTGCTAAGATATCTCCTCAGTCAATTCCTTGAGTTATTTAGGATGCATTTCATCAGGCCCTGGTGACTTAAAGACATCTAATTTGTCTAAGTAATTTTTAACTTGTTTGTTCCCTATTTTAGCCTCTTCTGATCCTATCTAATTTTCACTGGTATTCACTATGTTAGACATCCAATCATCACCAAGCTTCTTGGTGAAAACTGAAACAAAGAAGTCATTAAGCACCTCTGCCATTTCTACATTTTCTGTTATTATTTTTTCCCCCTCATTGAGTAACAGGTCTACCCTGTCCTTGGTCTTCCTCTTGCTTCTAATGTATCTGTAGAACATTTTCTTGTTACCCTTTATGTCTCTAGCTAGTTTGATCTCATTCTGTGCCTTGGCCTTTCTAATTTTGTCCCTAGATACTTGTGTTATTTATATTCATCCTTTGTAATTTGACCTAGTTTCCAATTTTTTGTAGGACTCTTTTTTGATTTTTAGATGATTGAAGATCTCCTGGTTAAGCCAGATGGTCTCTTGCCATACTTCCTATCTTTCCTACGCAGTGAGATAGTTTGCTCTTCTGCCCTTAATAATGTCTCATTGAAAAACTGCCAACTGTCTTCAATTGTTTTTCCCCTTAGACTTGCTTCCCATGGGATTTCACCTACCAACTCCCTGAGTTTGCTAAAGTCTGTCTTCTTGAAATCCATTGTCTTTATTTTGCTGTTCTACCTCCTACCATTCCTTAGAATCACGACCTCTATCATTTCATGATCACTTTCACCCAAGCCGTCTTCCACTTTCAAATTCTCAACCAGTTCCTCCCTATTTGTCAAAATCAAATCTAGAAAAGCTTTTCCCCTAGTAGCTTTCTCCACCTTCTGAAATAAAAAAAAGTCTCCAATACATTCCAAGAATTTATTGGATAATCTGTGCCCTGCTGTGTTATTTTCCTAACAGATGTCTGAGTAATTGAAGTCCCCTATCACCACCATGTTCTGAGCTTTGGATGATTTGTTAGTTGTTTAAAAAAAGCCTCATCCACCTCTTCTTCCTGGTTAGGTGGTCTGTGGTAACCCCCTACCATAACATCAACCTTGTTTTTTACCCAGAGACTTTCAACAAGTTTGTCTCCTATTTCCATCTCAACTTCAGTCCAAGTGTATATATTTTTAATATATAAGGCAACACCTCCTCCCTTTTTTCGCTGTCTGTCCTTCCTGAGAAAGCTGTACCCTTCTATACCAATATTCCAGTCATGCGTATTATTCCACGCAGTCTCTGTGATGCCAACTACGTCACAGTTGTGTTTATTTACTAGCATTTCGAGTTCTTCCTGCTTATTCCCCATACTTCTCACATTAGTATACAGACATTTAAGATACTGATTTGATTCCCCCACCCAATTCTGTCTTGACTCTCCTTTATCCCTGCTATAACAGCCCATGCTCCCCCCAAATTCTGAACCCTCTCCCAGGTCTCCATGTTCTTGACTTACCTATGGGCTTGGTCATCTGCACCCTTTGAAGCTAGTTTAAGCTCTGAAAAACACTCTATTCCACTTGCAGCCGGCCAGAAGACTGTGCTTCATCCTATTGGACATAGATCTGGCCAAAGCAACCTAGTGCAATTATGACCTCCCAGATTGATTACTGTAACTCATATCAAGGAATGACACCACATGCTCTGAAAAAAAATCCACCTACTAAAGAACACAGCAGTCTGTCTACTTAGCAAGAGAGGTCACCAGGAACATGCAATCCTGGAACTCCACTCTCACTGAATCCCTGGGTCTCCATTAAATATAGATTCCAATTCAATGTCTCTATTCCATTATTCAAAGTCCAAGTGATTAGTCTGAATTACTGGAGAGATCGCCTGTCCCTCTGTGACTTTGACCCCTTCACACCCACATTCCATTAGAATTATGAAAATGACAACTAATAAGTGGGTTATTCAATACCCCCTCAAAACAACTTTTTTGTCCTACATGTGCCTATCACGACATGTGGTTCACCTCATCCAGTGCAGTAAACGCCACAAAAACAAACTATCTGGACAAAACCGGACAATCACTATATTCTCGAGTGAACACACACAGGAAAATTATAAAAGACAAAAACACCATATTACCTGTAGGTGAACATTTTTCACAAAGTGCTCACTGATATGTCTGACCTATTAGTCCTCATCCTCAAAGGAAATCTGAACACTTTCAAAAGATGAACCTGGGAGCTTAAATTCACAACTTTGCAAGACACTAAAAATCAGACACTGGATTTAAGGTTTATTACAACAATCTATAATCCACTAACTCCCGCTTTTTATCCAATGGCTACAGGAATGTTAACAGGCCACTTCACCTTGAATGGTCCCTTAAAATACGTGCTAACTACTTATGCTAAATACTCTGTTTGACCATGTATTGAGCTGTGACACTCTGAGTACCTTTCCCAGACCTGAAGAAGGGCTGTGTAGCTCGAACGCTTGTCTGTCTCTCACCCATGAAAGTTGGTCCAACCAAAGATATTACCACGCCCACTTTGTCTAGCTAATAGGAGGGTGTGACAGTGCTAGCTGTAGCACTCAGATCACTGAGGATGCTGCAGCACAGAGAAGGCTGCAGGCTTAAGTGGAAGCAATTAAACAGTTTCTGTTGGGGGAGGGGGGAGAACTGACACCTGGATGGTAATTGCTGAGCTAATGAGACAATTGGTTCAGTAATTGGGTGAATACTTATTTGGGAGGTTCAGGAAGTCATGGAGAGCTCAGAGGGTGATCTGGGGGAGAGAAGCTGTGTGTAAATCTCCTCCTGCTGTATATCTGTGCTATGCCTTGTCCTGTTTGGAAACAGAGGATTAAATGTACATGTGGTGAAAGACAAACAGACTGGGTGTGTTTGACTGAGAGACCATGAAAATAGGCTCGGCTTCAAGAACACCAGAGACAGAACTTTCAAGAGAACAGGACCAAGGTAACAGAACTCATTCTCAAAAGAGACAAGAATGGCCATGGGCCTCACAGTCATAGGCGCCGACTCCGTGCTGTGGGTGTTCCGGAGCTGGAGCACCCACAGGGAAAAATTGGTGGCTGCTCTGCACCCACTGGCAGCTCCCTGCCCTGCCCCAGTTCACCTCCACCTCTACCTCCTCCCCTGAGCATGCCGCCAAGTCCTGCTTCTCTCCCTCCCACCTGTTTCACACGGCAAGTGGTGGGAGGGTGGGGGAAGAGGAAGAATGCGGCACACTTGGGGAAGAGGCGGGGCCGGGGTGGGAATTTGGGGAGGGGTACAATAGGGGCAGGGAGGGGGCTGAGTCAGGGTGGGGCCGGGGGGCATGAGCACCCACCAGCGCCAAGGAAAGTTGGCGCCTGTGCTCACGGTATTTAGAAGCAAATGCAAACACCATATTTCAAATTAGTTTTCCCTTACTAGCTTTTCACATCCCAATATACAATCTATCAGACCTACTTAAATACACTCACCTGAAAACTTTTTAGATTACTTATTTGTGTGTCTACTCCATCAAGAAGGGAAGTAGAGGATTTATTTTTGCAATTGTTATTGCTGCTTAAGGGGCGATCAGACACTATGTTGATGAAGACCATAAATGTACGTAGGTAAATAACTGCTGAACAAGCTTACCCACAATGCCTCATCACTATGAGTCAAACATGAACAAGACAAGACCTTCTCTAGGAGTGAAAGAGTTGTTTAGTGTCCCTGCTCATTACATCTATGGCCTCTCTGCTGAGTCTGCTGCGGAACATATACACCTGCCTGCTAGCAAATGGAATGAGAACATTAATTCATTTCACATAGATCAGACAGCCAGTAACAACTTAATGAATTGGGCTGGATTGGAAGTAACAATAGCCTTGTGGTGAAAGGTGCTGTATTCCAGTACCAATATCCTGAGCCATCTAGTCGCTTAGATTTGAATCTCCTTGGCCACAGCAACACAGTTTGGTTACTAGTAACTTAGTCTTCAAAAAGGTTTCAGAAAAAATATGTAATCATGTTTTGTTGCATCCATACAGGGGGAAATCTGTGTCTGCTCAAATCGTTTTTCAAAATGGCATTGTACAAACCAGTGGTGGGCAACCTGCGGCCCGCAGGCAGCCTGTCAGGGTAATCTGCTGGTGGGCCGCGAGACAGTTTGTTTACCTTGACCATCAGCAGACACGGCTGCCCACAGCTGCCAGTGGCCGCGGTTCGCCGTTCCCAGCCAACGGGAGCTGTGGGAGCTGCAGAAAGTGGCAGCCAGCCCACGCCTTGATTTGTGTTCTGCTCATTCTGCCTCCCCCATTTCATTTTTCACACCCATCTCCCTTGCTCTCTCTTCTCTTTTCTCTTCCCTCCCTTGTCCTCTGTTGCTTCACCTCCTTTTCACCTGTCCTTTCTCTCCCCTCTCTTCCCCGCCATGGCTACCCCATCTCTTTCTGATGTCTGTACATCTAGTTTCTCCATCACCTCATGATTCCATGTCTATCCGTCTTTTTTGGTTACCACTCTTCCTTCATTCTTGGTTCATCAGACAGACTTTACTACTTCCTCCACATCATATGTATATTCTTCCTCTTCCACTGAATCTGGCCTTGTCCAACACTGTGGGAATACCATCATGCCATCCCCAGACAATCCGGACAGCAAGATAATCTGAACACTTGTAAAATCTGTATTGAACACTTCCCGACAGTAATCCAAATGCTAGGCTTTCTCAGATGGCGATGTTACCAGGCTGGAGTGTATTTACTATGTAAATTGCTTTTGATATTGACAAACAGGTTTTTTGATGATATTATGATTCTGCCTGAGGGCAATATGGATTAAACTAGCTGTGGCATGCATAAAATACATGAAGTTACCCCTTGGTATAATTAGACAGCTGTTTATTAGGTTAATTATTGCAAATTTTAAGAAATTACTTTTTTTCTGCTTGTACATAGAATACTGTATAAAGCTCTCATGAGATCTGCCATATACCACAGCCCTTCTACAATAATCAAAGGAACATATTCAAAGGACAGTATTTGTGTTCAGAACAAATCAATTTGGCCCTTAAATCACTCCACCCCGTCCAATACACCATTCCTTTATAAACTTCATCGCTTCTCTGCTCAGCCATAAAATTGCTCTTCAATTTCTGTTCCAGGACATGTAAGAGTTTTCTTAGAGAACAGGCACCTAAATTGGTAGCTGCTATTAAAATTTTATGAGATCAAATTAGTGACATATTTTAATCATCTACAGTTCATGAAGAACAATGAAAGAGGCTGATTCCATAATTCCAAAAATGACTTATATCATTACTTGAATCTTTGTGTGCAATCAAACCCCACTTTTAAAAATTCTCTCCTTTAAAAGAAAAAAAAAACAAAACCCCAAACCTCCAGGAGTTATACAGAAAAGACTGGCATCACTGTCATAACAATTCATTCCTTTATGTACGCCTGAAACTCCTGGTCTCCTCCAAACTGAGCAGTTTAAAAAGATGGATGGTTGCCTTCTGGCTAATTGTGGGAGTTCTTTCATTACTATAAAAAGACTTTTTATATCTCAAGTGACTTTATAAGCAGTGAATAATGAGACTTAACGTCTTTGGGAAAGAGTTCACTGATCAAATGATAGGATAACTTATGGGCACAGTGACCTTTTACTCTGTAAGATACTCCAAACTGCTGCTGTTGGCACATTATTAAAATTCTCCATTTATGGACTACAGTTAAGCATGAGGCCGATTTAAAAAAAAAATCAATCTAAGGTAGCACAGAGGAAAATAAAACTTGCACAATTCTCAAGATAGATCTTGCCAGCTTTGCAGGATAGGTGGTGTAGGGAGTGGAAGCAGCTGGGTATAATCTCTTGGCACAAGGCCCAACTATTATGCCACCATGGCTGGTGGAAACCAGAGTGTGAGTGAAGTATTGCTGGCAGGCTGCAGCTATACATAGACACTCAGGGTGCGTGACCTGAATGCTGTCTGGCTGTTTGTGAGAGGCCCGGGTTGGGAGCTACAGCAGCAAAGCATTGTGAGGCACCCCAAGTTGAAGGGCAAGGCTGACACAGCCCTCACAGGTCTGGATTATACCCTGGAATGTCATATTCACTGTGTAAAGAATATATGCTAAATCTAACTGCAGCAACATAGTGTTCAGTTAATGCCACTACATCTTTCCTAAGGGCTTGTCTTTACCTCTAAAACAAAAGTGTATGGTTTCTTTTTTTACCTTGGGGTAACTCAAATACGTGAGCTATTCTGAGGTAAAAACATAATGAAGACCAGGCACTGTAATTTTACCACAAGGTAAACAACCCTACACCCCTCCAGCCAAGTTTACTTCATGGTGAAGTGCCTGGTCTTCATTGTGTTTTCACCTCAGGATAGTTGGTGCATGTTAGTTAACCCATGATTAAAGAAAAAGCACCCTTTTCAATAGTCCATATTCATCCCCTTGTCCCTGTCCCAGGAGTGCTGGGGCAGTGGGTACTGCCACACATCTAACCATGCCATATGTGTTGGTACCACTCCTAACCACATCAAGCTGAACTAAGGATAGAATAGCATCCAGACAGTGGGTTTTTCTTTCCTTTTTTGGGAGAATGATGACAGACCTTTTTATGTTAGCTAAACATGGGGTTTTTCTTGCATTGCTTTTTTAAGTGTCAGATGAAAAGGAAAAGGGAAAAATGGTTTTCTCCTGCCTCTCAATAAGTCTTAAAAGGACATTTTTGGTTTTCTTCACATACTGAATCTCTCACACCAGTGTAACTGCATTATCTTGTGTGAGTCACTCCTGGGAGGAGTGAGAAGGGAATGAGGCCCAGTGGTTTTTCTTACAGTGATGTGGTCATGGTTATAAAACCCTTTTAAACTTTTGACAAGTTTGTGCATCTTCAAAATTCTAGTTGGCAAACTCAGATGTATTTTCAGTGAAAGTCTTGAGCCCCAATTCCACAATCACTTACATCGGTGCTTAATTTAGCTTTGTCCTCGTCCTGCTTCCTGGGCCATAGCAAGGACAATTCTTTGTTTTATCTCTTTGTAAAAAGGGGGAAAATGGAACTTCAAGGACTAGTCGCTTTCCTAAAATTAAGCACATGTTTAGGTGCAGAAGGCCTTCATTCTTAACCCTCAACATTCCTACCGTGCATGCTGCCACGCAAGGCTGGGAACAAATTTAATCTCTGCCCCAAGAACACAAAGAAATATCAATGAAAGCTCAGACCTCCCCCATTACATATACCTCGCCTATTAAAACCTCCCAACCCTTTTTAAAGATTACTTAGGGCAGGTCTACACTAACCCCCCAATTCGAACTAAGGTACGCAACTTCAGCTACGTGAATAACGTAGCTGAAGTTTGAAGTACCTTAGTTCGAACTTACTTCGGTCCAGACACGGCAGGCAGGCTCCCCCGTTGACTTCGCAGTACTCCTCTCGCCGAGCTGGAGTACCGCAGTCGACGGCGAGCACTTCCGGGTTCGACTTATCTCGTCCAGACAAGACGCGATAAGTCGAACCCAGAAGTTCGATTTGCTTGCCGCCGAACTACCGGGTAGAGTAGACCTACCCTTAGTAACGTGAAACACTAGTGGGTTTTGTGGGTGCCAGCCTATTGGACTACCAAGGGACACATGTTGCTTGTTCACCTCTAACCTTTAGTGCTTCACATAATTCTCCATGGGGGGAAAAGTGAGGCATGGCACCAGTGTGAGGAACATGATTGTTATTTATACAGCAGCACTGTTGTGCACAAGCCTTTACAAATAAGAATCATGGTTCCTGCCCAGCTTACAGTCGATAACAGCTATTATTTCTGTCCTTTCAATGTCAATTCTTCATCTTCGTTTGTTCCCCTCCTTTCTGCTCTCTCCACCTCTCTCTTCCCCCCTTTTTTCTCTGCATATTTTTTTGCCTCTCTTTCTCTCTCCCCCTTTATAACATTAGTCTTGTTTTCCTTTCCTTCCCTTGTTCCTTTTATTCCTTTTTCCTTCATTTTAGTCTCTGAAGGGTCAGCAGCTGCAAAGCAATACACCTCTACCCCGATATAACGCGACTCGATATAACATGAATTCGGATATAACGCGATAAAGCGGTGCTCGGGGGGTGGGGGAGGGAGCTGCACACTCCGGCGGATCAAAGCAAGTTTGATATAACGCGGTTTCACCTATAACGTGGTAAGATTTTTTGGCTCCCGAGGACAGCGTTATATCGAGGTAGAGGTGTAGTACTTTACACTTAAAAGAGCTGCTGCACAAGGAACCTTCCCTCCGTATCTGCTGTTATGGTTGCCAGGCATCTGATTTTTGACCAGAACGCCCAGTGGAAAAGGGACCCTGGTGGCTCCGGTCAGCACTGCTGGCCGGGCCACTAAAAGTCCGGTTGGCGGCACAGTGTGGCTAAGGCAGGCTCCCTGCCTGCCCTGGCTCCACACGGCTCCCGGAAGCAGCCAGCACGTCCCTCTGGCCCCTAGGCGCAGGGGCGGCCAGGGAGGCTCCGCGCGCTGCCCCTGCCCCGAGCACCAGCTCCAATTGGCTGCGAACCGTGCCCACTGGGACCTGTGGGGGCAGCGTCTGTGGGTGCGGGCAGCATGCAGAGCCCCCTGGCCCCTTTGCCTAGGAGCCGGATATGCCAGCTTCTTCCGGGAGCTGTCTGAGATAAGTGCCACCCGGCTGGAGCCTGCACCCTGAACTCCCTCCCGTACTCCACCCCTCTGCCCCAGCCCTGAACCCCCTCCTGCACCCCAAACCCCTCATCCCCAGCCTCACCCCAGAGCCCACACCCCCTCCCGCACCCCAACCCTCTGCCCCAGCCCTGAGACCCCTCCTGCAATCCAAACACCTCTTCCCTGGCCCCACCCCAGTGCCTGCACCCCCAGCTAGAGCCCTCATCCCTTCCTGCTCCCCAACCCCCTTCCCCAGCCCGGTTAAAGTGAGTGAGGGTCAGGGAGAGACAGCAACGGAGAGATGGAGGATGGAGTGAGTGGGGGCAGGCCTCGGAGAAGGGGCAGGGCAAGGCTGTTCGGTTTTATGTGATTCAGTTTTGGCAACCCTAACTGCTGTATATGCAAAATGCTTCCACGCTGGATGCAGGAGGAAACAAATTTGTCAGCTACTTTGTGCAATAAACTCTCTACACTGGAGCCAGCTGCAAAGAGAGGTGAATTAGTAGGATTGCACAATCCTACTTAGTTTCCTTTCTCAGACAATTCTGTGTGTATAGCAGGGTTGTATTGAAGTGATGTTTCAGCTGCTGGCTGGCTCCCCAAATCTGAGAAGTGCGGTATTGATGGGCAACACTATGCAGTAGGTCTAGCTGACACATTGTGTAAGACAGATCCGTATTATATTCTTGTAGTATATTGAATTATTTTGAAGTGTCTCCATATATCTATTCAGTGACAAATTTTTCCTGTGCATGTATGTGGGTGGCTCCTGTTGATTTCAATAGGAGCTGCATACTGGCATCAGAGGGCAGAATTTAGCATATAGAGTAGAAACCTCCTATTAGCACTAGGAATAAGATAATTCGTACTGCACTGTACAAGCGATTCATCCCTTCACAAGTAATGTGATGATTTTACAGACTTTTGATTACTCTTCAGTAAAAGCAGCAAGATCAGATTAAAACACTGAAAAATACTGCATCTCACTCTTTGTTTCTCCCACCCCTTGTCTGTCTGACTTATTTAGAATGTAAGGTCTTAGGGGCAGGCACTGTCTCGTACTTTGTGGGTGTCAAGCACCTAGCAGAATGAGCCCCACATTTCAGTTGAGGCTTCTGCAATATAAGCAATAACTATATCTCTGTGCTGAGTACAGGTGTGCCTCATCTTACGCAGGAGTTCCGTTCCGCGGTTAGCGCGTAAAGCGAAAACCGCATATAGCCAAAACCCCATTGAGTTCAATGGCGGGCGAAATCGCCCGCACTACAGGTATAGTATTAAAATTGTTGTTTTTCTCTTTTTTTGCTGACCGCGTAAAGTTGAAATCGCGCATGTTAAATGCACGTAAGATGCAACAGACCTGTACCTAGATGACAAATTATAAATAAATGCAAATTAGAAAGGAATGGAAAATATTATGTACAGCCTAGACACTGACAATCCTTTAACGACAACACACTTATGGGTACCAACAAAGTGGGAAATTCCATATTTTGAATACCTGTTAATAGCAAAGTAATTTTTTTAAAAGTTTTTGGATCATGTGATGCTTCATAACTGTATTAATAGCAACTTCATGAAGGAAGAAGTAGATACAAATGAAATAAGAACAACGGGACATTATTTGTTTTCAGTACTATATATTAGGGGATAAATCTCCAGTGCATATCAATGCCTCTGCTGGCACAATGTATGAATTACAAACACAGGATTATCTCATGCAGGATAATATCATTTCTGTGTGTGTTGTAAAGTAGCCTTCCAGCAATAGCTGGTTAAAGAGAATGTTGCTATTATCAGTGGTAAACTGAGAAGACAATGTTGCAAAGTTAACTCCTCCAACCCCCCGAACCAGTGGTGATTTTTATCCAGGTTCCATTTTACTAGAACCACCATGAAGTTTAGGGTCTATAATTAGACTATACAGAAAAATTTTCAGACAGCATGCTTGCCATATTACAAGGGTGTCTTCCTGCTAACATTTGTTTACACTAACATCAGTAGCCTCCTTTGGCAGGAAGCAAAAACCATGATGAAAATGTGATATTACAAAAATGCAAAATTCAGTGTAAACCAGAGACAGGCAAGAGCCACAGAACTTTCACATCAGGATTTTGAACACCTGAAAATTCAGAGGGGCTTAGACCTGGGATTGGATAATTACGCAGAGGCCAACTGAAAAATCTGGATCAGGAACCAAAACAAAGGTTGTTTTTTGAAAAGGGTACTACAGTATTAATTTTTCATATTAAAAAATCTGGACAGTTCAAAATTTGGGGCATTCAACTTTCATACTGCTGAAGACAGATATATTCTTTAAAAGGGACCCGTTCCTTGAAACTGTTATTGTGGTTTGACTTTACAAGTTAACAGAATAGAATGCTATAATGCAAAACTTTTGGTGCAATTGAAAAGCAACTGAAAAAACAGAGACTTCCTATAAAATGAGAAATGCCTGATGCCAGTTCGAAATGGCAGGACAAAATCTAAACAAACATTCCACACCTGAGGAGAGGCAGAAGTGCATAAATCATTCTTGACAATCAGTTCTGCTATTTGAATTCATTCTGACACTTGTTGGACTCAGTCACTGACATGGAACTATGGTAAAAAGGCCACGCCACCAGGGAAATTTGGCCAGTCTCCACATTTGAAAGTGAACCATCTGACCTCATGCCTTTAACCCTCTTAATACCATTCTTCATCCTTACCATAAAACAGTTTGTCCTCTGTTTCATGCCTGCCTCAGGGTCTGATGATAAGGAAAATTCGTTGGTTCCTCTTTTTGCAAAAAGGAAAAATACAGGAATGAAATTCTACCAGGAAACACGGTAGGTAAGTTTTCAAGTAGAGAACTTTACATTAATTAAATAGCTGAATTAATATCCAGGGTGCTGTTTGTCTTCAAAACTACTCTGTGGTTAATTACTGTAACTATGTAAGGCAGAGGTCTCAGCAGTTGAAAGAAGGGGCTTTAGATTTCAAACATTTCCAAAATTTTATCTCTTGCATAGGATCCAGTCCTGAACTAGATGGGACTATTCAGTTGGGTAAAGTGCTTCCTGGGTATAAGTGTTTGCAAAACTGGACCCTAATCATACCCTTTCATTAAGTGGAAAGTGAAAATGATTTCTCCTACCACTTTTTACATTATAATGGATTACAGATAAATAATATAGCATTAACAGAAATCACAGTTAGAGTCAGTTAAGCTTGCCTCAAGGCTCACGCAAAGTCTTGAAAGCATGGAAATAAAGAAGTTATGGGAAAGTCTTCAGCATTCTTTTTCACCTTTATATCACCTATGTAACCCTTCTGCCAGGCGGAGCTGGCAGCAACAAGGGCCGGGTTCAATATCTAGGGATACCTCTCAATAATACAAAACAGAACCTGCTCGAGCCCCCATCCAGTCATCTGGGAAAACTAGGAAGCTAACGAACTGTCATGCATTGCATCCCCTTCCTGTCAGTTCTTTCTCTGCTTCCACACACCCATGAGCGAGAAAGCTGCAGCACCGTAAAGTGCCAGTGTAGACAAGCCCTTAGGAAAACACCACTACCACCATTTTACAGCATCAGGAAACACCCACCCCACAAGACTTTGGGCAGTGTCCTTTGCATCAGTTTCCCACCTGATAGGATAGGAGCGCTACTGCTGCTGCTGAGGCTTGAAATGTTTATGTTAGTTGCTGGGGTGTGCATACCCAAGGATTTCATGGTAGCCCTGGAGTCCTTTCGGCTATGCAGCCTTGAGTCAGTCTGCTCCGCAAACAGAAAGGCAGGTCCATCGAAAGGCAGGTCCTGCATGGTCTGTTGAACCTAGGACAGGAGTCCCAAGGACTGCAGCCATGAGCTACACCTCATAGAGATACCGGAGGACAAGGTGCGCGCTGCTGAGTCCGCAGCGTCCAGTGAGGCCTGTAAAGAGGTCTATGCCACTGCCTTGCCCTCCTCCACTATCACTCCAAACACCTCCCTGGACTCTGTTGGCACTAGCTCCTTAAACTTGAGCATTGAGTTCCAGGAGTTGAAGCAGTACCTACTCAGAATTGCCTGCTGGTTGGCAATCCCGAGTTGCAATGCCCACGTGGAATACACTTTGTGCCCAAATAAATCTAGGTGTTTGGCGTCCTTGGACGTAGGCGGTGGGGATTGTTGTCCCTGCTTCTCCTTTTCATTTACTGCAGCCAATGAGCAAGACTGTGGGTGTGTGTATTCGTACCTCTTAGATGGGACGAAATACTTCCACTCCACACCCTTTGCGGAAGGATGGAGGCCTGGGTCTGCCAAATGGTCTTAGCATTGGCCTGTATTGTCTTGATGAGGGGTAGAGCCACCCTCGGTGGGCCTTCTGGGGCCAGGATGTCGACAATCGGGTCCTCTGACTCTACCATCTCCTCGGCCTGCAGGCCCATATTTCGCACCATCTTGTGAAGGAGGTCATGGTGGGCACGGCTGTCTATGGGGGGGCGGTCCAGAGACGGAGGTGCCTGCAACCACCTCATCTGGGGAGGATGACGAGGAGGCTAATGGTGAAACAGGGTCCTTCTGGCTCTCTTGGTCTCCAGGGGCTTCCTGTCCTGCCTCTCTGTCAGGGCCAACCACACCTGGATCAGGCTCAGGAACTGGGGTTGGTTCCAGTGGAGGTAGTGCGACCGGTACCTCCTCAGCACCCTTAGGGGTGGGGAGACTGGCTGATACCTCCAGCACTTGCAGTTCAGAGGCTGCCAAATGGGAACCTTTGGATTGGGCGCCCTGGGCTTGGTGGTACGCACACGGGGTCCAAAATGACCACTGCACTGGTCCCTGCCACTACGAAGGCCATGACTCTGCCCCCACCTCAGGCCTTCCATGGTCTGACCAGTGCTGGCCCCACTCTGAGTATCTAGACCCCATCTCCAAGTCCAAAGACGGGGACCAGAACTGCGATGGCCAGGGTGGTGCCAAGCATGGCTGGACTGGGGAGCGTTGCCGCGAGGCTGGGGAGTGGTGCCACGACTGGGATCTGTAAGGGGACACTGACTGGTGCCGGGATGACCAGTGCTGGGAGTGGGACCTGCTGGGCGACGGGGATCGGCATGAGGATCAGTATCGCGATCGGGAGTGTTGGCACGACCTGGAACAGTGCCGGGAGTCAGACTGGTAATGCAATTGCGAGCGACGCCGAGACTCCGAGCAGTGCCATGATTCCACCGGCGGTGCTGAGGGATGAAGTGTCACCAGTTTGCCTCTAGACGGTTCCACACGTTGTGGTACCGGAGGCTTGACTCGAAGGACCGGGGACCACGGTGCCATCATGGAGATGAGGTTCCTCGTGGCCTCAAAGGTGTTCGGGGTGGATGGCAAGTCCACCTCCTCAATGACTTGGCTCAGGGAGTTCAACAGCACCAGACTCGACGGTCCCCCTTGAGTGGCCAAAGTCGACAGTGCCAGCTCCAAAGTCTTTGGCACAGGGTGCTCCTCTCTGGGATGCACCCCATTGGCCGGCTCCAAAGGGGTGAGTCTTGGAGTCAGAGATCCACTCCTCCCCTGCTTCCGGCACTGGTCCCATTCCCTGATGCAGAAGTGGCACCGGGTTTGTTGCAGGACTTGCAGGGTTTGAACCCTTGGGACTTAGGCATACCCCCAGTCCCAATGGGGAACGCGGTTGGGGTGAAGGGGAAGACCCCCCCCCACTCCCAATAGCTATCTGCTATAACAAGCAAAAACACTAAAACTAAACTTAACGAGGCTAGGAATAACTGTAAACTAAATGAAGCTGAAAGCTAGAGAAAACGAGGAGAGCTTGTGAAGCAAGTCACTGCAGTTCCAACAACTGTCACTGGCAATAAGAAGGAACTGAGGAGGCACCAGTTCGGCAGGGTCATATATTGAGCGCCATGAAGGCGCCACTCCAGGGGGCTCCACAGCTGACCAAACGGATGCTGCTAGGGAAAAACTTTCCGACGACTGTGCACACGGTGTGGGCACACCTAATTGGAATCGATATGAGCAATCATTCAAAGAAGAACATTTCATTACCCCGGTCTTCCCCACATGAAATAAGCTATACCTGCAAAAGCACAATTTTGATGGTATATCTATGCTAGGGGCTTTTCCTGGCACAAGTATGTTGGTCACAAATCACACCTCATCACATCCCTGACTGACATAGCTATCCTGGCAGAAATGTATAGTATAGAGATGGCCTTACCCAAAGCCACCCAGAAAGGCAATGGCACTATTAGAAATAAGTTGTAGGACACAGTTTTCTTTCCTTCTCCATTTTTTCCCTCTCACCATCTCCCCCTTGCCATATCCTTCTATTAGTCCCACAAAATAAACCTAGTAAGGCTGTATCCATTTTAGGTCAGATCTACACTAGAAGAAGTTTGTCGGCCTAGTTATACCAGCAAACGCTCCTAGTGTAGGTGCAACTTATACTGGCAAAGAGTGATTTTGCTAGTGTAGCTTGTACTGGTTCTCCAAGCAAAATAAACGACACTAGCAAAAGTACGTTTATGCCAGTAAAACTGCATCTACAACAGGGTTTTTGCTGGTATAGAAATTTCATTAAAAATTCATCCCCTGTAAGAGACATTATTATACTGGCAAAAGTTTCTAGAGCACACCTGGCCTCAGAGCCTTTTACCTTGAGTTGATTGCCAGTTAACTCAAGGTAATTAACACCTTTGTAAAGGCTGATCTGGACACTTCCCAAATGTTTCTTCCAGGATACAAATGTTTGGGGAGTGTTCAGACCAGCCTTTACACAAGTGTTAATTACTTTGAGTTAATTGGCAATCAACTAATACATGGATTAAAAACCCTAGTGTAGACAAACCTAAGGAGCTTTCCATCTGGATCAGTTCATCTGCAGTGCTGGGGACAAAACACTTCACTTGTAGCTGTGTAATTAGCAGACTGTGGAACATGGTCTCGTAAGCCATTCTCCCTGCATTCTAGAAATCGCTCCAATTGGTTTGCTACTCCCTTGGGTCAGCCAACTGGCTGAGAAATCCTGCAAGTACTGAAGCCTTTACAAGAGTAGCTATAATTCAACAAATAGGTCCATAAAGTTAAACAGAACCCGCTAACCTAATTGTGGCTCTTAAATATCTCCCAATAGTCAACAGGTTCTCAACTCAAAATACTGGTTCTTGGGAGGCATGTGTAATGACTTCAATTAAATAGCTTAAAATCACTCACCCACGTGTCTCTATAGAAGCATGTCATATACTTTCATCACAATCCTTATATAGTGCTTTCATCCACAAACCACTCTACAAACCAACTCTCCAATACCAAATTCTACAGGCCACTTTCCTCAGATCCCACTGAGGAATACACTAAGAAACTGCACCATCTGCTCAGGACACTCCCTACACTAACACAGGAACAAATCAACATACCCTTAGAGCCCCGACCGGGGTTATTCTATCTACTACCTAAGATCCACAAGCCTGGAAATCCTGGACGCCCCATCATCTTGGGCATTGGCACTCTCACTGAAGGACTGTCTGGATATGTGGACTCCCTACTCAGACCCTACGCCATCAACACTCCCAGCTATCTCCGTGACACCACAGATTTCCTGAGAAAACTACAATGCATTGGTGACCTCCCAGAAAACACCATCCTAGCCACCATGGATGTAGAGGCTCTCTACACAAACATCCCACATACAGATGGAATACAAGCTGTCAGGAACAGTATCCCTGATGATGACACAACACAACTTATTGCTGAGCTCTGTGACTTTATCCTCACGCACAATTATTTCAAATTTGGTGACAATATATACCTCCAGACCAGTGGCACGGCTATGGGCACCCGCATGGCCCCACAATATGCCAACATTTTTATGGCTGACCTGGAACAACGCTTCCTCAGCTCTCGTCCACTCACGCCCCTTCTCTACCTACGCTATATTGATGACATCTTCATCATCTGGACCCATGGGAAAGAGACCCTGGAAGAATTCCACCATGATTTCAACAGCTTCCACCCCACCATCAACCTCAGCCTGGACCAATCTACACGGGAGGTCCACTTCCTAGACACCACCGTACAAATAAGCGATGGCCACATTAACACCACCCTATACCGAAAACCCACCGACCGCTATGCCTACCTTCATGCCTCCAGCTTCCACCCCGGTCACACCACACGATCCATCGTCCACAGCCAAGCACTGAGGTACAATCGCATCTGCTCCAACCCCTCAGACAGAGACCAACACCTACAAGATCTTCACCAAGCATTCTCAAAACTACGATACCCACACAAGGAAATAAAGAAACAAATCAACAGAGCCAGACGTGTACTCCTACTACAAGACAGGCCCAGAAGAGAAACCAACAGAACTCCACTGGCCATCACCTACAGTCCTCAGCTTAAACCTCTCCAACACATCATCAGTGATCTACAACCCATCCTGGACAATTATCCCTCACTTTCACAGACCTTGGGAGGCAGGCCAGTCCTCGCCCACAGACAACCTGCCAACCTTAAGCATATTCTCACCAGCAACCACGCACCGCACTATAATAACTCTAACTCAGGAACCAACCCATGCAACAAACCTCGATGCCAACTCTGCCCACATATCTACACCAGCAACACCATCACAGGACCTAACCAGATCAGCTACAACATCACCAGCTCATTCACCTGCACGTCCACCAATGTTATATATGCCATCATATGCCAGCAATGCCCCTCTGCTATGTACATTGGCCAAACTGGACAGTCACTACGCAAGAGGATAAATGGACACAAGTCAGATATCAGGAATGGCAATATACAAAAACCTGTAGGAGAACACTTCAACCTCCCTGGCCACACAATAGCAGATGTAAAGGTAGCCATCTTACAGCAAAAAAACTTCAGGACCAGACTCCAAAGAGAAACTGCTGAGCTCCAGTTCATTTGCAAATTTGACACCATCAGATCAGGATTAAACAAAGACTGTGAATGGCTATCCAACTACAGAAGCAGTTTCTCCTCCCTTGGTGTTCACACCTCAATTGCTAGCAGAGCACCTCACCCTCCCTGATTGAACTAACCTCGTTATCTCCACACTGATTTATACCTGCCTCTGGAGATTTCCATTACTTGCATCTGAAGAAGTGAGGTTCTTACCCACGAAAGCTTATGCTCCCAATACTTCTGTTAGTCTCAAAGGTGCCACAGGACCCTCTGTTGCTTTCTACAAAAGTGGCTATTATCCCCATTTAGATATGGGGAAACTGAGGCACAACACTCTGTTTGGTGCTTCATGCTACACATAAATAAAGACAGCCCTTCCCCTGAACCACTTGCAGTCTGAAAAGTAGACTCATAAAAGGCAAGACAGATGGGAGACCCAGAGGTGCAGGTTACTTTAGGCCCACTCCTGCAAAGACTTATACATGTGAGTAACTTTATTCATGCCAAAAGTCGCATGGTGTGAGTAAAGTTACTCACATTTTCAGGAATGGGCCCTATCGTGGAATCGTTCATTTTAAATACAAACTATGTTGCAAACTTACATCAGAAGGGCTGGGATGGGAATTCTTTGAGAATTTAGAGAGGAGCAAGGTGGATAAAAAAAAAAGATGTTTTATTTAAATCAGTTTTTATTTAAATTAAATATGTTTTTTAAAACTAAAACTATTTACAATTAAATCTGAAAGGGACAATCTGTGTTAAGGCCTAAACGTATTATGTTATATCTATATTTATGGTATTTAATAGATTATATTATAATCTATCAAAATCATTTAAATTAAAGTCAAAAATAATATTAAGTAGTATATGTTTGCTGCCAAGTTTCAAAGAAAGTCAAACCACTGAATTGGTGAAAGTTGCTGGCTAAGCACCTCTAACCAGCATCTGCTGAAGCTAAACCAGCTTTTGAGAGCAGTAGCCTCTTTTGCAGGGGCAGAGAGAATATTTTCTTCATTTCAGTTTATTCAACAATTCAGTTCAAAGACAAAGTTAATAAACCATTTGGAAGTAGAAAAAGCAAGAAAAGTTGTTTTCCTCTTCCAATCTACAAATAAAAACTAGGTGTCACAAGGATAAGATCTACTAGTTCTAAAATCTGGAAGGACACCGTGACTAGAAATAATCAGTTCAATTCACTAAGTACTTTCTTTGTTTAATACATCAGTTTTAAATGCAAACATTTTTTGATAAGCTTTTTTCTTATGTATCCACATATTTAAGGAAGTTTTATATAATTAAAAATGCTGTTTTTCTGCATTTTTAACGGATTTGAATTTCCATCCAAATAGAGCATGAGTAAAAAATTAATTATCTGTTAAAAAAGATTCTATAGGGAACCTTGGCACCTAATGCATTATTCACCATTTTCTAACATTAAAAAAAATGTAAAAATTAAAAATCTGAATAACATAAGTTAAGCTATACACTTGCTTAAATAAATGTGTATCAATATAGTGTATGCTCCTAGTTAGCAAAAAATAAATAAATAAAATAAAATAAAGTAAAAAAAAAATCAAATTTAGTGTAAAGGTTATATTTAGCTGTAAATCAACATTTTAATGGTTACTAACCAATGAGAATCAACTTTTCTTTAGGCAAATAACAAAAAAGTTCAAATGCAAAACATGATTAAAATTGATTATTTAAATCAAGGTTTCCTGCTTGCTGATTTAAATCATGATTAAAATTGGTGATTTAAATCAATCCAACCTGGAGAAGAGGCAGCAAGAAGCTGTATTCAGAGCGTGGAAGAAAATAGAGTTCAGAAGGGAAGGAAGCATCAGGAAAGGAGAAAGGAATGTTACTTCCCTCATAGTAAATGGAGTTGTTCAAGATGTATGGTCCCTATTGGTATTCACTGTGGGGTGCACATGTGCTCTGTGTACCCAGGACCAGAAATTCTTCAATAGCAGTGTTCACTAGTTTGCTCTTGTAGGCCTGACTGAGTGCCTCTTCAGTTCCTACTCCACTGTGAATCATGTAAGGATCCGAAGCAGAATGGAAGGAGAGCGGGTTGTGACTACCCACAGGGACCACACACCTGGAGGAACTCCAGTTACTATAAGGGAAGTAATCTTCTGTTCTTCTTCGAGTGCTGGTCGCTAGGAGTATTCACCCTGGGTGACTCCCTATCAGTGACTGATAAGGAGGTGGGTGTGAGGAAAAGTCTTGAACTACAATTTGAAGAATCACTGAACTGAAGGCCACATCCTCTGCCGAGGCCTAGATCGGGCAATAGTGCCTGGTGGATGTGTGGCTAGAGCTCCAGGCTGCTGCTCTACATATTTATGTGAGTGGGATTCCTTGCAGGGATGCCACAGATACCACCTGCACTCTGGTCCTCCATTGTCCCCTTTTGTTGAAAACTCTGATGAATGCAGCCTTGAAGTCTGTCTCATGACCACTGACGCTGCTGTTGAATGAGAGGCTGTGCCGCTGCATCCAGGTACGCTTGTAGTAATGACCTGGCCACGTCTTTGACCATGGCAGCTTGGAATTGTGTCTTATGCTCCGGAAGTAGTCAACTAGTGAACTCCAAAAGCTTGTTATAGTTCATGAAGTTATATTTTGACATAATTGCCCAGTAGTTTGCTACTTGGAGGAGGAGGCTGGCCATAAAGAAATTCTTTCTGCCAAAGAGGTTCAGCCTTTTGGCATCTCCATCCAAAGGAGTGGCCTTCTGGTGGTGAAGTCTGTTCCACTCCATGACTGCTTGGACTACCAAAGATTTCGGGGTTGGGTGAGAGAATAAAATATTCTGCCCCTTTCTCAGGGGACAAAATATTTCTTTTTTTGTCCCTCTTAGTGGTAGGGGCAGTTGGCTGGAGTCTGACAGATATCCTTGGCCAGTTTCAAAATGGCCTCATTTATAGAGAGTGTCACCTCAGAGAGAATGGTTGACTGGAGGTCAGGATATCCAGGAGTTTGTGTGTGGGATCCTGAACCTCTTCCAGTGGGATCTGGAGGATTTCTGAAATCCCCTTGAGTAGGATATTGCCTGATAGTCATCTGGTAGAGAGGGGGAGATTGGCATCACCAACTTGTTTGGAGATGATGAAGCAGCCATCATCAGATCTGGTGGCACTGGTTGCTCAGGCTGCTCTTGCTCCTTTAGGTACTCCAGCAGGGGCTTCAAGAGGTACTCTGGGATGAGGTCAGTGCCGCGGGTGTTCAAATTCTGGAACTCATTGGTAGGGATCCCATGTGCCCCAGAATGGCCAATGCATGGGATTGTAGTGGTAGCTGGATATCTGTGCTCCCTGATTGTCTGATATGGATCCTAGGGATGAAAGTGTGTTCAGGAAGCTCTGGATGCCCTCTCTAGGCTAGCCGGTCATGAGCAGACTCCTGGCGGAACTGTCGGTACCATCTCTTGCTCTATTTCTGAATAAGACTCATCCAACTTGAAAGGTGGAGCTATTGGTACTGATAGTGTTAATATCACATGGCTGGAGGCAGACTTCAGGTAATAGTGTCTTGATGGGTGCTGGAGCATCTCTGGCTCTGCTGATGTTCAATACTGGTGAGTGGTGTGTAGACAGTGTAGTGATGTCCCTCATTAATTGGTTCCATGAGGACTGGAGACTCCGGATCCATGTAGATTACAAGGTCCTCAAGGCATACTTAGGTCAGGCTGCAGGAGAACAGGCTGGAGTCTTTGGTATAGGATCCTTCAGTGCAGGCTTAGGTGCCTGGTACCACCACTGCAGAGGGCAAGCATTGTTTACTGTCTTCATGCGCTTTGGCGGATGGTTTCGGAGCACTGGAAGCTCCTGGTACAACCGTGTACCTGATGCATTCCCCATGAGCTCCAGGCCGAGGAGTGGAGTCTTGCTAGGCTCCAAAGGAAGAGGAGGAATAAAAGAGGATGGCGGGATCCCTGAATGGCACTAACTAAACTAGGACTGTTAGCTAACTAAATACTAAAATTTATTAATTAATTGAACTATGTACATTGCTCACAGGAAAAGAGTTTCAACAACTAGTAGTACAGACACAGGATGGCTCTGTTCTAGATCATGAGCAGCAGAAGAGGAATCTTTGAGGCAGTTGGTCTGTGCCCCCACTTATTCCCTGGCTTCCCAACAGGAGTGGGCACAGTGCACAGGTGTGGACCAGTTCCGGTCCAGGATGCATGGAGTGCATGTACACCCCACAGTGAATCCTGAAGAAGAACAGGAGATTTTAAAGTTTTGGGAAAAGAGCAAAAAGAGCTGTCATGCTAAACTCTAGTTTTGGTCATTCAGAGAGAGTATCTTTATTGATGTTAAAGACCAATATTAGTATTGTTATGTAAACATTTTCCCTAGGTGGAGTCTTTGTATATACACTCTTGGGCAGAAGTGAGTTTTTTTATTTTTATAATCTTTCATAAGATTAAAAATAAATCTGTTCAGCCATGGTTTTAAGCTACAGGACCATGATACAGAAGAGACTTCAGTGCTTCCTGATGCCTCCTGTGCTCCCATAAACTAACTCAAAAATGGTTTAATTTTTTTAGAGTAATCTTTTACAGGCCGTTAATCCAGAAAGTGGATTATTGCCTTTGGGTATTTTGTGGAAAAATAAAATTGAAAACAACTGAGGTATTTCATTTAGAATAGCTGTTGCTGTGCATGGGCAATCATTTATTTTTCTACCATAATATATTAGCCTTCTCAGCACTTGGACTTTCTAAAGCAGTTTCACTGACATGGTTGGTTGTAAGTGCCCCTCAAAGCGGTTATGGTCTGTCATGTCAATTATCTGTGAATTTAAAATCTTCAAAACTCACATAATTCCACTGTAAAGAGGCCATATCTGGCTAAACTATGCAGTGAAAGGAAGGAGAATCCTGTTCTCCGACCTGTAGTGATTCCATGCCTGCTAATTCAGCTTCTTAGCTGTAACAGCAGCCACACACGCTCTGCTTCCCTCACACAGGATATTAGGCAGTGGCACACATATTTCACAAATTCATTAGCCACGTTCCAACCCCTCACAGCCCCCCACAAGCCCTCCCTCTGTGCTGGTAAATGCCCATCTCCAAGGTCTCCCCACTGTCTTCTCCCACTATAAGCACAAGAGCCACATGGTTACCTAGTGTTTCATGCATAAGTATGCCAGAGGGATTTTCTTCTTGAGAATGTATTTATTATTAATCACTTATACTATGGTAGCTCTCAAAGAGCAGGGTCAGGATTGGGGGACCTGGGTATGGACAGCGTAAGTGTGAATCACATGGAGCTGTTACACCCATAGGCTACGGAACTAGGGTGCTGGAGGTGCTGCATACACCCCCTGGTTTGAAGTGGTTTTCATTATATACAGGGTTTACAGTTTGGTTCAATGACTCTCAGCACCCCCACTATACAAATAGTCCCAGCACCTCTGGTTACACCTTGGCACCCATCCATCAGATATGGACTCCAGCATACTGAAGATGCCTTACTGAAGGAAGTATGTAGTTGACTGTCTAAAGGTAGGTCTACCCTTCAAGCTGGAGGTGTGATTTCCAGCTCAGTTAGCTGTACAGGTGCTACCACAATCAAGCTAGTGTGCTAAAAACACAAGTGTTGCTGCAGCGGTGTGGAAAACGGGATGGGCTAGCCACTCATATAAGCACCATAGGGTCCTGAGTAGGATCGTACTCAAGCCAGCTAAGCCCATCCTGCCATATCCCCACCATAGCTACACTGCTATTTTTAGCTCAATCAAAGCTAGCACACGTACATCTACCAAAGCTGGAAATTACAACTTCAGCTGGAACGGGAGATGTACCCTATTGCCTGCCAGGACAGGTAGAGACTAGCCTGCTTTAGCCTCGCAGCACCGCCACTCGGGAGCTGCCCGAGGTGAGCCCGAGCCCCAACCCCCCGCCCCAGCCCTGAGCCCCCCCAAAACTGGAGCCCCCTTCTGCACCCCTCATCCCTGGCCCTATCCCAGAACCCGCACCCAGAGCCCATCTCCCATACTTCACCCCAACCCCATGCCTCAACCCGCAGCCCCCTCCCACACCCCGAACCCCTTATCCCCAGCCCCACCCCCAAGCCCACATCCCCAGCCCAGAGCCCGTATTCCCTCCCACACCCCAACCCCCTGCCTCAACCCACAGCCCTCTCCCACATTCCAAATCCCTAGGCCCTACCTCCCAGCCTGGAGCTCCCTCCTGCATCCCAAACCCCTCATCCCCAGCCCCGAGCCGGCACCCCCTGCCGGAGCCCTCACCCTCTTCCATACCCCAACTCCCTGCCCCAGTCCAGAGCCCCCTCCCACACCCTGAACCCCTCATTTCTGGCCCCACTCCGGAGCCCGCACCCCTAATAAGAGCCCTCACCCCCTCCCACATCCCAATCCCCTGCCGCAGCCCCGTGAAAGTGAGTAAGGGTGGGGGAGAGCGAGTCACCGAGGGAGGGGGAATGTAGTGAGTGGGGGAGGGCCTCAGGGAAGGGGCGGGCCTAGGGTGTTTGGATTTGTGCAATTAGAAAGTTGGCAACCCTAATGCTACCACAGGTATGTACAGGTGCTGGAGCAGGGGGCACAATTCCTCCCTACTATTCTGATCTGGTACCTACTCCCACTTTTGAGGCCTAGATCAGTGGCTCTCAACCTTTCCAGACTACTGGACCCCTTTCAGGAATCTGATTTGTCTTACATACCCCAAGTTTCATCTCACTCAAAAACTACTTGCTTACAAAATCAGACATAACAATATAAAAGTGTCCCAGCACACTATTACTGAAAAATGGCTTACTTTCTCATATTTACCATATAATTATAAAATAAATCAACTGGAGTATAAATATTTTACTTAAATTTTAGTGAATAGTATATATAGGGTTACCATATGTCCGGATTTCCCCGGACATGTCCGGCTTTTTGGTGCTCAAATCTCCGTCCGGGGGAAATTTCCAAAGAGCCGGACATGTCCGGGGAAATAGGGAGGCATAAGCCAGGGTCCATCCAGCACGATCCGCCGGGTCCGCAGCGCAGCCCAGCTGCCCCAGCTACAATGCTCAGGTGGGGCTCGGGCTTCCCTCATAGGCGGGGACCTCTCCGGCCACTGGGGGACCTTTCCTGTGGCCCCGTTGCCCCGCGCAGCTCGAAACCGGACGCCGCGAGAGCTGTTTCCCGCAGGGACAGACAGGCCGGGGAACGTGCTCGGCGGCAGGAAGGAAGCTGCGGCCGGGGCCGTAGGGACCCGCGCTGCCGAGCGTCTGAAGCCCTCAGCAGGCAGAGGCTGCCGGGTGAGCGAGGGAGCAGGGCAGGCAGGGGCATAGAGGCTGCAGGGGCAGGGGGGTGCAGGGCGAGTGGGGAGCAGGAGGCACAGAGGCTGCAGGGGTGGAGGGTGCCGGGGCTGCAGGGCGAGGAGGAGCAGTGCAGGCAGGGGCATAGAGGCTGCAGGGGCAGTGCAGGCAGGGGCATAGAGGCTGCAGGGCGAGTGGGGAGCAGGGGTCTCAGAGGCTGCAGGGACGGGGGGGTGCAGGGGCAGGGCAGGCAGGGGGCACAGAGGCTGCAGGGCGAGTGGGGAGCAGGGAAGCACTTAGCAACCCCCAACCAAGATCAGAGTGGGAGGGAGCAGGGGGAATGCAGGGTGCTCAGAGGAGGGGCAGAGTTGGGGCAGGGGCTTTGGGGAAGGGGCGGGGCTGGGGGTGGGAAAGGGGCGGAGTTGGGGCAGGGCCAGGCCCTCGTGGAGTGTCCTCTTTTTTCAGTGTTGAAATATGGTAACCCTAAGTATATAGAGCAGTATAAACAAGTCATTATATGAAATTTTAGGTTGTACTGACTTCGCTAGTGCTTTTTATGTAGCCTATCGTAAAACTAGGCAAATATCTAGATGAGTTAATGTACCCTCTGAAAGACCTCTGCATACTACCAGGGGTATGTGTACCCCTGGTTGAGAAGCACAGGCCTAGATTCTCCACTATATCAAGCACAGAGGGATTGGGGAGCTGTAAATTGCTATGGGCTGCCTTAAACTGTCTGTGGTCCCCTAAAGTTTATATTCCAGCAAGGGATTAGCAGCAGAGCAGTAGTACTCTGGCACTCCCCCCGTCCGCCCCAACATGCCCCCTGACTGTGGGGAAGAAAGCAGGCACAGGAATGGGCTTTTGACATTTGATGGGGACTTCCCCATGCCAGGTATATTCAACAGGGGACTTAAGGAAGGTTTGATTCTCTAGCCCACTGTGCACAGATGTAAAAATAGTACACAAGGTGTAAGGTAGTGGATGACCAGGCTCTGTGTATGTAAGTGACCGTGTCACATTCTAATGGCTTGCCCACATAAAGAACAAAACCCTCTAGGGGTCCTTACTCAGATTCTCTCTTTTAGCTCAAGTAAGAGATATCTGAATTATTCACAAGCTAAATTCCTAAGTTCTATTCTCAAAGCCACATGTGGTTTAGCCAATGAGCGAGCTGTCTGTAACATAAAAGTTTGTGATATTATCTCACAAACACATTGCAAGGCTTAGTTAATGTTTGAGTAATTTTAGAGTCTTGAAAGAAAGATTCCATGTAACTTGCAAAGCATTATTATAAGAACATATGTTCAAGTAACATCAGAGCTGCAACACAAATTAACAATAGCAAGGATGTTCAAAGTTAACAGCTGATATTCGATCCTTAACTCATTCAGGCGTTCCTAAATATTACCAGGATCTGAGATCAATGTGGGATGCAGTAGGCTGGAAAAATGGGACAAATTTAACATTTTGGAAAGTCAGCTTCAACTCCGAACTTCCAATTTATCTCACAACTGGAGAAATCCACTCTAAGTCTGGTCACCAGTTGGCAGCTACAACTGCTGCCACAGATGGAACTAGCTCCTAGGTGCAGCTCCTGAAACATATAAAAGCTGTAAAGAACAACTCCCAGTGGAGACAAGCTTAGCGCTGCTTCTATTGGCTTAGCCAGAGGGAAGGTTTCGTTTGGCACAGGTTAGAGCACTGCTCCCTAAAGACTTCTCTCACTCAACGCTTTCCAGTTTGAATCTCAGTTTCAGTAATGCAAAGGATGAAGCACACTGAATGATTTCAGACACCAGACTTGGGTCTATGCTTACTGTACATATCTGCTGTAGAGCAGATCTACTGGTTGGCAGGCTATTAATGCTTCACATACCTATTCACAATGCTAGGGGCTACCCAGCTTTGTGGATTTCGAACTACTGCTGCTATGGAGTTTAGGCTTTGCCAAACCACACAAGAAATGCAATGTTTATTAAGCCAGCGCTCATAGGGCACTCAATAAGTATCAAGAAACGATTCTCAGTATCAGAGGAACGACTGAAGAAATCCACAGGATGAAATGAAGCCTCGTATAAAACAACAGCCAAGACATGTAGGCAAAATTTTATGTAGGATTTTCCACATACAACAACTGCATTTTAACTAGCAAGCCTTGAATTCATATGTCAGGAGAGTTGTGATGTTTAAGAATAATCCAATTGAAAAAGATAAAAAATAAATTCAAGGCATGTTTGATGGGTTACTAAAAGATTGTTGCCTGAAGGAGATGCGTATTTATAGAGAGATGTGCACAACTGTAACATAATTTTTTGCCAAATACAAATTAAGTTAATGTACCATTAAAAGCTGGCAGCTCATGTACATTAAAAACTGGAGATTAGGACACTTACTGCACTCTGACAAACAAGCAGTGTGGGGATGTGATACAGGTAGTTCAACATCCACATTCAAAGTGAAATCACTGACACTGAATTCACTTGGGACCTACCTACGTCTTCTGTCATGTCAGAGGATAAGGCTCAATATGCTTTCTGCTTGGCATATTGAAGAAAGCATATTGAATCTACTAATAGGAATAATGGGCAAATGTGAGTATCTTTGTCTGAGACTATCTGAATGCTAAGGAAGCATAAGCACTGACTTTTGTTTTTGCCAGTGGGCACTTTTGAAGAGGTGTGTGTGTTTGGGGCGGAGGCCCTCTGCCAGTTTTGGGGCCATACTATTTTCAGCATATTTATACACTTCTTTCATATTCTAAGTTACTGAGTGTGTCTATCACTGGTATCTTTACTATTTTAATAATGATTAAATTATGAACTACATAAATTACATTATCATGAATTACAGTATCATAAAATTATTACAATCACCTACAAGCTGTCTTCACTAACTTCCTAGTTTTAAAGATATTATGTCTTTGCACTATGCACTTAGGATGGAAGAATGCCATGCACTGCTATAGGCTGGGGACCGACTGGCTAAGCAGCAGTTCTGCAGAAAAGGACCTGGGGATTACAGTGGATGAGAAGCTGGTTATGAGTCAGCAGTGTGCCCTTGTTGCCAAGAAGGCTAATGGCATACTCGGCTGCATTAGTAGGAGCACTGCCAGCAGATCGAGGGAAGTGATTATTCCCCTCTAATCGACACTGGTGAGGCCACATCTGGAGTACTGTGTCCAGTTTTGGGCCTCACACTACATGAAGGATGTGGACAAACTGGAGAGAGTCCAGCAGAGGGCAATGAAAATAATTTGGGGGCTGGGACGCATGAGTTAGAAGGAGAGGCTGAGGGAACTGGGCTTATCTACTCTGCAGAAGAGAAGAATGGGGGGGGTTGATAGCAGCCTTCAACTACCTGAAAGTGGGGTTCCAAAGAGGATGGAGCTTGGCTATTCTCAGTGGTGGCAGATGACAGAACAAGGAGCAATGGTCTCAAGTTGCAGTGGGAGAGGTCTAGGTTGGATATTAGGGAAAACTATTTTACTAGGAGGGTGGTGAAGCACTGGAATGGGTTACCTAGGGAAGTGGTAGAATCTCCAACCTTAGAGGTTTTTAAGGTCTGGCTTGACAAAGCCCTGGCTGGGATGATTTAGTTGGGGTTGGACCTGCTTTGAGCAGGGTGTTAGACTAGTCGACCTCCTGAGGAAATTGCTGCAGGGAGGGGGAGGGGGTAGCTGCTGGAATGCTAGTGGAGGTGGAAACTGAGAGAACAGGACACCTCACTCAGCGACATGCTTCAATCCTTTCCCCTCTCAACACACTAATGACACATGCCAATACATCCTCCTTCTACCCAACCCAACACCATTTGTTATTACCCTTAGTACTTCCCTAATGACATGCACCTAAGCCATCTCCAGTGACATACACCTCTAATTTTAACCCCAACCCATCTTTTTTATACCCCTGTGACATGAACAGTCATAACTCCTCACCCTCAGGTGCCATTAGCTTTCAGGTATTGGGCCTGCAAGGCAAGTGTCCCTTTAACAAAAGTTTCTCAGCTGACACCTTCCTTTCCGAATGGCATGAGTTGAGAATGTTTCACAAACATTGATTTTCAAAAGCAACCAACAGAGTCAGGACTCATTGATTTTCAGTGGGACTTGAGCTCCTATACCTCTTGGGGACTTTTGAAAATTCTATCCTAATTCCACCTATAAATCATTAAAAATGGAAAATGAAAAAAATAAAATCTCAAACTATTGTATGGCCACATGATACTCACTTCTTCAGAACAGGAGTGGGGTGCAAGTCCATCACCAAGATCCATGTATCTCACCTGCTAAGGTGTTCACATGATGCTACACAAAATTTGAGACCAGCTCTGAGGGAGAACATACTTGCACCTCAGGAAGCAAAGACAAGCCACACTGTACAAATCTTTCTTATTTCTGCAATTGTATGTCTGCGGTATACACTGCTTCCTTGTTGCTGCTGCTGCTGGATTGTGCTGTGTTTGGTAGGAATGCCTTTTTCTACATTTGCTTCATCAAAACAATTAACATCTGTGGCCTTTTGAAATTATTTTCAGCAGATAAAACAACCATGCTGAGACCCGGTAAAAGCTCTCCACTGTTCCATATCTGCACAAATTACCTTGCATTTTAGATGATTTTATGTACATTTAATCACAAAAGATTAATTAGATGGCATACAGCAACCAGCAAAACACTGAAGAGCTAACTTCAGTTTTAAGTGCACATACAGCTAACTTGTGGCTTTTTAGAACAATTTTAATTAAAAGTACTAGAAAAATCATCCAGCTGAAAATATTAGGAGCTTTGGGATGGGCTTAGCATAGCTAATTAATTGTATATTTAATCAAAGCAGCCTTTGGCTGTAATTAATAATCCATTTTCCTCTGGTAATAAATATAGTAGTTCTGTGAAACAGAATATATAATTTACAGAATGCCATATGTACAGGAGATTGGTGATGAAAAAGATCATTTCAACTGCAAGCTTCAGAGTGGAGGTTGTTTCCCTTTTAAATATGCAAGACTATTTTTTTAATTAATCAGTTTTAAATGTCATGTCATAACTGCACTTCATCATTGAATAGATGCCCCCAAAGTGCCTTGATGGTTTCCGAGGGAGAATAATCCAAAAGAGGTGGCAGGCAAATAATAGAATGTTTGACTGAGGCTGATTTTTTAGTGGACTCTAAAGAGCTAACACTCTAAAACAGAGGTGGGCAAACAATGGCCCATGGGCCACATCTGGCCCCTGGGACTGTTCTGCCCAGTCCCTGAGTTCCTGGCCTGGGAGGCTAGCCCCCGGCCCCTCCCCCTCTGCCCTCCCTCCCCCCCGCAGCCTCAGCTCACTGCGCCATGGGCGCAATGCTCTGGGCAGCGGGACTGCGAACTCCTGCGGTAGCGCAGCTGCAGAGCCCGGCCTGACCCAGTTCTCTGTTCTGCATGGTGCTGTGGCTGGCTCCAGCCTGGCGGCGCGGCTGTAGCACTGCCAGCCACTGGTGCTCCACGCAGCGCAGTAAGGGGGCAGGGAGCGGGGGATGGGGGTTGGATAGAGGGCAGGAGAGTTTGGGGTGTGGTCAGGGGTCGGGGGTGTGGATAGGGGTGGGGGCGGTCAGAGGGCAGGGAACAGAGGGGTTGAATGGGGGAGGAGGTTCCAGGGGCGGTCAGGGAGAAGGGGTGGTTGGATGGGGTAGGGGGGGCAGTCAGGAAGGAGAGGAGGGATTGGATGGGGCAGCAGGGGGCAGTCCGGGTGGGGGTTCCGGGGGCGGTCAGGGGACAGGGAGAAGGGGGGGTGGATGGGGCGGTGGGGGGCATGGGGGTGGTCAGGGAGAAGAGGTGGTTGGATGGGACAGGGGTCCCGGGGGCAGTCAGGAAGAGGGGGGTTAGATGGGGCGGCAGGGGGCAGTTGGGGGCGGAGGGGTCCAGGGGTGATCAGGGGACAGAGAGCAGGAGGAGGGGATGGGGCAGGGGTCCCAGGTGGGGCCGTCAGTGGGCGAGAAGCGGGGGGGGGGGTCGGATTGGGGGCGGGGGCTGGGCCACTCCTGACTGTTTGGGAAGGCATAGCCTCCCCTAACCAGCCCTCCATACAATTTATGAATCCCGATGTGGCCCTCAGGCCAAAAAGTTTGCCTGCCCCTGCTCTAAAGAAACTTTATAGAGAGAATCTTTTTAAAACGACTCTAAGACAGAATCTGGGAGATCATTTTTCTTTTGTTTCTAAATGGCAGAATGAGATGACTGGTAAATTTCTAGCTCCCACCAACCTGATCGAATACTGGATTAATACAGCCAGATGAAAGCACTCCCTTGCTAAAGCAGCACAAATCTTTCTGCTCTGAGAGTCACAGAAACACCCCCACCATCAGAGGGAGAGCCAAGAGTTGCTTTAGCATCTTTGCTACTACATATCGCTTTGTGTGACACAAATTCCCAACTGGTGCTTCTGCAACATGTTTTTCACATGGTCTAGGACTAAATTATCTTCACTGCTTTATAGTTAAGATGCAAATTCAAACTTTCCTGAATATAAAGTAGAGGAGGGAATGTTCTATTAATCTAACATGATGCATCCTCCACTCTGGTAAAAATATTTAATGGCCTAATCTAAATAACAGCTTTGCCACTTTATTTGTTTAGTTAATTTACAATGCACTGCATTTTATCTGAATTAAAAACACTGCGCTTTTTTTAATAGTAGATATATTTCTCCACATTTTTTTGCAGTTAGCTAAAGAGATTGACTAGAAAATTATCAACCACATACACTCTCCTGACAAAGTTAAATTGGTAAACAGATTAGATATTGATCAACTGGTAAACAGATATTGATGAGCACCAATTTATTGGGAATTATTGTTTAAATGCAAATTGATGCTTCACATTATAGATATACTGCAAGCTTTGGCCATTACAAATGGACTAGAATAAATTAATAGATCACT
Organism: Chrysemys picta bellii; assembly: GCF_011386835.1. Lineage (NCBI taxonomy): Eukaryota > Metazoa > Chordata > Testudines > Emydidae > Chrysemys > Chrysemys picta. The sequence continues at coordinate 55,145,692 of NC_088791.1, read as the reverse complement.
GCCAATCATTAAACAGCAGTAGTGCAACTGACAGGCATAGTTTTTGTAGTACTACAAAACTCATTGTCCTTGTAAGAACCTCTCCTGAAGGAATTTCTGACACTTATGATACTACCCATGTCATATTATTTCTTCTATGTCCATGATCCTTTTTTATATATATTTCCCCACCTGTTGGTATCTGTGGGCCAAATTCTGCTCTGATTCACACTCATGCAACTGTTGTCTTCAGTGGGACAGTACAGGTTTAATTGATGGCAGAAACTGACCTTATAATATATGGAGATATACCTATCTCATAGAACTGGAAGGGACCCTGAAAGGTCAAGTTTAGCCCCCTGCGTTCATTAGCAGGACCAAGTACTGATTTTACCCCAGATCCCTAAGCAGCCCCCTCAAGGATTGAACTCACAACCCTGGGTTTAGCAGGCCAATGCTCAAACCACTGAGCTATCCCCCCTTGCCTTAATATTTGTGGCGCTGGATACATTCCAAAAGCCTGTCCCATTGATATCACAGAATCATTATTTGGGTCTGGTCCAGCAATGGGATTCCATAGGAGTACAAGGGTCTGCAATAATAGCTAGTACTGCAGGATCACGGTCTATGCTTGTATGTATGTTATAGCCCTGACTTCTGTGACAAAAACTGAGACATTTAGGGTTCTTTAATGGAAAACCTTGGTTTTGCTTAATTACAGATTTGGGCTTTAACCCTGAAATTGAAAACATGGCATGACAAAGCCATGACTTTTCCCACAGCAAACACGAAGTTTTAATCATAGAAGTTAAAGATGGAAAAGACCTATTTACTTTTCTAGTCTATCTCCCTTTTCCTGACCTATGCAGAAATGTTCCCTAAAATATATTATTTGATCCATTCTAATTTTAAATTACTCAAGCAAAGGGGCTTCTAACACTTGTCTTGGGACACTATTCTACACATAATACATTTCACCATTAGGAAATGGTTTCCAATATTCATCTATATTATCCTTTGCTCAATGTTATCCCAGTATTCTATCTCCCCTTGTAAGTATTCTCGCACTTCTTATCAAACTGTCTGTACGGGGCTATCTTGATTATCACTTCAAAAGTTTTTTTTTTTTCCTCTTACTTAATTGGCCTCTCAGAGTTGGTAAGACAACTCCCACCTGTTTATGCTCTCTGTATGTGTGTATATATATCTCCTCAATATTTATTCCACTCTGTATGCATCCGAAGAAGTGGGCTGTAGTCCACGAAAGCTTATGCTCTAATAAATTTGTTAGTCTCTAAGGTGCCACAAGTACTCCTGTTCTATTTGCGGATACAGACTAACACGGCTGCTACTCTGAAACCTGTCAGTATTCCTTGGTGCTCAAACAACTGTAGCCAATTACTTCATTTTATCATCCATTTATCATTGTGTTATTTAGTGTTATGGTCATTTCATATGCTATTTCATATATAATCAATGTATGTTACATAGATTTAAATTGTAGAAGTATAAGACTGACAAATATGTGGGTGTGATGTATATTTATATTTAGGTATTAAGTATATAAGTAAAACATGATTGGAATGTAAAGCCTACAGGCTGAGGCCTGTAAGATTTTAGCTTAGCCATACTGGGCCATAGGCTTAAAGATACTTGACATGAGTGGGTTGCCTAGGAATAATCCTATGCCAGCAAGTTACAAGATTACTGTAAAAGTTGTGCTAATAGATGATGTCATGGAAACATAGACTGCAATGTATTGTCCAAGACCACAAGACACCCCACTGCAACATCATGGAATGTCCTGCTTTGACCATAGGTTACCATGAACACGTTGTGCATAGATGCTAATAAGAATAAAGGGAACTAAGAAACAACCTATGAAAAACAGGGCACCCCAATCGTCATGGGGTGTGGAAATACAGATAAGGAAAAGAGAGTTAAAACCTTCATGCATATGCATAAAATGTTAGGCATGGTCAGAACAACCACATAAAAGAGGTTCCCTGGCTGGGTAAAAGTTGGAAGACCATGAAGGAAGACCCCATTGGAAACTCCAGCAGGAACTATCCCTTGATCAATGATCATCTGTTGAGAGATCCATCAGACCTTAGAATATCTTTGAGGAAGTGAGTAGGACTACAGTCTTAGTCATTACATGGGTTTTTGTAGGATTTATATATGCATGGGTAGTTGTAACTTTATTTATTGCTTTAATTAAACTTGTAGTACAGATAAGACTTTGAACTTGTGATTTTGTTGGTGATCCTATCCCTGATCTTCATGTGTTCCTGGAGTGTCCAAATTGGAGAAAAGTACCAGAGGTGATTTTCACTATGTTGAACTTGAAACTATAGCAACAGGAGCAACAGAATCCATGGTAATTTAATACAAAAATCACTACATTAAATTTAAATAAAGAAAAGGCTCCACAATCAATAACTTACACAGATTAGTTTTACAACTAAGGTCCCTTTTGTGGGACATTATGTATTCGTGTCAACACTCCCTGGAGTTATGTCATAAATGAAGTTCAAATCTACTCTCAAAGAAAAACTCATTTTTCTTTGTATCTAATACTACATGTGTAAATACTGACTTTTTTCTTTGAGCCACTCCTGCACACACAGACACACATTGTATACTGCAGTGGTAAGTAGGCTTCATACTACCACAGCTTTACCTCTTCTGCAACAAACACTGACACCAGGACTCTTAAGTTTCAAGCCTCAGCAAATAACAGCTATCAGGTTTTCAAGCATGCCTCCCAGAATTGTAGCAAGAATAATCTGAAATTAAAACAATTGCTGCATAACAGTCCAAGCACCAACAATCAAAAGGGAAGAGTACACAACAGAGAGTGAAGAAGTTTTGGAGACAGTTTTTGTAAACAAAAGCAAACCTTTTGTAAGCTTGGCTTCTTGCTGATTTCTCTGCTCTTTATTTGGTGAATGTAAAAGTGCATCCCAGAGCAGTGGGGAGGAGAGAAAGACAGATGTAGATGAAACTCCAAATGTAGCTTCATGTTTGGTTGGGCTGAAGTTTACGTTCATGATCTGCTGTGCAGAGCCTCAGAATAGCCAGATCACCTTTTTAAACATGAGTTGCTAGGAGTTTGAACCTTCAACATATGTGACATGTCGGAACTCTTAATGTCTGAAATTGAGTTAGATTGTAAGTTCCTCCTTCTAATTTTATTGTTTTCATTAAAATGATAATTAAAAGTTGATTTTATACTTGTCAGAGACAAGAATTACACCGAATATAATGGAAGATCAGACAAAGAAGAAGATAGACTAGGGGTCGGCAACCTTTCAGAAGTGGTGTGCCGAGTCTTCATTTATTCACTCTAACTTAAGGTTTTGCGTGCCAGTAATATATTTTAACGTTTTTAGAAGGTCTCTTTCTATTAGTCTATAATATATAACTAAACTATTGTTGTATGTAAAGTAAATAAGGTTTTTAAAATGTTTAAGAAGCTTCATTTAAAATTAAATTAAAATGCAGAGCCCCCCGGACCGGTGGCCAGGACCAGGGCAGTGTGAGTGCCACTGAAAATCAGCTTGCATGCCGCCTTCGGCACATGTGCCATAGGTTGCCTACCCCTGAGATAGACAAAACTAGCATACAGATAGCATAGTTAGAAATATAGACATAGATAAGACAGGCATGTCCAGTAGTAGTAGAAAATCCACAGAAAAGGAATGAATGTAGACACACTCTCTTGTGCCTCCTACCACGGACTTCTACTGAGGCTTTAGAGCATCAGCTCTTTAGAGCATCAGCTACACCATCAATCATTACCAACTTTCTCTGGAACCCAAAACCCAATTCACATCCCTCACATTATCACTAAACCATCAGGTCCACCACACCCAACAGGGTTTGAAGAGAGCAATGCATGCATATGAACTCAGTGGTTACTGTGCTCTTAGACTAGATTGTGGCTTTCAAAGATAATTAGCACCCTATTTTTTGGCTAGTCACATATTCCTTCAAGGTAATGATGATAACTGTCCTTTATGCTGATGTTGCCCTGGCCTGCAGAGGCAGCAGGCAGGTGTGTGCACAGAGAGGGATGGGAAGGGAAGGAGGAACAGATCCAAACAGATTTGCTGGTATTGCTCCTAGGACCACTAAAGAGACCCTAAACCTTAGCAGGAAACAAGAAAAACCTTTATAGAACTGAAAAAAAACTCACTTTTTTTTTAAAGAATAATGCTATTTAAATGGTGCTTTATCAGGAAATGCAAGATAACTGTGTCTCTAACTGAATTCCCTTTCCACTCCTGGTAACCTGCATTCTTCCACCCATTCACCTACACCTACTCTATGACATTTTTTTTTAAGTTTTTTTTTAATAAACATTATTGCCCTGCACTGGAGTGGCAGATAAAACACTCATATACCTAGAGTGCAGTGCTGGACCCAGAGCTGCCCCATGACAGTCAAACCCAGTCTCCAAATGACATCACTGCATGGGAGGGAGAGAAGTGGGCAGATAAATTATCCTTTTGAGATTTTGTGGGGAAATTATGGGTATGAGGGTGGTTTCTGAAATGTAAATATCTAGCAGATTTTAGTCATAAGCAAGATTTTTGAGTCTTCTTGGACTTGTTTTTAAGCAGTATTTCTTAAGGTGAAGCTCATTCCATCATGTATAAATAACACCTCTTGAGATCATTCCATGGTATCATTCATAAGCAATATATTGATTGCTGTTTCATTGTGGTATTGGCTCCTTCATACCATTCTCTTTTATTCTGGTACTGTGGGGCCAAGAAAAAGAGTAGACTGAAACACTTTTACCAGCCTATAGAGTCTAAAGTAAGTGGAGATGGTGAGAAATTCTCAGAGGCTAGCATACCTCTGAGGCAGTATGCCCCATTATGCAGGTCCAACCATAAAATTAGTTTATTTTTTTCTGTACAGGAAGTTATTACATTAAAACCTTTATATCAATTCAGAAGAGAAATAAAAAAATTAGATGCCCCATTCCTTTGGAATCAAAAACTGGGAATTCCTATCAAACAGATGTTGAAATCAATCTGTTATAATTAAAGAACAAAATAAACTAAAGCTGGATTTATCTAGTTCTAAAATGTTATTGAATAGATTGGCACAAGATAATGTCAGATTGCATCACAGTTTGGAGACTATAGAATGGAAAATAAGTGCAGGATCTCTAACCTATGAGTAATAGGCTTGAAAAATGACAGGTTTCAGAAAGGGTGCCAAGATAATTAATCCCCTTATCAATATGTCAGAATTATTTGAGGAATTGTTGGGTGAAACATTTTCTCTGAAATTATCTATGCAAAAAGGGCTTTCATCTATCTCCTTCTCAAAAAGGGATGAATTTTTTCACAGTTCTTGGTATGTCTCCAGGGCCATAAATTTCATGCAAAAGACTTTTCTTGAGAAATTTCCTGACTAATTTGGGAATGTACATGGCTTAGACAGTTCGGACAAGCAGACACACTGCAGAGTGGCTTGGAATGTTTGGATTTATATTTGAATAGAACCTTCTGAGATCTACCCATTGCAAATTCTCATGTTTTTAGGAAGGCTTTACAGGTGACAGAAAAAATAAATTAATCTTTTAATATGATGCATCATGAAATTATCTTATCATTCAATGAAAGCGGTTTTTTTCTTGACTGCTCCACTCCCAAAATGCTCTTTGCTGATGACAGCAGCTCACTGTTGAGACTACATGAGTTAAGTCGTCTCCTTTGTAATAAAATTAGGATCATGCCACAAGACTTCAAGTTAGTCACTCATGGTCCTTGGTGCCCCATTGTAGACAATTATTCCAGTGAAAAGTAATGCCAGGGTGATGAAGATACTTTGAAAAGCATCTAACAAGAACAGTCAGATATCTGCTAAAGGATTTGGGAGAGTAGACAACCATAGGTGAGGGGGTTTAAACAACTGTGATATCTGGTATGGTTCCAGTAAATGGAAATTTATTTGAACAGAAGTGGAAAACAGAATGTGCTAACACAATCTATAAGGAGAAGCAATATGAAAAGAAATAGAGTTACACTATGGTCTAATGAGACACTTCTGTCTAACTACACAGAATGATAACGATGTGGTTACCCTGCACCAGAAGATCCATGAGGATAGCATGGTTCGAATTAGGTCTCTCAGTCTAATTAAATAGCTGGCAGAACTCTTGAAGACAGTGCGACTGTGGCAAATGTATGTCTTGAATGAAGACACACTGAGAACACCAAAATGAAATCCTCAGTCAGGATGCTAGGCAGGAGACCTCTGCCGTATACTGTTTCCCAACACTACTGTTGGGTCTCAAAGTACTCATTATGGATACTCCTGCAGTGTGAAGGAACTGTCCAGCACTGGAGGGCCAAGGAGTCATTTGGGTGCACAGATGGGCACCTTAGCTACACTTAGCCCTGCCTCCTTCTCTCTGACAGACTACTAGCAAAGGGGAACGGACTAGAAAATATCTGTTCCCTTTCATGGGTGGACTGAATGTGTTCTGTACTCAAAGAAAGTAGAGGCAGGCATTCTCCTGTGCTTTTTTAGAACTGTCAGTTTCCAACAACAAAAACATTCTTTAAATTCCCAGGATCAACATTAAATATGCAACAGCAGGATCTGGATAAAGACAGACTAATTTTGGCATGCCATCCAGCCCTTGCCACAGCCAGTCCCAGAGAGAAAGGAACAGCTGTATTTAATTGTTAAAGTCAACACTGGCAAAAAGGTTGCAAACCACACGATGAGGCTGTGAGAGTTGCTCCATGCTGTAGCATTTAGAAGAATCACAGAAACACAAGCAAAGATGGTAGGAGGAAAAGACAAAACCACAACAAGCCACTGGGGGGATGTGTGCTGGGGAGGCAACACAAAAGTGACTAATACTTCAGCTATTTCCAGGAAAATGGGTTCAAACTCAGGAATACATATATCTCAGATCTCAACTCTTGGAAACTCCTCTCTAGGTTTTCTCTAAATTAGATAAGGCAGAATGGTCAGCTATAGCATGTTACAAGAGACCCCCTTCTTGAGAGATGCAGAGTTTGTTCATTTCTGTCGTTGTCTATTCACAAAGCACTCTGCTGCACAAATCATTGTTAGATTTCTTCTTTTAAAAAGTTGTGTGACTTTTATTGGTGGGTAAAACAAGAACAGCAGGAGCCAACTCCTATCTCCAGAACTCTTTCATCTGGTTATCCAGTTGTATTACCCACTCTCTCTGAATGTAGAATGGGGGAAAGTTCAACAGAAGACTGACATAATAACGAGGGCACAAAATATAGATAAAAAGAATACATGTCCAAATGTCTGATGAAGTGATATTAGCATATAAATGCAATGTAAGTACAACAGCAGCCTTTGAATTAAACCACAAAGAACACTGTCTATTTGATTAGTTGTTTATTTTTTCTTTTGAGGGGACACATCAGAGCCACGGATTGATGCTTTAATAAGGAACCCGAAAACCTTTAGTGGAGATAAAAAAGGACTAGCAGTTAAATGTAATAATTTATGGATCCTGATTGTGCAGGACTTTGACAAGAACCATTAATTGTTACTATGTAACTACTTTCTGAAGTCACATAGTCAATTTAGTCCTAGTTCTTACAAGATCTGGAAGGATCATTAAAGGAAGCTTGAGGCTAAGCACTGATGATAGAAGTATTTTAATATTCTCGGTACTTTTACAAAGGAACAGCATGTCATACATCACTTCTATGAACTGCATCTAAGCCCTCAAAAGGGAAAAACATTTCTGTCAGTACTATCCTTTTGTCACCTCATCTGCTTTCTAAGAGAGTGAGATATTAGGGGTGCTCTGCTCTTCTGCAGACCCTAGGTATGGCAGGAGTCCAAAGAATGCCAGAGATATCTTATATTTCTTTCCTTTGAGGTATGGATTACCCGTTGGACTATTCTTGAGGTTTTGCCTGCTGAACTGAGCTGATTTGCAACAACAAAGGAAAACAATTAAAAATAATGAAACCTCCCCACCCCTAAGTCCTTGCTTTAGGAAGAGATTGTTTCATTCACGCCTCTGATGAAACTCAGGACAGGCAAACATCAGGCTCAAGTAAAAGACACAATGGAAACAGCGATCCTTTTCTTTTTGCAACACCTTCTACATACAGTGTTTGGATTCATTTTGGATGAATATAACAAATACACATAACAGAAATACAGTGAAATTATCACAGGACACATACACTAATACAGATAAACATTCTAATAAATAGTAAGATCTTCAAGTCTGTAATTAAGTCAATGGGAGTTTTGCCCGAGTAAGTACGAAACAAACAGCAAGGGTTCTTTGATGGCATTTAGCACAACCCTGCAACAGGGACGATGTAGAGCCACCTTACCCCAAGGGAACCTTGAAATGCAGAATACCGGCTATTACCCCTTTTTGTGGGTGCAGAATACTCTGCTTTGCTCAGAGAGAGAGAAGTGATTTTGTGCTCCCCTATGTACTGCAATTGCAGCTGGCCATAACCTAGAATCATAGGACTGGAAGCGACCTCGAGAGGTCATCTAGTCCAATCCCCTGCACTCATGGCAGGACTAAGTATTATCTAGACCAGTGGTTCCCAAACTTGTTCCACCGCTTGTGCAGGAAAAGCCCCTGGTGGGCCGGGCCAGTTTGTTTACCTGCCGCGTCTGCAGATTCGGCCGATCACGGCTCCCAGTGGCCACAGTTCGCTGCTCCAGGCCAATGGGAGCTGCTGGAAGTGGCGGCCAGTATGTCCCTCGGCCTGCGCCGCTTCCAGCAGCTCCCATTGGCCTGGAGCAGCGAACCGTGGCTGGGAGCCGCAATCGGCCGAACCTGCGGACGCGGCAGGTAAACAAACCAGCTCGGCCCACCAGCGGCTTTCCCTGCACAAGCGGCGGAACAAGTTTGGAAACCACTGATCTAGACTATCCCTGACCGGTGTTTGTCTAACCTGCTCTTAAAAATCCCCAATGATGGAGATTCCACAACCTCCCTAGGCAATTTATTCCAGGGCTTAACTACCCTGACAGTTAGGAAGATTTTCTTTATGTCCAACCAAAACCTCCCTTGCTGCAATTTAAGCCCATTGCTTCTTGTCCAATCCTCAGAGGTTAAGAAGAACAATTCTTCTCCCTCCTCCTTGTAACAACCTTTTATGTACTTGAAAACTGTTACCGTGTCCCCTCTCAGTCTTCTCTTTTCCAGACTAAATAAACCCATTTTTTTCAATCTTCCCTCATAGGTCATGTTTTCTAGAACTTTATTCATTTTTGTTGCTCTTCTCTGGACTTTCTCCAATTTGTCCACATTTTTCCTAAATGTGGTGCCCAGAACTGGACACAACACTCCAGTTGAGGCCTAATCAGCGTGGAGTAGAGCTGAAGAATTACTGCTCGTGTCTTGCTTACAACCCCTCTGCTAATACATTGTAGAACAATGTTTGCTATTTTTGTGAACCCACCTTATAGTTGCTCCATCTAGGTTGCATTTCCCATGGACTGCACAAGGATGGGGGAATGGCATCTGGAGCCCTTCCTCCCTGTGCACCTTCAAAATGGCCAAGCCGAACTGGGCCTGAATTAGAACTTCAGGATTTGACCTATAAATATTAACCTATATTCAAAGGATGAAATTTTGGCCCCAGTTAAATCAATGGTGTTGTGCCATTGACTTCAATGGAGCCAGGATTTCAGCTAGCAGGTGGTAACATACCAGTCAAACACAACGAATATACTGTGCATAGAGTTAATAAAAACAAACAATTCAATAAGAATAAAATAAAACAATTTGTATAAACAGCCAATAGAAGCCTTTGCAATCTTCATTCTAACCTACATTTTTAGTAAATATATACGAACATTTGCCCTTTTAGGATCTCCTCTCCAATGTTATTTGGCTTAGTTTTAACATCCGCACAATTAATATAGGGCAGGTTCTAATCTCAGGTAGTTCAGATTTACACTGGTATAACAGAGCTCAGAATCTGGTCTGCATGCCTCTAAAGCCTGTAGGGTATTTTTCAAAGTGATAAGTAGAAAAAAGTGTCATATTTCAGGAAGCTTCAAAACGGAAAATAATCAGTTTTTCATAAACAAGGAAACAGATCCAAAACAGTTTAGCACCTCAACTATTTCTGCAATTTCCCTTACGGCTGTCCAAATAATTTTTGGTTACAATATTTCTGGAACATACAGAACATGCTTTGTTTACAACTCATTCTATATTATCCAACACATTATCACTGTTAACATTACATTAATTAAATGAGCACAGAGACAGATTGTTCTATCTTTAGAAAGCACAGCGAATAACAGACCCTACAAGAACAGATTTCTCACATTCACAGATTCTAAACATCAAATCAGAGCTAAAAATGTTTCCCATCAAAGTCTCATCAGGTAACAATTTTTCAGCATCTGAGCAATTTCTATTTTGATTACAACAAATCTAGGATGGTTAATTTGCTGCAAGTCACAGAAAAATGTTTACCAAGAATTGGTATGCCACTTTCCTGTTCTCTATGATATACAGGGGATCAAGAGGCTGAGGGAAAATTCTTTCATTGCATTAACATGAACATTCTCTGAACAACCTCTAAGCAGCATGGATGAGTTCTAGACCAGAAGTCATGTTCTGCCTCCCTTGTTTTGAGAAATTGCTTTTATGATTTAGGATAGTGAAGGAAATGTATATGTGGGACAAAAACAAATCTAAATGGATTTACTCGTTGGTGAGACTATCCTATTGAAATGAATAAAGTTTTAGGGCTGGAAAACTTATCCTAGGTCAACTAATCTTTGTCCTCTTTTTCCAATTGCTGTCCCCTCTTCACCAATATGCACTTATCACTGCTGTTTGAAAAGCGAGATATTTCTTTGTCTCTTTTAGACTATTAACTCTGCATCTGATGTTTACTGGGATTAGTAATTGTGAAAAGCTTTTATCATCAGTCAAAAATGAACTCCTTTCTGGCCTACTTTCTTAGGCTTGCGCTAGTCTGTCCAAAACACTTCTACTAAGGTTATTTTTCTCTTCCGCTGAAAAAAGTCACTTCTCTCCTCAGTCCTCTTCATTGTTACTCTCCTATATCAAGATTCATCTGTAGGCTCTGCATCACGCTTCTGCTCTCTTTCCTCGTTTGACACCCCATCTCATGCTCCTTCTTATTCTCATTGCATTCTTTGCTTCCTTCTCCCCTTCTGGCATGCTGTCTCCTATCCTTGGAACAACTTCCACTGCATTGTTCACATACCTTCTTATGTTTGAGTAGTGCCCAGCTATCAGGCTTGTTGGAGTTACACTGGCAGCTCCATTGTGTGGTGAGCTTGTGCATTTAGGATGTGCCACTAATACTTAATAACAATTACCATTTTAACACAGCCTTTATCTTTCTTTAATAATTCTATTTGGTTCCAATAAAAATCTAATCTTGAAACCTCTTTTTGCCTATTGGGGGTGCTCTAGACACTTTGGTATGGAATTTATGCCTGTGAGAGTAATCTTACACACTGAACATTTGTCAGTCTTTCCCCCCGTATTTCTTCAGTAAGGATCTGAGACAGGATCATTTACAAAGAAACTGCCAAGAGAGGCCTGTGAGTAAGTTGATTAGAAACATATTTTAAAAAACTTTGGGGGCGGGGTTCATCTTTTTTTTCCTGTCTGTACAATGCCTAGCACAATGAGATTGTGGTCCATGATCAAAGCTCCTAGATGCTTCCTCTATACAAATAAAAGATATTAATAATAAAAAATAAAAAGCTGGTGTCTTATGTTCAAAGCAGGCTTTGTAGGAGAATCGGGTCCAGGAAGTAAGCCAGTTTACTGATCCATGGGAAATATTTCTTAAGCTAACTCTGTACATCTTGTGTACTAACTGTTGTAGATAGATCTCTCTCTGTGTTCATTATAAGTGCTAAAATTCACCAAGTTTACTCACAATTGTAAATATCACTAAGCTCATGATCACTCTTGCATGCGGTATTGGTACATCCATTTTAACAGTGCTCATCACAGTTGTATTTATACATCCATGCAAGGAGATAGTTGTAAAGGCATGGACATTTATTGGAACAAACTATGCTTTACGTTGCTTGAATTATTGATCAATTACAACCAGATCACTAACAACTATGAATCCTTAAATCCGTATAATAAATCAGTAAGACAAATAACACACTCAGAAAGATGAATAAATAATCTTCTCTTGCTCTCTTCTCTGCAATCACTACTAAAAGAATTGAATTCATTAATAGTAACATGATCTACTAATACAAAAAAGGCAAATTATTCAAAGGGCTAATGGCTGCTTAAAATGAAAAAAGCACTTTCTTAGACATTGGTTCTGCTGTTATTGCACAGTCCATTAATAAGTTTATCTTCTGAAATGCATTCAGTATAAAAAAATAATAGGTAAAGAACTTGCAAATACGATTTCCTGTTCTTTCATTTCTAACTTGTTTGAAAATACGTTTACTAACACCATAAAAATGCAGAACTTTTTTTGAAAATTGCAGTAAAGTCATCTCATCACATGCATCACAGTCCTTTCAGTCAGCATGGCAAGGTGATCATTAAAAAGAAAGAGCTTGTTTAGAGCTGGTAAGTTGTCAGATAAAGGAGTAGCTGACATCTCATGCAAATCTTTGCGAAACTATCTATTGAGAAACAATTCTGCTGATCTAAAAGATATTTCCTGGGGCTAGTTTGTTTTCTTTTATACTTATTAATAAGTAAGGAACAGGTTTCCTCACTTGTATGCTTAGCCTCACAAGGCCTTATTCCCCATGTGTCAGCAGAGAGAGAGAGAGAGAGAGAGAGATTGCTTCTCCTGCTGCTTTATTCATGGTGAAGGAGAGTAGGCCACTTTCTGGATCCCCAGAAGACCCCTGAATTGGGGCAGAGCCCTACCTGCCAGCTCCCATTGCTTCTCAAGGACACAATATGAAGGTAACAGTCACTCTGCACCGAGGGAAGGGGACATCCAGTACTATGAGGCTACTACTATTCACTCTCCCCAGAATAAAAGAAGATACGTCTGTAGCATGACTGATTGGGGTGTGGGGATTTCATTCTCTGACTTTCCTGAATACAAACTTTGAAGTGAACATACAAGGACTAATCACTTTCAATCCCTTACAAATCAGCTCAGTGGTTCAGCTCCTGAACACCAGCATAAAACAAACCCACCAGGGTTCACAGATCTCTGAGTTCTACAAAAGCATGATTTTGGTTGCTTAGAAACTCTTCTTACGTATTTATATATTCATGTTATTTATTTATTTCCATTTCTGCAGAGCATATCCCAGGCTCTGGGTGCCTCACATTCTCTTTCGCTTACTCTCGCTTTCAAACACACACACACACACCCCGATACAAAATCTAATGCAGGGGTTCTCAAACTGGGAGTCGTGACCCCTCAAGGGGTCGTAAAGCTATTATGGGGGAGATCGTGAGCTATCAGCCTCCACCCTCAAACCCCGCTTCACCTCCAGCATTTAAATATAAAAAATGTGTTTTTAATTTATAAGGGAGGGGGTCACACTCAGAGGCTTGCTGTGTGAAAGGGGTCACCAATATAAAAGTTTGAGAACCACTGATCTAAAAAATTACCATTATTTCAGTACTTACTATCCTTATCGTTAGAAAGATTTTCCCTACAATCAAACCTAACACTCCCTTGCTAGATTAAGCCCATTACTTCCAGTCCTACTGTCTGTGGTAGTGGGGATTAACTGGCTAGCTGGTAGTACCGCTGAACAGGATCTCACGGTTATAGTGAGTCACAAATTGAGTATAAGTCAACAATGTGATGCAGTTGTGAAAAAGGCTAATATCATTCTGGGGTATATTACCAGGAATGTTGTATGGGAGGTGACAGTACCACTTTACTTGGCACTGGTGAGGTCTCAGCTAGAGCATTGTGTCCAATTCTGGGCGCCACACTTCACAAAAGATATGACAAAGATGGACAAACTGGAGAGAGTCCAGAGGTGAGCAACAAAAATTATAAAAGATTTAGAAAACCTGATCTATGAGGAAAGATTAAAACTCTGGACATGTTTAGTCTTGAGAAAGAAAGACTGAGGGGGGCCCTGATAAGTCTTCCAATATGTTAAGGGCTGTTATAAAAAGGGCCATGATCAATTGTTCTCCATGTCTACTGAAGGTAGGACAAAAGTAATGGGCTTTATCTGCAGCAAGGCAGGTTTAGGTTAGATATTAGGGGGAAAATTCTAACTATAAGAGTAGCTAAGCTCTGGACTAGGCTTCCAAGGAAAGTTGTAGAATCCCCATCATTGGAGGTTTTTAAGAATAGGTTGGATATGCCCCTGTCAGGGATGGCCTAGGTTTACTTGATCCAGTCCCAGCATAGGGGGCTGGACTTTCTGACTTCCCAAGGTCCCTTCCATCCCCACATTTCTATGATTTATAGTTGTAGTAAAAGAGCAACTGAAGTAAATAAGGGTATACCTAAGATTCCTGTTAATTTTTTATCAGTATTGCTTTCACAGAAAATCTTGTTTACATACAAAAAAAATTACATTTCAAAATCTGCTACTAGGATTTCAGAAAATAGTGCAAAGTTGTCAGAGAAGACCGGAAAAAAAAAAAAGCGTAGCTTAAGGATACCTACAATAAATTGACATCAACTGTACTTAAACATTCTGAGTCTCAACTCATTTACCCTGCTTTTACACCAATATAACCCCGTTACTGAATTCCTGAATTACACCAAAGTAAGAGAAAGGAAAAGCAGGCCCTCAGCAAGGGTCAGACTCACGAATCTGGGACAGGATCTCTCTGTGCCATCTATCCCTGACCAGATATCATGATTTTATAGGGACAGTCCCGGTATTGGGGGCATTGTTTTATATAGGCACCCATTACCCCACCACCACCACCCCAATTTTTCACACTTGCTGTCTGGTCACCTTACATCTAACACACTGGCACTCAGGAAGGATTCACTTCCAATGGAGAGGAAACAGTGTTAACTCTGCCCCCAGTGGGGTATTCTGCCAGGGAGGATGGGGTAGGATAATGAGTAGCTTTAGTTTTTGGTCCATTGGAGCCCAGCTTGTGAAGACTGCTGAAGAGATATACTGAATTAGTGCATCCCTCATCTTCCTTGGTCACTTCCATCTTTGTTGTACAGCATTGCCTGCTTTTTGAATTGTGGCTTAGAAGTTGTGGCAGCTTTCTGCATCTGTAACCTATTCTCCTTGTGAACTTACCATGACTGGAGCTGTCTGAGGTTACGCCAGCATAAGCCGCATCTGGCACAAGGACTATAATGAAGAGTTCTTTTAAACCCAAAGACAGTAACAAAGTACAAAACACACCCAGCTTCTCTCAAATTAGTGCAATACAGTTCCATCCTTGGAATAAAGGCTGCAACCTCCTGTTTTCATGCGCACTGCATATAAAGCAAATGAAGGAATAAATAACTTACCAGTCTGGCAAACATTTTAAGGAAAATAAAATGCCCCTCACCTGAAAAACATAAAAGGAAGCAAAAACTTAATATTTCCCCCTCAAAATAATAGGTAAATAAGGCAACAAAGAGTGTCTGACGCATGTGTCTGATGAAGTGGGTATTTACCCACAAAAGCTTATGCTCCAATACATCTGTTAGTCTTTAAGGTGCCACAGGACTCTTTGTTGCTTTTTACAGATCCAGACTAACACAGCTACCCCTCTGAAGTATATAAGGAACTGTGATAATTCTAGGTATCTAAATATTACACAACATTTGAAACGTTTTGCTGAGTTACTGGTGCTGCATAATGCATGAGTTACATATACAAGGGATCTTTGCACATAAGCAGTTCTGCTTACACCCTGCAGTCTACATCCAGGCCAAGAATAAAGAAAAGAAGTTTGCCATCTCTGGACTCTGTGCCCTGAACATTTTCAATCTTGCTTCCCTTTCCATTCCATTTTCAACAGCCATGTGCCAACATTTCTTGTAGACAATTTCACCTTCAGTTGTGCTGAGGATCTGCCCACTAATGACCATAATGAAACATGCTTTGTGTGAGAGCCTGTTCATTTATTTTCATTCCCGTGAGTGCCTTTGGAGACCAGTGTTGCAATCACGGCTACTTACTATTTAATTCCCAGCCAAATTTATGGCTAAATTGAAAAATGGATGCAGGCTGCCTGATGCAGGATGCTTTTGTCTGAAGTGTCCTCATGGAATCATTATACCTGCATTAATCTTTAATCTGCAATTAAACAATCCGTTCTATGTAAAATATAGCTGCAAACAGATCTCCTGAATGTACACTAGACAATATATTTTAATGGGTGTGTATGTATGTGTGCTGTGGAGGAATTGGGGGAAGAAAAAGTTAGCGGTTAGGACAGAGCCTATCATTGGACTACAGATCAGCAAAAGGTTATGTAGGAAATGAAAACTCCACCATTGTATTGAACGACTTCTGTGCATTCCCACTACTTAGGGATTTTTCTCCACTGGGCAGGAGACAAACAGTAAAATGGAGAGAGAAGGAAAAAGGGAGGGAGCTGGAAAAAAAATACAATGGATTAAGGCACAGTTTAACTGATAAATCTGTCTTGGCAGAAAATGCAACCTGCTTTGAATCTGTTTCTTTCCAATTAAGAGCCCAGCTTCCAGCTCCGGCAGATGCTTAATTGGAAACAGAGGCTGCCAGGCAGGCACCAATACCACAACCATTAACAGGTAGTTTTCAGCCATTAAGGTGCTCTTGCTTGTCAATTTCCTTCTCACATACCATTGCCATAAACAAAAGTACCACCTTCCTCATGGAGGCAAGAGCGCCTAGCTGGGAGAAGTGCATGCCAAAAACTCTGCTTCAATTTGGAGGAGTGAAGTTATTAAATTAGCACCCAAGGGTTTTGATTCAGTGGGGGACATAATGGGCCTTCCTGTCTGGTGTCAATGTAACATTAGAATGGTACCAAATGGCTATAACAATAGGTAAGCAGAAGGACATCTGTTTCAGATTTGACTAAAATTGTATAATTATATCTTGGTAAATGATAGTTAGATAAAACGCATATGAACAGACCTGCTGTTAGCTTGATCCAAGTAAGGAACCAACACTTAAAAATTAGTTGAAACCACTCACAATGCAAACCTGGATGCTACCTTAAGAACTCTACACCTGTGCAGAACATTCTATAGCAATATAAGATAGTGCCAATAATCCAGGTTTTTAATTATAAACATAAAGGAACAAAACAATTATTGTATTTGTAACCCTTCATTACTACAAGATGTCCCTATTTTGCAATTCTTAGCACTAGCAAATTACATACTGTTTTAGCAAACAATTTAAGTAGATACATGTCATGCAGTGAGGTTTTAAGAGGGTGTCCCTATAATATTTCACTAACTTGCCACTTACTGCTGCAAAGAATTCACAACCATATATCATTTACAGCTTGCAAATCTGGCGATCTAGACAAACACACTAATTAAAGACAAGGAAGTAAAAGGCAAGTATTGATTGTAAGTGCTGAAGCACTAGAAAACTGATAACATATATGTTGTTAAGGAGTTAATAAATGATTTAGCTCTGACATGCCATACTCTATGTACACGCAGGTAGCTAAAGGCAATCCAGTGCTATAGTCTTTCATTATTTTTAATGGGCAGTATACATTGGAACCTGGTCTTACCTGTGAATTGTAGATCAGACATTTCCACTTATACAAGTCCAAATTGTAAAACAAACTTTATAACCAAGAAGTGGAAACAAAAACTCTCTAAATTAGGTAGATAGGAAGTCAAGAGCCCTCCAATATTCTCTAGTGGAGTGATTTCTCAGACACACGGATATAAACATGAAAGTTCAACTATTAATTTTTCACAATTATAAAGATGCTCCACATATCAAAATGTTTATAACTTTTGACATTTCTTTTTAAATTAAGAAATGGACATCCGGATTGCTATATGTGAAGTAGAATATTGATAATATATAGGCCAGAACAGCTTCTAATTTTTGCTGCATTCCCTGGACCAATCCACACTAACACTGTCTGACTTGCTTGAGACATAGGAAATAACAAATGGAGTTGAGGTGCTCTGGGATACTTACATGGCTTAAATAGCTTGATTTATCTGTTTCCATCAACTGGTCAGAGGGATTACCCTATTCTCTGAACTGGTACAGAGAGTATACAGTAGCAGAAATGTACAGCCACACAACTGTTGTCTGACAAAGTGAGTATTCACCCACAAAAGCTTATGCTCCAATACATCTGTTAGTCTATAAGGTGCCACAGGACTCTTTGTTGCTTTTTACAGATCCAGACTAACACAGCTAGCCCTCTGATACTGGACAACGGTTGTCAGTTACTTTGCTATTCAAAGATTCATACAGGGTTAATAAAATTGCAAGGGTGTGACGGAATATAAGTAAAGTTACTCTATAGCAAGAAAACCCATGTATTTAATGGATATAACAGAAATCTCAAAATCAACTAGCACATAAAATTAGTATTTTCTGGCTATATCATCATGATAGAGGTTTCATGGCCGTGACGTAGTTGTGAAATATGGCTTTCCTAAATATGTGAAATAAACATGAGACATTTTAATTAGGGCTGTTGATTAATCGCAGTTAACTCATGCAATTAACTCAAAAAATTATTGCGATTAATCGCAGTTTTAATCACACAGTTAAACAATACCAATTGAAATTTATTAAATACTTTTGGATGTTTTTCTACATTTTCAAATATATTGATTTCAATTACAACACAAAATACAAAATATAGAGTGCTCACTTTATATTATTTTTTTTACCAATATTTGCACTGTGGATGATTGATAAGCAGTATCTAAGTGAGAGGAGGGTGCGAGGATAAGGACAGAAGGGTCATGCAGAGAACCACCACGCCAAAAGAGGCATTCACCACTGAGTCCTGCACCAAGGCATAGTGTGTTACGAATGTGCGGACAGAACTCCATTTGGCTGCTCTACATACTTTTATGAGAGGCACGTCCTGAAGTCGTTGCTTGATCTCTAGTGGAGTGGGCCCATATCCCAGTGTGGGAAGGTAGATTCAACAGCTGCTTACAGAGTTTAATGCTGCCGGAAGTCCATTTGGAGATTCTCTGGATGGAGAGGACCTGTCTCCTGATTCTCTCTACTATCACAATAAACAGTCTAGGGGACTTCCTGATTGTTTTTGTTCTCTGCAGCTAAAAGGCCAAAGCTCATTGGACATCAAGGAAATGGAGTCCAAGTTCTTTTGCAGATGTGTGGGGTTTCAGAAGAAAATAGGTAAGTGAATGGATTGCTTAATATGAAACTGTGAGACCACCTTTGATAAAAATGTTGGGTGTAGGTGTAAGGCAACCTTATCCTTATGGAATACCGTAAATGGCAGGTCATCCATCATGGCTCTGAATTCACCGACCCTTCTTACTGAAGTGATAGCAACAAGGAAGGTGACCTTCATGAAGAGGAGGGACCTGGAGCAAGTTGCTATTGGCTGAAATGGGGTTTTTGTTAATACTAAGAGTACTAGATTCAAGTTCCATTGAGGCATGATTGTTTAGAGAGGTGGAAAGGTTCTTAGGAGGCCTTTCCAAAAACTGTGTAACCCGCTGTAGGAGCATGGAAAGTGCTAATCACCACTAAGTGGACTTGCAAAGTGCTAAGGGCAAGACCAGATGTCATTAAAGATTGAACATAATCCAGGATTAGGGGAATCACCGCAGCATCTGGTATAACACCTTTATGTTTGTCTGATCTTGTGTAGCACCCAAGGTAGTGCCGGTAGTGAAGAGAAGAGAGAAGGAGAGCGTCACCTTGGGAGCGGTAACCGAGGGCTCCACCGAAGGAATACATGGCACACTTGTTTGTCTGAGAAGCAAATAGGTCCCTAGCTGTGCAAAGATATTGTGTAGCACTTTGTTGTGAAGTTCCCACTCATGATCAATTGCAAAGTGTCTGCTGAGTGAGTCCGTGAGCACATTCTGCATCCCCAGATGATAGGCCTTGGATAGGATGATCTGATTGCTGATGCACCAGTTCCAGAGACTGACCGCTTCTGTACAGAGAAGAGGGAAGAAAAGGGAACTCCCACGCGTACATGATCAGGGTCTGTCCACCATAGGAGGGAGGACAATACCTTGACTGAGACAGTCAGCAGGAGATTCATGGAGTGGTGACTCAGTGAGTACACAGATTGAAGCCATGTCTGAAGGCAACAAAGGTGAAGCCTTGCGAAGGGAGTCACGTAAGTGCACAAGGCCATGTGGCCAAGTAGAGACAGACAAGTGTTGGCTGGTACACAAGGGTTGTGTGATGCAAGCTATGAAGCTATGAAGACATTCATTGCCGGGATCAATGGGAGGTCATGGGGTATCAGTGGCTCCAGGGAGGGTGAGGAGGTAGTTGCTCCAATGGGCGAGCTGATCTCCGTGGTGATGCATAGAAGAGGTACGCGAAAGGCAGTTCTTCCACCATTTCCGATTTATCGGGAGGATAAATGTGGACTCTGGTTTCAATGGTGGTACCATCAGAGCCAATGGAAAGGTGTATGGTATATGCAAGGAGTTGAGAGATCCCATACCACAGACATATCTTGTGGCGGGGATATAAGTTCCCTGGAAGAGGAGGGACCCTATGGAGGAGGGGACTCTGGATCTGGTAAAGCGAAGACATCTTGGGGTGCAGCCAGGGATCCAGATCTCCCCGGCATAAGGTGCACTCTCTCCTTTCTCATCGGTGCCAGCTCTGAAGTCTTTACCGGTGCTGGAGGCTCTCACATTTTGTGAGATGCCAGAGATGGCAATACTGACAGGTAGCTGCCTGGAACTGGTGCATCCCACTGTTTATGGGTCTTCTCATGCCCGTGGGACTTCCAATGTGCTACATCCCCTTGAGCCAAGCTGGTGGAAAGAATGTCCAGTTTCTCTGAGGTGGACTTAGAGGAAGGTGGACTTAGCCCCATGATTATGGGAGTGCTTCCTAATCTCCTGACTCGGCCCTGCCATAGGGTCTGTGGGGGTGGCTCCACAGGTACCAGAGTCCAATGTAGTAGCAGCAGCAGGTTGCATTCCTTGCTGATTCAGGCTGCTGTATGGGGTAAGGAGGTGCGGGGGTTCCCCAGTCTGGGTCTGATTGTGGTCTCAGGGTCATCTCCACAAGATACATCTGGAGAAAAAGTGCTCAACCTTCTCGGGTATGGGTGGGAAAAGATAGACAAATACTGCACCTCGCCGTGATGTGAACTTCTCCCAGGCAGTAGAGACAGTGTTGGTGCTCATTGCTGACCAAGAAGGACCACGGGCAGGAGATGCAGAGTTTGAAACCCGGAGTTCTGGGCATAGTCCAGTACCTGAACAGGGTACAGGGGGCAAAGGAAGAAGTTCCCACACTCTACTCTAAACTGTTAAAATCAGTAACCTACTATAAATAAGAAAAGAAGTAAAACTATTAAAACTATGCCTAATACTGATAAAACTATATACAATTAAAGTATTAGAGCTGCATCAGAGACGAGGACACTGGAGGTTCCGACCCGGACTATGAAGTGATGAGAAGGAACTGGAGACACGGTCAGTCTGCCCTGCCTTTTATCACATTGGATGGAAGCACGAGGTGATTCAGGGTGCATGCATGGGCCAACGAACACTACTTTCAAATTTTCCGACTCCGGGCACATGGTGCACATGTGTAACCCACAGAGGAATATAACAGGAACCATCACTCGAAGAAGAAAGATGCTTTAGAATCACCTTCTCCATCCCAGGTTCTATGCCAAGCACAGCTTGGTCAGTTCCAAGGATCACAACCCTGGGTTCTATCTCCAGTGGAGGAAGCTCCTACACCATGGATCAATCTCTGGTTAGTAAATGCTATTCAATAAGTGTTTGTAGGATAGGGCCCTAAATGCATACGGGTTTCCCTACAAGGAAAATTCCCTTAAAATTCAGTGTTTTGAGCTATCCCAGATACACAGTGGACTGAATAATTAAATGAGAAGGAAGACAGGAAGACAGTCTGGTTTACATTGGAGAACTGTTTGGTTGCTGCACAAGAGGAAAGGATATTAACATTATTATTTGAAATTTGTATTGTGGCAATGCCTAGAGACCTCAGTCTCATATCAGAACCCCATTTTACTAAGCACTGTAAAGAGCCCTAAAGAGCTTGTAGTCTAAATAGGTTTGAGAGAAAACAGGCAGATATAACAAAAAGACAAGGGGAACATAAGGGAACAGTGAGGTGATTAAGATTTATTAGTGTACGAAGCAGTAATCACAGCACACCTACCTAGCCATTCTCAAGTGTTTTGTAGGAATTTAGTACTGATATGAGAAATCATACAATATAGCTCAGCCTGAAAAATATGTGTGGTGCTGTAAGGTTCAGGAGGATTACTGGTCCCTGCTATTGTTACTCACTCTCTGCTATTCTGAGTGATGTAATACAGCAATTCTTGTCTCTTTTC
Organism: Chrysemys picta bellii; assembly: GCF_011386835.1. Classification (NCBI taxonomy): domain Eukaryota; kingdom Metazoa; phylum Chordata; order Testudines; family Emydidae; genus Chrysemys; species Chrysemys picta. The sequence goes on along the minus strand of NC_088791.1, from coordinate 55,123,248 downwards.
TTTGTAACCATCCTATATTCATTTATAGACTATTAAATCATTATTCCTGAGTTCAAAAAAGTTTCTTTTTTGTTGTTGTTGCTGCTATAGCAAACAGAACTGTAGAACACACAGCGGGAAGTGAGACTTTTTTCATATCCTAATGTAATACTGTGATATCCTTAAAAAGACACTTCAAGGTTCTGATGCTAACATGACACTTGAACTCTATGCTCATGGTTATCATATCATCCAAATCCTTAGATGTGACTGTGGCCATATAGTTCTTGGTTACCTGCATATTAATTCTCTCTCTCTCTCTCCCCCCCTTCATACATTATAAAGCAAAGCTTTACATGCTGAGACACGCTGCATATCCTTAAGCAGTAACGTGATTTCTTCAAGAGTACTTGACTATTTGGCAGTGTCAAATTTAAACCAGAATATGTGCTGCTGCACATCTGTAAATTACACTGCACTCTCTCTAAGCTTATCAATGAGAGAGACGTAGTGGGTGGTCGTTAGGGCTACGCTCTGTGCTTCCATATACTACTTAACAGTCTACACCATTTTAACCATGAAACTGCAAGGATAAGGAGGGAAAGGTTTTCCAATCAGGCTGCACAGTTTAAATAGACACACTTCCATGTTCTGTACATTACCGAAAGACAAGGAGTCAATATGAAAGATTAAACTGTTTATAATTTAGAATATTCATAAATCTATTAATAAGTGAGCACATGCCTTGTTCTGATTTCAGCAATAAATTAAATTGCAAAGGGATAATCATAGAGAGGTGAGAAGGAAAATGCCAATCAGTGACACTGGATCAGCTTCCAGGGTTTAGAACCTTGGGAACACTTTATACACAAAAACATTTTAACCAAGTTATTCCTTAAGGACATAAGGTCTGATCCAAAAAGCACCTATGCACATGCTTAACCTTAAGTGCATGAATAGTTCTCGTGAAATGAGCAAGCTTCAAAAAAAGGAGACAAGTGATGTAGTGATAAATGTATTAGCTTGTTTAGATAGGCTTTCAATAATAATACTATAGGTGTGAGGTTATTAGGGATCATGGCCCCATTGTTCTAGACCGAGGTACAACCATCAAGGTCCCTTCCCTGAAAAGCTTGCAGTAAATCAATGCTCATTAGCCAAATTATTCAATCACATACATCCCTTAAAAAGTGCAAAAGAGTGATGGAAAAAGAGAATATTTTTCTACCTATTTCTTTTTGAAGATAAAACATTTTGGTATTTAAAGTTGTGTTCAACGGTATGTTTAAATGCATTTACTGAATTTACTGTGAATCTAACCACCTCAGGGCATAAAACACACAGCGACTCTTGTGAATAATGGCAATTTAAAGCTAAGCTTCTCAGACTCCAGCATTAATTCTTTGAAGCTGCCATAGACTGTGGAGAACCAGCAACTCAGGGAGAGACATGGTTTGTCAATTATGTGTACTTTTTTCCTAAGGAAATCAGAGTTTTGAAGTCTCTGTGTTTAACTGAAATGCCACTGTACTAATGGGCTAGCTTTTCCATTGGATTTGTGTCAAATTCAAAGGGCAACTGGTAGAATCAGGATAGTTTAGGTTTTTGAGTGACCAGTATAATGAGAGTTGTTAACTGATGTTCTTCTGATGACTTGCTGTTGTGACCCTGGGCACTAGTCTAATGTTATGTTCAGAGTACAGACAAGAAGGCTTATTGGGGATTTGTGGGCATAACACGTATATGCACAATATAGCACCTGCCTTTGAAAATATTGGCCCAATGTGTCAAAAACATATTCTGTTATGTTTTCTCCTCTAACAACTGAGGCATATATTCTCTGTACTATGGTGGCATGCTAGAAAAATACACCTTCTTAATATTTCTAAGAGCCTGCTCAAAAACCTAATGAAAGTCAATGGAAAGACTCATAATGACTTCAACAGAATGTGGATGATGCCCTATGTGCATTGGCTGAATACCCCAAAACACATTCACATGTTCACATAGGTAAACAAAGCAAAGACATTTCTTGCAACTACCAAAAGAGGAAAAAAGCAGGGAGAAAAAACAGTCAATTCATATACAAATAAAAGGGAGCCTTGCATTTCTGTGAGAAATGAACATATACACACACAAAGCCAAACACCACTTTGTGCAAATAATAGGAAAAAAACTTTAGCTCTACTCTTATCTGCTTTATTTAGGTTTTTATATCATGCCTGTCGTCATAGTATCTGAGTGCCTCTGGACAATACATTAAGCTGCATAACTAGGCATGTATTGTGCCTAGCTTAGAATCATAAAGAGAGAGACAGAAAAGACTTATTAGGCTATTAAGTCCATTCTGTTGTCAATGCAGGATTGTTCACTATCTATTCTGGGCTTTGCCCTTCCTAGGTTTAAATGCCTCAAGTGGTAGAACTTCCACCACTCGCAAGATTATTCCACATCTGGGAAATCTCACTATTAGGTAATTTCCTCTACTATTCAATCTAAATTTCCATTTACAACATTTTACCACATTGTATCTAGTTCTACCTCGTTGTACCAATTGATACAGCTGTTTACACCAGTGGACAGAGGGTATAAGGTACTACATTGTGATTTGCCAAATTTTCACACCCCCTTTTGATAGACATCATTGACTGCACAGTGAAGAACTGGGTCAAATATATACTCCTCTAATTTACTGATGTTTATACCTTTCAGACACATTATATCCATCCTTACTTGTAACTTCACCAAGCTACACATATGTAGGGTCCAGTCCTGAGAGTTGCTCTGCATCCTCCCTACCAGTTGACTTTCATGGGAGTGGAGGGAGCCCAGAACTTCTCAGAACTGGGCCCTTAGTTCTTTTAATCTTTCTTCAAGTCAGGGCAATCAGCCTCTTTAGAGAGAAAAGCAACAGAAGTTATCAAAGACTTTTCAATACCAAGATACCCAGAATGGACTGAAAGATTCCAGGTGCAGTTTCAAAAGTAGTGTGGCTGTATAATGAAAGCCTACCAGCTTCCTGGCCACGAAATGCATCATATGTGATCAGTATATTTCCACTTGCTTTTTTGGTACCATATCAAATTGCATAATTCACAAGGCTGCGTCCATGGACACCTAGAAGTATAACACCAGTAAGCGCAGGTTACTGAAAGAGGAAAGGAAAACGATACTTGCAGGGAAAAGGGACAGTCAAGAAATTGTGGGTTACTTATGACATCAGTGAGGTTCCTTCCTTGCTTTTGTGTCTCACTGACTTTCAGCGCAGTGCATGGGAAATGCATACAAATCCTGTGACCATCATGCATATGTATCATGCAAGTCCTGTATCCACTGTGACTTTTTTGCACCGAGAGAATGAATGATAGAGGTCATGGATCTTCTGGTAGATCATAATTTTAGTTGGAGTTGCAGCCTGCAGGTGTCTCTGGGTCATGGATTTTTATGGCAGGGGGAGGGTTTGAGGACTGAAATAGGTTTACCCGTGTAATCTGTCATTAAAAACAATAGAATTTTTTTTCAAAGGAATGAGGTAAGAAGAACACAACATTGCATAAAATGTATCCACTTTTCAATGAAAGCACCAATGACATGAAAAATCTACTCATTAGTGTTAACTTTTCATACTTAGTCTCCAAAAATGTCATGTAAAGTAGTGTGCAGATACCGGGGCCGGCTCTAGGTTTTTTGCTGCCCCAAGTAAAAAAAATTGCCGCCCAAACTCCGAGAGCGCAACTGGCCAAACCAAAAAACTCCCAAAAGAATGGCCCTGGAAGGACGTGCTTGCTTTGCTGGTGCCTAGAGCCGGTCCTGGCAAATACTACTTGTGTAATGCTGCAACTACACACATTACAGGTATGTGTACAATATAATTTACTATGAGGCATTCCCTTATGCATTTATATGAAAGATGCTACCCAAAAAACAGCATTGTGAGTGTTGATGTGTGAATTATGTTGTATATATTACTGCTACAAATAGATTTTCCCCAAATAGCAAACATTAAAATTTTTAACAGTATTTCACATACTTTCAAAAAGACAAACAAAATGAGGCTGTTTTGCTCACCATTCTGTGCTTTTTTTATTGTGTAAATTTGAAACTTCCCAAATAAAATCCTATACACAGTCTTCTGTTGCCCTTAGATGTCATTGAAATGATACTAATAATATTTGTAGTTGAGTATGACATTCAGCCATCAGGAGCAAAGCTATTTTGCACTGTAATGCAAATGACTGCATTCATCAAATGAGCTTTGTTAGTTATTCATTGTGTTCCTTATCATTCCTTTCCAAAACCCCAGTGCCTCTGCAGTGAGCACAGAGGTGTGTCAACAGCAGCATCAGCCACTGTAAAATGTATCCTTATCAGGCAGAGCAGGGTGCAATGGGAATGACCTGCCAAGTCACAGCAGCCTCTCTTGTCTTTCCAATCCTTTTGTGCACAGTGTGGCTCTTTGTCCTTATTATGTGATCTCTCTCTCTCAGTGTTGCTCGGAGTGCAAGACCCTCTTCTACATCTGGAAGAATTATTTGAAATGTAAAGGACTCTTGAGAGCTTTATGCAGTGTTGTTGTAGCTGTGTCAGTCCCAGGATATTAAAGAGACAAAGTGGGTGAGGTAATATCTTTTATTGGACCAATCTCTCTCACCAACAGAAGTTGGTCCAATAAAAGATTACCTTACCCACCTTGTCTCTCAAGGGCTTTGTAATACCCCCCCTTCTTTCTTCTGAAATGGACCCCTACCTCCTCTCTTCCCCATCTAACCTTCCACATGGCCAGGCTTTTAAAAACAGTAACAACAGAAACCACCCAAAGACATCATGCATATCCCAGCAGCCCAGTATGGCTGTGAAGACTGAAAATGATATTAACAATTTTAGAAAGGGACATACACTGACTGACACAGACAAGGACTTGGGGCTTTTTTCATTAAATCTCTCATTGCTTAACACAGTTCAACATATCATCCTGTACCTCCAGAGAAAAGCTTTTTGGGGCTGGGGCTGGAGATTAATCCCTCTGTAATTTCTTCTGCTGCCAGCTTTACTCACTGCCAAAGGATTTTTGTGGAAGAAAATGGCAACTTTAATGTCTAACCTAGGTGTTGAAATGGCCTTAATAAAACTGGGATAATCGGGGCCACATGAATAATTACCACAGACCCATTTTATTTAATGTAATATAGGAGGGTTCATACCATATTGTAATTAATAGAGTTTGGAGATAGTCTTAGGAGATTCTCCACCAAAACAGTAAAGCCTTCCAGATATGCCAGTCAGTTTAACCTTTAACCCAAATGTCAAAACAGCCTTATTGAAGGCCCTGGCCTGGTTCTCTCCAGTGTAAAATGCAATTAAAGTGGGCATAAAGTATGCTATCATGAAACCAGGTTGTGGTGATACTGTCAGATACTCTGTAATTAATGTTTTTATAAGGTAGGTTTTGTGTTTTGCAAGAATTAGACAATAAATGGACAATTATTAATCTGCAAATATACTGATCCAAATATGATTATTTTTACACTTGTATACCAACCCATCTGTGAAAACAAACCTAGTGACACTTTACTTATGTACAGAATTGCTGTAACAGCATGAATAACGCCCACAAAAAGGGTTTGATTACATTTCCTCTGTGCATCCCTAGCACATATATTATTTATTTATTTTGGAAGGATAGCACAATGTGTGTGCTAACTGCTAACCAGGAACTCATCAGACCCAGGTTGAGTTTCCTGGATATCAAAAAGGAGTACCAAATTTAGTGTAAAGGCTAAGATCTGTTTGCATATCAACATGAATCTTTTAGGAAAATAACTAAAAAGTTCTAATGCAAAACAAAAATAAAAGCAATTATTTAAATCAAAGTGTCCTGCTTGCGGATTTAAATCATGATTAAAATCAGTGATTTAAATTACACCTCTACCCCGATATAATGCTGTCCTCGGGAGCCAAAAAAATCTTACCATGTTATAGGTGAAACCACGTTATATCAAACTTGCTTTGATCCGCCGGAGTGCACAGCCCCGCCCCCCCGGAGCACTGCTTTACCGCATTATATCCAAATTAGTGTTATATCGGGGTAGAGGTGTACTTTGATTTAATCAACCCATCCCACATTTTCTGCCATCACATTGCTCACTCTGCTTGTTATACCTCTTCCCCTATTCAGTGTCTCTCTTCTGGAGGGCTGGAACTTTGGAGTCAGGTCAGTTACAGATGATAACACTGTGGAGCCGAAGATGGTATCCGAGACCGAGTCCCCAGTGATAGCATAGTGTTCTGCGAAAGTGTGGACCGACGCCCATGTTGCCGCTCTACAGATCTCGGAGATAGGGACGTTCTTGAAGAAGGCAACAGATGAGGAGATAGATCTTGTGAAGCGTGTACGAAACGAGTCTGGAGGGGTCATGTCACAAATTTGGTAGCACTGTCTGATGCAATTCGAGACCCACTGAGAGAGTCTTTGGGCTACCATTGCTGAGCCTTTGGATCTTCCCGCAACGCAAAGGAAAAGTCTAGGGGACTCCCTGAAGGCCCTTGTACTATCAAGGTAGAAGCCCAGGGTTCTCCTGACATCTAGGGTATGTTATACAGCCTCCCTGTTCTCTTGGTGAGGCTTGGGTAGAAGATTGGAAGGTGAATCAATTGATTCATGTGAAATTGGGAGGTTACCTTAGAGATGAATGTAGGATGCAGCCTGAGCGTAACCTTGTCCGGAAAGAATACTGTATAAGGGAGATGTGCCATCAGAGCTGCTCTCTCTCCTATTCTCCTGGCTGAGGCAATCACCATCAGGAAGGCCATTCTCATCTATAGGTAAGTCTGTGAACAGGTGGCAATGGGTTTGAAGGGAGGCCTAGTCAGCCCTTTCAGCATCAGGTTTAGGTTCCACATGGGGGTATTTAAATCTTCCTGCTTTTTCAAAGTTAAACTATTGAAAAGAAATAAAATATTCTCTCTGCACCTGCAAGCTAAACTGAACCCAACAGTTATTAAAACAAAAGCTTTTCTGCACAAGAGAAACTGAAAGTACTGACATTTGGAAAAACATAAATATCAGCATTCACTCCATTGTGAAGAAGGAAATTGGGCATATTTATAAAGCTTGAGTTGACCTCAGAAATTAAAGATGTTTTCCCCTTGATTCTGTATACAATTATAAAAGCAGAACTTTGAAATGCATTAAAATTGAAAGGGGGTATCATTGATGCAAAACATTTTTTATTTATTTAAATGATTTTAATAGATTACAATAAGATTAGGCCTTAACATAGGTTGTCATAATTTCAAATAGATTCAATTTTAAAAGAAAAATGTATTTAATTTAAATTTTTAAAATGTGGTTTAAGTTAAACAAATCAAAGGTTTATTTTTTAAAAATCACTGATTTGTATTTACCCTGAGCAAACGTCATGTTACTTGTATGATTTTTTTCCTGGGGGAGGTGTTAGTCAGGAAGGGATCAGCTAAAGGGAAGGGAAAGAAAGTGAGGGGGACAGGGTATGAGAGGAGAGGGGAGGAGGGGCAAGTGGGGAGTGAAGCTGAGGTGAAGGGACTGTGAGGAAGAGGAAAGGAGCAGGTTGGAGCAAACAACCAGTCAGCACAGAGCAGAGGAAGTCCAGTCAAAATGGTGAAATATTCTCTGCTTTGGCTGCTTCTGCAGCTGCCGCTACTAGAGTCTCTGGCTTGCTCCTCTCAGTAGTTTTCCCCCAAAGCCACATGGGGACGGGAGACACCTATTTTCCCCCCAAGAGTATGTGTGCGGGGGGGGGTCTCCCCTACTCAGTTTGAGAAGCCTCATGTGGGTCCCATTTTACCCCCATTCCTCCGGAGTACAGTACTCCCAATGTAGCAGAGAATCAGGGCTATTAGAACTACTAATAAAGTGGATATCTATTCACTTATAAGCTCATTTGGCTATATTGTTGTTTTCTTAAAAACCTGTAATTTACTAAGTATTTTTTTCTTGGCTTATCCCAGTTTGAATAGAGTGAAATTCACCTCCATTTAGAGGGCCAGCCATGGCCTATACCGTATTATGCTGTCTCCATCTGGTATTAATTGACCGTTACCACAATAAATGTACATTGCCATTCTTGCTCATAGTTTCAGCAAAGTGCCCAAGTACTGAATTGGCTTGGAAACAAATACTCTTTCACCCCTACATGTGGTCTTGCCATGATAGGATTGGAAATGCTTTGGTTGCTACAGGATTTCACTTCCCAAGCTGGCTTATATAGCATCATTCAAAAGGACTGGAATTTTCAAAGCCTAAGGGAGTCGTGTGCCCAAAACACATTGACATTCAATTGAGTTGGATGCCAAGCTCCCGAAGATGCCTTTGGAAATCCCAGCCTAAATTCTACAGGAAAATAATAAGTAGTAACTTCAAGTAAACCCAACAAAATAATATATATTTTACAGAAAAAATGGTAGTGAGAAAAAACTTATCAATATACATGGAAACCAGATCTGAATGAACTCTCCTCTGACATTTAGTGATGAACTGCAGGAAAAGATTGCAGGAGCGAATTTGTATGGACACATCTACTCTGCCTATGAGTTCATTACACAGAGTTGCTATGCCTCCTCTATTTACGTCTCAGTCTGGGACAGTTTCTCAGATTTGTCACCTACAAAGAATGGCTCAGGTGGGGGAATCTCCCTCACATTCTTTGCAGTGAAGACAGATGCAAAAAATTCATGTAGCTTCTTCACAGTCTTTGTCTTCCTTGAGTGTTTCTTTAGCATCTCAATTGTCCAATGGTCCCACTGATTGTTTGGCAGGCTTTCCTTTTTCTGATGTACTTAAATTTTTTTTGTGGTTAGTTTTTGAGGCTTTTCTTAGTTCCTCTTCAAGCTCTTTTTTGGCCTGCCTAATTATACTCTGATACTTGCCAGAGTTCATGCTCCTTTCTATTTTTCTCAGTAGGATTTGACTTCCTTTAAAAATTGTATGCCTTTTTCCTTTAATTGCTTCTTTTACTTGGTTGTTTAGCCATGGTAGCATTTTTTGTGTGTGGGGGTCTTCTCTACTATTCTTTTGAATTTGATTCATTTAAGATTTTTACTAAATTTGACTCTATTCTTTCTTGTAGCAGGGTTAAGGCCCACCCTGGGAGAGGGCTGGGGCTGTAAGGAAAAGCCCAGGCTGCTTAGGAAAGCAGGCACAGCTGGGGCCACACCCCAAACAGAGCACAGCAGGTCCGTATAAAAGGCTGCTAGCTTGGAGATAGAGTAGCTCTCTCTGGTCTTGGAGGGAGCAGGGCCTGGCTGTTGGTAGCAAAGGTACTGGGAGTGAAGTAGGGCTGGGGAAAGGCCAGAGGAGCTCCAGGCTGGCGACTCCCCAGGCTGCAGGGCCTGGTCCTAGGCCCAGGCCCACGCCCAGGCCCAGGCCAGCCCTGAGGTACTGGGTGGTAGAGGAAGACAGCAGGTCCTACCCCCTTGCCTGTGATGACTGGCTCTGATACTGCAGTCTGAGGCAAGGTGGGATTAGGGGGTGGGGGGGGGTCCCTGAGAGTGAGGGGTTACTACCAGGGGGCAGCACCCCAGATAACGGGGCACCGGAGTCCAGGAGGGATACGGGGGAGGGGGAGAATTGGTAGCAGGACACTGGCCTGCAGAGGGTACTCTAACAGCTGGAGAGCTAATTCCCTGAGACGACCAGCAGGATGCGCCCCAGGGGTGAGTCCCACATCATGACACACATACAGTGCCACCCCTCCCCCCCCCAGCATGATCTATTCTATCATTCCTATATATCTTATACCCAGGTATTGCAGGGTCACATGGATTGTCATCATTCTACCAAGTTTCTGTGATGCCTATTATATCAATATTCTCATTTAATACCAGGTATTCAAGTTCACCCATCTTAGTATTTAGACTTCTAATATTTGCATACTAGAAGCACTTATACAATTTGTCACTTTTTAGTTGTCTGCCTTCATATCATGTAATTGAATGGGACTGTGACGGGGTTGGGACTCACCCCCCAGCACCTCCTGCTGGTGTCTCAGGGAATTAGCTCAGTCCAGTGAAGCGCCTTCTCCTAGTGGTGTCCCGCCTGTTGTCTTGCCCTTGGTTGGCTCACCAGCTCGCAGTGTCCTCTTCAGGACCACTGCCCTCCAGCAATGCCCCTTAGTCCATCCATAACTCCTTCCGAGGGGGAGGGGGGTTGATCAGCAGTCTCTCTGCACCCCAGCCACCATGTCTAACCACACACCCCAAAGTCTAATCCCTCTTGTCAGGGATCTGGCGTAGTATGTGATGGCCGCTCCCCACGGCCGATGACTGGGTGTACTGCAAGGGGGCTATGTGGGGGACGGGACCCAGGCCCACCCTCTACTCTAGGTCCCGGCCCAGGGACCCTCTGGTGGGAGCCTCGCTGTCTTCCTTCTCTCCCCTCAGTCTGTCCACTTTCCTGGGCCACTTCCCCTACAGCCCCTTGGACCCGCTAGGCCCTTCCCTTCAGGGCCTGCAGCCTGGCAGGCCTCAGGCTAGAGCTCCTTTCTGCTCCCCGAGCCTGGCCAGCACTGCGCTGTCCTCGGTGCTAGTCTCCCTGCTCTGGAGACAGACCTTCCCCTGTCAAAGGCCTGGCACAGACTGACTCTCTGTTCCCTGAGCAGCCTTTTTATAGGGCTGAGCCGGGCCCTGATTGGCTCCCTCCACTCTGGGCCCCGATTGCCTCCCAATAAGTCCTTCTCTTATTGGCTGCCCATCTGTGCAGGCTGCAGCCCACACTCTCAGGGAGTGGGGCAGTCTGCCCCACTACAGGGACTCTTTTTCATTTGACTGTTTCACTTCAGTTCCTACCTGTGCTTTATCAACTTCTTTCCTCTCCTCTTTACTAGGATATTGAGAATCCCCTTTGGGATGTCTTTTGACAAACTGTGTGCTCCTCTAAACCTGTCAGCTTTCCCCCTGCCCTTAGTTTAAAAACTCTTTGACCTTTTAAATTTTACATGCCAGCAATCTAGTTCCATTTTGGTTGGAGCCCATCCTTCCTACAAAAGCTCATCCTTTCCCAAAAGGTTCCCCAGTTCCTAATAAACCTAAACCCCTCCTCCACACACCATCGTCTCATCCACAGATGGAGACTCTGTCTGTCTAATTGGTCCTGTGTGTGGAACTGAAGCATTTCAGACAATGCTACCATGGCAGCTCTGGACTTCAAACTCTTATCTAGCAGCCTAAATTTGGCCTCCAGGACCTCTCTCCTACCTTTTCCTATGTTACTGGTACCTACATGTACCATGACCACTGGCTCCTCCTCAGCACTGCACATAAGTCTGTCTAGATGTCTCAAGAGATCTGCAAGCTTCGCACCTGACAGGTTATTCACCATGTGGTTCTCCTGGTCATCACAATCCCAGATATATGTATTTCTAATGGTCAAATCCCCCATTACTATTACCTGTCTCTTCCTAATAATAGGGGTCTCTCCCCTGGAGAGGTATCCTCAGTGTGAGAAGTTGCCATGACATCATCTGGAAGAAGGGTCCCAACTATGGGATCATTTCCCTCCGCTCCAGTTGGATGTTCTCCTTCCCTGAGACTTTCATCCTCCTCAACAGCAGAGGCTGTCAGACAGGGGGAAGCTGCTCTACTGTGTGCCAGAAAGTTTCATCTATATACCTCTCTGTCTCCCTTAACGCCTCCAGTTCAGCCATGCTGGTCTCAAGAGCCCATAACAAGTTTCTGAGGGCCGTGAACTCCTTGCCCCAAATGCACACATAGGCCACCTGTCCACAAGGCAGGTAATCATACATGTTGCATTCCGTGCAATAAACTGGATAGCTCCCACTCTGCTGCTGAACTTCTGACTGCATTCATTTCTTTTTACTCCTTCAGCTTTTTTTGTTTGGTTTGTTTGTTTGTTTTTGTGGGTGGTGTTTGTTTTTTGCAGGGAGGTATTTATTGGCTTAAATTTAGAAAATGTTGGGTGTACCTGGCTCTCATGCTCCCTCTCCAAACTCCCTTTCAAAACTCACCCATTTGCTGCTCCTGTTCGCTAGCTCCTCTGATCGCTTAGGCAGGGGCGGCTCCAGGGACCAGCACACCAAGCGTGTGCCTGGGGCGGCAAGCCGCGGGGGGTGCCCTGCTGGTTGCTGTGGGGGCGACAGTCAGGGAGCCTTTGGTGGCATGCCTGCGGGAGGTCTGCCGGTCCCGCGGTTTCGGCAGCAATTCGGCGGCGGATATGCCGAAGCCGCGGGACCGGCAGACCTCCCGCAGGCATGCCACCGAAAGCCTCCTGACTGCCATGCTTGGGGCGGCAAAATACATAGAGCCGCCCCTGCACTTAGGAGCTGACTTTAAAAACCTCCTATTCTCCCTGAGTAGCCACACCGCTGGTTAATGGATCCTAAAGGGATTAGAGATCAAAGTCTCATTAAGAAGCTCTCAGCCTTGCCTAGCAGGCCACTAGGCTCAGCGCACAGTCCCCTGAAACAGACCACACTATATACTATAGTCAGGCAATAAGCACACAATAAACAAACTAACAGAGAACAGACTCCTCCAAAGGGTCACATAGTTGCTCCTCTTTCACCTGGAGAATTCCCTCGCAACCCCCCTGTTTGCTGCTCCTGTTCTCTGTATGAGTAAAGGGCAACAGAACTGTACTCAGCATGCCCTGATTGAGGGGGTCATCCTAAAACGAATCTCACTTACTAAACAGGGGGGAAGGAATGTCAAATCCCAGTGAAAATGAGAGGGGGTGGGGACAGGTATCCCTGCCTGATGATGTGGACCACTGTCTAAAGAGTCCTAGATGCCAGTTGACCTCCCACCCCCTCCAGTATTTAAAGACAGCTGACTGCACTCACTTGAGAGTTCTCATTTCCATTCAGTGTTTACTAAAGCTGAAATCACTGAGGAGCAGATTTAGGGCCTAAACCTCAGGCTTGGTGTGGGGGCAGTATTGTAGTGAAAGACAACTACGTGGCAGCAGCAGAGAGGTTCCCCACCATCCAGTGAAATCATTAAGAGCTGGGCTAAGCGGGGGGAACCTCAGACTGCAGAAATCGCAGTGAGCGGCGAGCAGCAGCAGTGGCAGAGGTGAGAGGTGGCAGTGAGTGGCCAGCCATAGCAAACTACACCAGAGTGCAGCAGCAAGTGGTATCAGAGATGAGCCAGTTGCAGAGGAGGTGACAGCAATGGAAGAATTGCACGATTCCCTTCCCCCTCACCTCCCACCCCCCACACACTGCTTTTCAGGGGTAAGAGGGCTCTAAGCATATGCACAATGGGCCCAGACATTTGATGGCATCATCATCAGCTAGGTGGAGAGCTGGTAGCCCACCATTGAAATAAGTCGGTGGGCACTCGTCAAGGATATGCAACATAGTCTGAAGATGACCACAACTGCATCACAATGTTTAAAAAGATTGGCTCCACAGTTGCCCTGTCCTGGTCGAAACCGGTTCATAAATGACCACAGGCACCTTGGCAGGTCAAAACCTAGTGGACAGATGGTTGGGTCAGTGACGAGACAGTGATTACCAACTGCTGTTGCTGAGCTCTCATTGCGCCAAGCAGATTCCACCATCATGCCTTGTGGTGGCATAAATCCATTGTGGGGGCAATGGATCAGCATTCATGTTGTGCTCCCCATCAGTACCCGGCCCAGGGAATCTAATGATCCAACAAGCAGACCAAATTCAGCAACGAATCTTAGTCACATGCCGTCTGACTCTAACCCCAACGTATCGCCATCCTTCAACTTTCAAGCCAGCACTTCAGCTTAATGTTGAGGGCCTGTCAGCAGCCAAACACAGGCGTGGAAGGCGAATCCATGTGAATGCACCTCTGAATTCTGGATCTTCGCTGACTAAAATTAACTAATTGTGAGTGGGGTGCAGCAGAGAGAAAGGGGAGTGGTGTGTGAAAGGGACATTCATTCACTGGACTTTCACACCTCAGGATAGAAAACTGAGGCAAAGGGCACTGCCCAACAAAGCGTGTGTGGGGTGTTTACTTATGGTTACATGCTTTGGAATGTGATTGTGGTGTTTTTCCAAATTAATGCTGGGTTCCCTTTCCTGTTTAACAAAGGTTTTCTTCTGTTATACACAGACTCAGTACTTGGGTATTGCCTTAGAAGTGCCGAGGGGTAGTGTTTAGTTTACCCAGATTACCTGGGGGGGAGGGGAGGCTTGAGCAAAAGGGTTTATATATATAAATCTTACCTAGAGTCAACATATAGTTGCCTACAATATCAAAATAACCCTGGCCTCCAATAGTATATATTAAATGAATTCTGGGAGAAACAACGCACGGGACATAAACAATGGTCAAATATTTGGGAAAAGCAAACTGTTCTTCAAATCCAGATCTGAACTGGTGAATGGTACAGGGAATGTAATCTGGCTGCACATTTCATAGCTGTAAAAAGGGGTATAAATGGTATAATGGTACAGCAAAATATGAAGACATACTTGCAAAAATGGATGAAGCATCAGATATTATATTGGGGGAAAAAGAAAAAAAATATTTCAACTGGCCACAGCCTCCACTGTACTGAAGATTACATTCTACTAGAAAATGATTAAATCAGCAGAAATCCAAACTGATAGTTCCCATACATAGAGAAAAAGCAATATTTTACTGAGAAGACCAAATCAACACACAGTTCTATTACAAAAGGTACTGAGCATAATTAACCACTGCTAATATCTATCTGAACATTTGAAAGGAAGAAAAAATATTCCAGTGGGATATAAACTATTCATCAAAGCTACAAAAATATATAAATGAAAGTACTACGCTGAAAACATGCACGAGTCAGGCTATGTTTATGTTCATGTTCCCCTGACAGAAGATGTATAAATAGGAAAAATTTACCACTCATTCACTAGGGGCTAATGAAGCAGAACTAAGATCACATGCACACCATCACTCAAGTGTAAGACATTTGCAACTTCTCAATTTCATATGGAACAGCCTGCTCCAGTCACATATCCTGGAACAAAGGTCATTTTTTTTCTTTCAGTCTAACCAGTAAACTGTAATTGGCCCACAAGTTTCATTTTTCTTAAGCTAATGTTAATTTAATGAGTATTCTTTCCACATTCCTGAATACACGTGATGAAGGACTTTGCTTTTTCAGATCCCCAGTATCAATCAATTCCATATAGTGTGGCATGCAAAGTAATATTTAATTGATATTTACTGCTCTGTAAAATGATTTATATTATTCGATAAACAGTCACAACTAAGAGCTTTCTTTTTCATGACAGTTTACAGAAATCAAGAGAATCTAACCATGTTCAATATCTTTCAATATATTCTTAAATGCTATGCAAGACATCACGTCTGTTTAGATATCTGGCCTACCAATGTGAAAATAGTCAATAGCTAAAAGATTTGTAATGGATAATCAGAAGTTTGCACTCTGCAAGCAGGTGTAATTAAGGGTCAGAATCTCAAACAGGCATGTTTCCAATTTGTGAATGCCAATTTATAATTCTGCAATCTGCATTGCATTGTTGGCCAACAGAGGCATATGGAATATGGAGATCATTTCTCAAAGCTGCACATTTGCTGCTTGTACATTTAAACATATTTATGATTTTTAAGTATCATCCTATTCAGACAGCTTCATTTATCTGTTTCATGTAGTATTTTCCAGAAGTTCTTTGGTGTGAAAATGAAATGTAATTTGGAACACTTCACACAGAGAGATTTATAACATTTCCCTTAAACTTGCTCTGGTAGATCCTAGAGAAATGGCCATCACATATTTTTGGTCACTGGATTATCCTTAATACATGATTTTACTTCTAATTCATTCATACCTGCTATTATCATAGAATATCAGGGTTGGAAGGGACCTCAGGAGGTCATCTAGTCCAATCCCCTGCTCAAAGTAGGACCAATCCCCAGACAGATTTTTGCTCCAGATCCCTAAATGGCCCCCTCAAGGATTGAACTCAAAACCCTGGGTTTAGCAGGCCAATGCTCAAACCACTGAGCTATCCCTCCCCCCATTTTACAAATTTGTTTAGAGTAAAATATGCTCTATGATGGCTAAACAAATAAAACTACACATCTGTTTCTGACAATGGGGCAACTGTAGGGTAAGAATTTCACAGGTACAATGTCAATTTGTATAATGGATACAGGGCTGGCCTTACCATGAGGCGAACTGGGGGTGAGGGAGGGGGAGAAGAGAGGCATGCCACTAGGACCCAAAGTGTAGAAAATTGTGTCTGCTGCTGGTGCATATGTCTACTCTCTGCTCTAGATGAACAGAGATGGTGGAGGAAGGAGGGCACAAAAGACATAACAGGCAGGCAGGAGAAAAGGTGAGAGGGAATAACAGAAAGCAGCAGGAGCTGCATGGAGAGAGAGGAGGAGGAGCCTCTTATGCAGAGGTGAAAGGAAACCAGTACGCCCTGGTACGGCGTACCAGCTTCCACTGGCAGCATTTTAAAGGGCCTGGGGCTCCCAGTAGTGGCTGGAGCCTTGGGCCCTTTAAAGTGCTGCCCGAGCCCTGCTGCCTGGGGAAGCAGCGGCAGGGCTCGGGCGGCGATTTAAAGGGTTTGGGGCTCCGGTAGCCGCTACCGCCCCAGGCTCTTTAAAATCGTCCCCGGAGCCTGCCGGAGCCCTGGGGTAGTGGCGGTGGGGCTCCGGTGGTGATTTAAAGGGCCAGGAGCTCGGCCACCGCTACAGCCCCGGGCCCTTTAACTTGCCGCTGGAGCACTGGTGCCGCTACCCCAGGACTCCAGCAGCAGGGCTCCGTGGGCAATTTAAAGGGCCCGGGGTGGTAGCGGCAGCTGGAGCCCCAGGCACTTTAAATCACCCCCCAAGCCCCCGGCTGCCACTGCTACCCCGGCGCTCCAGCAGCTCAGGTGGCGATTTCAAGGGCACAGGGTTCCCACTGCTGCTACCCTCTGGGGCCCTTTAAATCACCCAAGCCCCCCTGCTGGAGCCCTGGGGTAGCAGCGGCGGGGCTCTGGTGGTGATTTAAAGGGCATGGGGCTCCCGGCTGCCGCTACTGCAGTAGAGCCCTTTAAAGCTCTGCCAGAGGCCGGGGCCCCCTCTGATGGTGATTTAAAGTGCCCGGGGCTCCACTGCGGTAGTAGCAGCTGGAGCCCTGAGCCCTTTAAATCACCCCGGGGGCTACCAGCTGCCTCTGCAGCTGGTAGCTCTGGGGGTGATTTAAAGGGCCCAGGATCCTGATTTAAAGTGCCCAGGTATTTAAAGGCCCCACCTCTTCTGGTAGAGGCCACACCTCTTCCAGTTGAGGCCCCTCGCCCTCCTAAGGACTGCAGCGTACCGGTAAGTCCTTTAAGTTACTTTCACCCCGGCTCTTGTGTATCTCTCTAGCACCCCCAAGAGCCTGGACTGATTAACACCAGCTTCTCAGGGAGCTTCCTGTTTCCTGCTGCTTCCCAGAACCCACTTAAGGAGAACAGGCAGTCAACTCAAGTAGTAGGAGTCATTTGGGCCCTTAAGACGCTGATATCGTCCCTCACTCAGACCCTGCTTATTTGTCCATTTCAATTGAGTGTTGAGAGCCACTATAGCTGGCACAGAACAGCAGTCATAAGTGAAAGAAGAAAACGCCCCTCTGGGGCAGCATTCAGAAAAAGAAAGAAAGCAAAGGAAGCTTTTCTATCTAAGCAGGAAGGAACTCTCCTGAGATACATAGACACAAATGTTCATGGTGAGCCTTCCGGCCTCACTGAGGATGTAAGTGGTGAGGAGATGCCTGATCTTCCAGTTAGTCAGAGTGCAGGTGACCTGGCAGCTACTGCAAGCATCCATATCTCCATCTCAAATGGATGTGACCAAGCACATTCCTGAAGAAAAGTGTAGATCAGAGAAGAGTGTGGTGGAGGCGCAAGAAACAGCTGCTGCTGAGTTTCATTCCTTCAGTCTAGATGATCCAGGACTGTGGACCCACTTGAGCAGTAGCCTGAGGGACTTTCTTGTACTGCATGGGCCACAGCAAGTGAAAAACTTAATTTTCCCCAAAGACAATGACAATAGAAGTTTCCATCCAACACATTACTGGTGTGAAATCCCCAAAGTGGACAAAGTGGAGAGGCCATGGCTTATATACTCAAAAATCCAGAATGCTGCATACTGTTTTTGTTGCAAACTCTTCCAGTCTAATGTTCAGCCACATTGGGTTCTACAGGAACAAAGGACTGGAAAAATCTGGCTAGAAATCTGGCATGCCATGAGAAGGCAGCAAATCACTAGAGAGCATTCCATAGGTGGAAAAAGCTTGAAATGAGACTAAGGTTAAAGGCCACCATAGATGATCCGCATCAAGAGGAGATTGCATCAGAGTCTCTTTACTGGCAAAACGTTCTGAAAAGGCTCATTGCCATTGTGAGAATGCTTGCTACCCAAAACATAGCACTACGTGGCACTTCAGATCAGCTGTATGTGCCAAACAATGGAAACTTCCTTAAAATTGTGGTGCTGATGGCTGAGTTTGATGCTGTACTCCAGGAGCATCTAAGAAGAGTCACCACCCAAGAAATGTACACACACCACTACCTTGGAAAAACAATTCAAAATGAGATCATACAGTTACTGGCAACAAAAGTCAAACAGAAGATTGTGGCAGATCTGAAGTCAGCAAGATATTACTCTGTTATTCTGGACTGCACACCTGACATCAGCCATATGGAACAAATGACTTTAAATGGTGCGTTTTGTAACAACAACAGAATCTAGTGAAAATGTCCCTGCAACGGTGACTGTCAGAGAGCATTTTCTAGAATTTATTGACATTGATGATACCACAGGAGCTGGTATGACAAATGCAGACATAGCCTAAGAAAAGAGGGAATGTCCCCGACCATGAATCACCACACTCTGAGAGAAAGAAAAATACACCCCCACAAACCTTGTTAAAAGGAAAGGGGTTTGAAGTGAAGGCTATTCAGATATGGAGGGCCAGCATTTAAGCAGGGTGCTGTCTGTGAAACAACTGGATCCTCTCTACCACAGAAAGCACATGGGGAAACGGTTCAGAGGCAGTAGGTAACTTGTATCAGAAATGGGAATTTAGCTAATTCCCTTTTAGCTACGGAAGTGTAAAGCCTGAGGTTGCATCTTTATATTTATTTTTTGCGTAACTTGTAGGTGTTTTCTTTTCATTACTATTTCATCTTTAAATCTATGATTTTTCTATTAAATACACTTTTAGTTTATTTTTACCCCCAGCAGGTCTCTGTTGTGCAAACTGTGTGACGTGTGGATTCCAAAATGAGCTGATAACATGAGCACAGGTTTCACTCCTTCGGGGAGTGGGGGTGATGAACCAGAGGAGAAAAGTCTGAGTGTCTAATGGGGAAGAACACAGGGCAGCCAGATGTGCAGAGACTTGGGACCAGAAGGGTGTTAAGGGTCACCCTGCAAGAAGTAACTAGGCTGGTGGTAGCCAGAGTGAGACCTTTATGCTTTTAGGCTTGTGACTGGTCTCAGAGCTCTGAGCCATAGCAGCATAGCATTAAGACACCCGGGACTACAGGGCAGGTGGTGACAGAACCCCTTATTGGTCTGGGTGATCCACAAAATGCCTATATCAGAGTTTCAGGGAAAGTGTACAGAACAAAGCAACTATGGAGCGATTGACCCTGTCTTCCACTCCCAGTTTCTGGTAGTCAGAGGTTTAGGGTCATCATGAGCATGGGGTTGTGTCCTTAGCCATCTTGGCTAATAGCCATTGATGAACCTATCTGCCATGAACTTATCTCATTTTTTTAAACCCATTTATTTCTTTTGGCCATCACAACAACAATGAGATCCACAGGTTAGTTGTGCACTGTGTAAAAAGCACTTCCTCTTGTTTGTATTAAACCTGCTATCTACTAATTTTTATCAGGTGGCCCCTGGTTTTTTTGTATTGTGTGAAGGATACATAACACTTCTCTATTCACTTTTTCCATACCATTCATGATTTTATACAACTCCATCATAACCCTCCTCCTTTAGTCATCTCTTTTCTAAGCAGAACTGTCCTAATCTTTTTAGTATCTCCTCAAATAGAAGTTATTCCACATCCTTGATCATCTTTGTTGTTCTTCTCTGTACCTTTTCCAGTTCCACTAAATCCTTTTAGAGATGGAATGACCAGGACTAGATACAGTATTCAAGGTACAAGTGCACGATGGATTTATATAATGGCATTATGATATTTTCTATATTATTTTCTATTCCTTACCAAGTTCCTAACATATTGTTAGTCTTTTTTACCACCTCTGAGCACTGAGTGGAAGTTTTCAGGGAATTACCAATGATGACTCTAATATTTCATTCTTGGGTGGTAATAGCTAATTTAGAACCCATCATTGGATAAAATAATCCCAACTATACCTATACAATGTGCATTACTTTACACTTATTGATACTGAATTTCATCTGAATTTTGTTGCTCAGTCACCCACTTTTGTGAAATCCCTTTGTAACATCCCACGGGCTGCTTTGGACTTAACTATCTTGAATAATTTTGTATCATCTGCAAATTTTGCCACCTCACTGTTCACCCCCTTTTCCAGATCATTCATGAAAATGTTGAACAGCACAGGTACCAGTATAGCTCATCTCTCTCCACTGTGAAAACAGGCCATTTATTCCTACTCTTTGTTTCCCATCTTTCAATCAGTTACTGATCCATGAGAGGACCTTCCCTCTTATCCCATGGCTACTTAGTTTCCTTATAGCCTTTGGTGAGGGACCTTGTTAAAGTCTTTCTGAAAATCCCAGTATATTGGTGATCTATATTGACTAGATCACCCTTACCACATGCGTGCTGTCTCCCTCAAATAATTCTAATAGATTGGTGAGGCATGACTTCCCTTTACAATAGTTGTGCTGACTCTTCCCCAAGCTGGGTTTATTTAGGTGTCTGATAATTCTGTTTTTTTACTATTGTTTCTACCAATTTGTTCACTACCCCATAATTGCCAGGATCTCCTCTGGAGACTTATTAAAAAAAATCAGTGTTGTGTTAGCTACCTTCCAGTCATCTGGTACAGAGGCTGAGTTCAATGATAGATTATATACTATAGTTAGTAGTTCTGCAATTTCATATTTGAGTTCCTTCAGAACTCTTGGATGTATACCATCTGGTTCTAGTGACTTATTACTGTTTAGTGTGTCAATTTGTTCTAAAATTATTTCTACGGACACATCAATTTGGGACAGTACTTTGTCACCCAAAAAGCACAGCCCACAACCTGTGCAGTGAAGACTGATGCAAAAAATTCATTTAGCTTTTCTCAATGCCCTTGTCTTCCTTGAATGCTCTTTTAACACAGTGGTTCTCAATTAGGGGTACACATACTGCTGAAGGTACATCAACTCATCTAGGTATTTGCCTAATTTTACAACAGGCTACATAAAAAACACTAGCAAAGTCAGCAGAAACTGAAATTTCATACAGATAAGGACTTCTTTTATACTGCTCTATATGCTATACGCTGAAATGTAAGTACAATATTTATATTCCAATTGTTTTATTTTATAATTATATGGTAAAATGAGAAAGTAAGCAATTTTTCAGTAACAGTGTGCTACGACAGTGTTGTATTTTTATGTCTGATTTTGTAAACAAGCAGTTTTAAGTGGAGTGAAATTTGAGGTAGGTAAGACATATCAGACTCCTGAGGTACAGTAGGCTGGAAAGGTTGAGAACCGCTGCTTTTAACACCTTTGTCACCTAGTGGCCCCACTGCCTGTTTGGGGCCTGTTTCCTGCTTCTAATGTTCTTAAAAATAATTTTACTGTCAATTTTTGCATTCTTAGGAAGTTGCTTCTCAAATTCTTACTTTTACATTTTATTTGCCAGAGTTTACTGGTCAGAAATACTTCCTATTTTCCTGATTAGGATTTGACTTCCAAATTTTACAGGATGGCTTTTTGCCACAAATGGCCTCCATTAATCTGCTGTTCAGCCATGGTGGTATTTTTTTTTATTCTTTTACTGTCTTTATTATTTGGGGGTACACATTTAGTCAGAACCTCTATTATGGTGTTTTGACATAGTCTCCATGCTGCTTACAGGAATTTTAACCTTGTGACTGCTCTCTTTAATTTCTGTCCAACTAGTATCCTCATTTTTGTGTAGTGCCCCCTTTTAAAGTTAAATGTTACCATGGTGGGGGGTTTTTTTTGGTGGGGGTTTTCCGCCCCTACAGGGATGCTAAATTTAATTACATTATGGTCACTATTACTGAGCAGTTCAGCTATAGTTATAGGGTTACCATCCATCCGTATTTCCCCGGACATGTCTGGCTTTTGCGTCTTTAAATTGCCGTCCGGGAGGAACTGGTAACAGGGAGCAGGGGGAGGGTTGGATGGGCCTGTCTGGGGGTGGGAGTGTGAATATGGGGTGGGAGGGCGGCGGGTTATATTCCTTTGTGGTGCCCAAGCTCCAGCAATATCCAGGGCCGGGGGCCCTGCTCCAGCTATATTTGGAGCTGGGTCTCTTCCCCATTAGCAATTGATCTCCTAAAGTGTCTTGCTGCAAGATACTCTTAGTTGTCCAAAAACAAAATGAACTAAATTCATTTCTTGAGTAAGTTCTAGGAAAATCAATATTGTTACACCTAAGATGAACTTGGCCCAATGTTTTCATATGAAAAGCTTCATTTCAGCCTTCCCACACAGCTTTGTGCTACCCCCACATTCCTGACATTTGTCCTTTGTGCATATCTTGATGCTCTAAACTGGCATTGACTTTTGGTGAACACCAAGAAGCATGGTGGAACCAGTGAAGGGTAGAAAAAGATAGTGGAATACCACCAAAATTAGTGGAATACATAAGAATAAAGTGAGGAGGTTGGTTGGTTGGTTGGTTTTTGTTTGTTCGCTTGTTCTCTTTCTTCAATTTAGTGAGCACAGTGTCAAAGCACTTGAAAAATCAAATCTGTACAACCCAATTAGGGCCTGATTCTGGAGTCACATTTCCTTGCAAACCTCCCCACCCCCCATTAATTTCACTGGGCATTATGTAAGTATACAAATACAGAGACTGAATATCTGTAAGAATTTTCCTTTACCATAACTAAATCCATTTCTACCTGAGAGCTATCTATATGATGTAACACACCTTCAAATAATAAATAATTGTTTACATTTATAGATCTTAACGGATGCCAACATGAATGAAAGGCCATATACATCCAGAACCCTGAAAAGCATCTGTGGGAAAGGGAAACAACCAACCAGTGTAAAGAAAACTGCACAATTTGGAGGAGGAAAGTGTAACAAGAAGGAAACTTTGGCCAAGGACAACATGACAAAATCTGACGTATACAAAAAAAGCCCAGAGAAATTTAATATCAACTCAGAACCTAAGCGTTTACATTCCAATCTGAAAGGCTAACACACACTCACTGCATGGAAGTCAATGTAGAGCTGAGTCCTGCTGGGATCTGA
Source organism: Chrysemys picta bellii (assembly GCF_011386835.1). Taxonomy (NCBI): domain Eukaryota; kingdom Metazoa; phylum Chordata; order Testudines; family Emydidae; genus Chrysemys; species Chrysemys picta. Next base: position 55,099,857 of record NC_088791.1, on the reverse strand, counting down.
ATCCAGTGGTTTCCGGCTACATATATTCAGAGGTTAACACAGATTTTAGAAAGGGGCTGGGGAATGCATCAATTTTGGCAGCTAACATCACAGGTGTGAATGTGATACAGTGATGACAGAATGCAGCAAAAAAAATAGAATGGAGGTTAGTACAGGAACATAGCTGAAAGGGGGCCATGGCTCCATGCAGTAGGCCACGCCAACAGCACATTATTGCATTTGTCATGTGCAGAGCTGGGGAAGGGCACAATCCCAGGGTTCCTCAACCTAATTTCTAACAGAATGATGAATCTGACCAGAATGAAAACTGATGCAATTTGTTGTAAAAACAAATAAAAATGACACTTCCATGGGATTCTCACCACATTAATTATGAAATCTCATGACATTTCCAACATTTTAAAGCATTTCAAAAGAGATGATATAAAAAAATCTATATTTCTCTCTCTTTCTCCCTAAGATGAGAGGAAATGTTCTCCTTATTCCCCTCCCCTCTTAGAAAAGAGAGGAGACAAGGTTGTAGGGATTTTCTCCCTAATTCCCTTTCCCCCTGAAGTGGGGGTACAGGCCAGGAGACAGAGCCAGTAAGGGAGTGGCGGGGGGCGGGGATCTCAACCCAAGGAGAGATATTACTTTAAAACACAAGAGGCAATTGCGGGATTCCTGGTTGGGACACCTTTTCTTCCCACATCAGGTGCCATTGGAAAAGTGTAACTGCTCCAGGAATTTCACAGCTTAGACACCAGCCTCTCGTATTGTTTATCAGGTTGGAGAATGTGAAAGGGAAGTCCTCACTCCATCAGCCTGAGAGATGAGCTTCCACAAGCCTGAGAGAGAAAGAGGATAAGGTGCTGCTCCTACTTCAACTCTTGCCTAGGTATTTCAACATATAAGCATATACCATTAAGTCACCCCTCTGGCTTGCCTTCCCTTTAAATTCCAGGTACCACTGTTACTTTAGTCCACTATCATCTATTTTCCAAATTTAGCCCTTGCCCTTAAGAATAAGATCCTTCAGGTCTATTTCTTTTAGGCCAATTATGACAGCTTCATGAGCAACTCATCAAGGCTGAAAGGATATTTACTAATAAGTAGGGTTTTTCTTTAAACTTAAAAAATGGTAACATAACCAAACAAGTGTTTTATGAACAGTTCAATCATGCCTTCCCATTCTTCAATGTATTGAACAGTAAGATAACAAGGAGTAGATGCAACAAAAGACTAGCGAAGTTGGTCCTCCCAAAATCATTATGACTTCGCAGCATGTTGGGGCAATGCTCAGTTTATTTACCAGGAACTCTTTAAAAATAAAGAGAGCTAGTATATCAAATTCTAAAAACCAGTAAGAACATGAGTCAAGCAAGCAGTTAGCATTCTAACTAGGTCTCCCATGAAAGTCAAGTGAACAACACTGGAGTAAATAGAAGATCTCATACTACAATTATCAAGTATCTAGGGATCTTGTTCATGAGTGATGGCAAGCGTGAGCAGGAGATCAATCGACAGATTGGTGTGGCAGTGGCAATGATGCGGGCACTGTATTGATCCACGGTGGAGAAGCGGGACCTGAGTTCTCAGATGAAGCTCTCTGTTTACAGGTCACTCTACGTCCCCATCCTCACCTATAGTCATGAACTTTGGGTAATGACCGAAAGGACGAGATCACAAGTACAGGTGGCAGAAATTAGATTTCTCCACAGGGTGGCCAGCCTTAGTCTTCGAGATAGAGTGAGGAGCCAGGCTATATGGGAGGGCCTTGGAACAGAACCGCTACTCCTCAGGATCTAGAGGAGCAAGTTGAGATGGTTTGGGCACCTGATAAGGATGCCCCCTGGGAGGCTTCCATTGGAACTATACTGGACACGTTCCACTGGGCGTAGGCCCCGAGGCCAACCCAAGACACGCTGGAGGGATTATATCTCCTGGCTGGCCTGGGAATGATGGGGAATTCCCCAGGAGGAGCTGGAACCTGTTGCAGAGGAAAAGGAGGTCTGATCCTCCCTACTCTCCATGTGGCCACTGCAACCCTCACCAGGAAAAGCAGCATAAAGGAAAATGAAGAAGAAAGAAGAAGAATTCAAGTTGACGCAATGTCAGCATCAAAGCATTGCCCAAATCACAAAACTGAGACACTTACAACTCAATCCACAACTTCAGAAGAAGACTTGGCAAAGAGATAGGCGTTGGTGTGGTCTCTAAAGGTCAACAAATGCAGACCATGTTAGATAATATAAGGCAAATAAGCTTCCAAAATTGAGAACCCCCCACTGACAACGTCCAAGCCACAGACAAACATATTTTGGCAACATCCTATAGGGGATCCTATTCAATCTGAACTGTCTAAAGTATTATAAAGCATGAAGAGTAAGGCAAATTCTAAGATACTCAGGACTCATACCATACAGACCATTACCAATCAAAAACATATTGACTTACTCATGGAAATAAACCTTGATGCATGTGACTAATATACTCCCTGAATAAAGTACCACTAAAAAATGAATGGGTGCATTCTGCACTAGCTAAAGTTTCTAAGGGTTTGTCTTCACTACCCGCCTGGATCGGCGGGTAGAAATTGATCTCTCGGGGAGTGAATTATCGCATCTCGTCGGAACGTGACAATCGATCCCCGAATCGACGCGCTTACTCCACCAGAGCAGGTAGGAGTAAGCACCATCGACGGGGGAGCTGCGGCAGTCAATTTGCCACCGTCCTTACAGCGGGATAAGTCGGCTCGGATATGTCGAATTCAGCTACGCTATTCGCGTAGCTGAATTTGCATATCTTAAATCGATCCCCCCCTAGTGTAGACCTAGCCTCAGATGGTTTTAAGGAATCCCATACAGTCGTTCAGTGTGTGGGTGGGGGTGAGGGGGGGAAGGAGGGGTGACAAGGGCACTGGTGATTGTGGTCAAGCCTGTGTTTGAAGAAGTTCACAGCTTCCTTTGTCAAGAGCAGATGAAAAAGTAGCATTGTTCCCTGCCTCTATTTGGGATTCAGCAATATGACCTCAAAGTTGCTACACTGAGTATAAAAAAAGCAGGTGAACCTTCTCAACCAAGGGGATATCACTTTTGCATTTCCTCTGGCTGTCTTCTATAGCCTACCAATATCACCTCTCTATTACCTAGGTTGTGTTTCAGACAGTTGGCTCTCATCCAAGCCCTAATCACTGGACCTAGACATTGGGAAACCATCCAGGTCCAATAACTAGAGATGTATGATTACATGTCATCAGCATTATGAAGGTTCTCGATCCCAGACTCTCTCATGAACTGCCCTAAAGATTTTACAATAGACTGAACAGCTGGTGTCAATGAATAGAACTTTGTGATTCACAACATGACCATTCCCTTGGGGCAAATGAGCAATAGCTGAACACTACTCTCTGCGTCCTTTCTGAGAAAAGAGCTGAGAAGCTCAAACATACCTCTATCTTTCCTTGTAAAGGTATTCAGGCATGTCAACAACATCTCACTGTCAACAGTATCGTGGCAGCTGATACACCTAAAATAATTAGTATGGCCACTCGATCTCATGAAATTTCAGGAAAAGGGTATTGACGTATATATTTGCTACACTTGGTGATGTTATTAACAAAGCAAGAGATAGGCGTCTACTAGTAATAGGTATAATAAAACATGTTAATTAATGCAGTTAATAAATAGAAATAAGTGCTCAATCTACAGTAGAGTCTCATTTGCCTCTTTCAAAGGCATAATCAATTGAAGGGCACATTCTTCTTCTCCTTGTTCTTTCCCATCAATTTTAATGGGTGCAGAACATCAGTCACACAAAATGTAATGGGACAAGAAGATGGATGAGTACATTTGAAGCTGCTAGTCACAGGACAGAAAACATCCTGATGAAGTGACACTGGCAGCACAGGGTTCAACAATGGAGCCTGGACAATATTTAGTAAGTGAAACTACAATGCTACATGATTTGGTATTCTCACTGGGTAAAATCCACTCCCTGCCCAATTCATCACATTTCTACAGGTCAGACTTTCAAAGGAATTTTCTCACTGAACATTTTTAATTCAAGGAAAAGAGTAAAACTGGGGACAAAGAGGTCATTTGGAGATAAATGGAAAAGACCTTCTGAATTAATAACTTAAAACTCCATCGCCAAAAAGACTTTGAAGTGGTTTAATAACTATACCACTCACAGAAATAAGTAGGTTCATATATGCCCTGTGCTAATATACTGTATATAATCAAACTTCACAACTAACAGAAAACTCCTTTTTTATGCTATTATTTGAAGAAAGTGAAGTAAAAACAATAAATACATATTTATAAATAGATCTATGCTGAAAGACCTCTGGGTAACGTATACCGTATTTTCCGGCGTATAAGACGACTGGGCGTATAAGACGACCCCCAACTTTTCCAGTTAAAATATAGAGTTTGGGATATACTCGCCGTATAAGACTACCCCTCTTCCAACGCACACCAAAAAAAAAATTAAAAAAACATCAGATTTAATTTCAATATGGTAATTTTAATTCAAATGCTTATGACATGCAGGTACTTAGCAGGAAAACTGTCACTTATAAACATAAGGCTGTTTGTCATCAAACATGTAAACATAAAACAGTGCAAGTGGATTAAACTTTTCCTAATTCACTCTAAAGCTGAAAGGAAGGATAAGACAATAAACCCATGGGAGCTGCCATGCTGTTTGTTTTCTAAGCTGTCAACCAAACTGGAACTGATGATGATAGGAGGAAGATAACAAACAAGAGCGAGAGAGCAAGTGCCGGGCAAGTCCCTGGTGAGTTAGCAACGCCCATCGTAACTGCAAGCTACGGTATTTTTACAGGTTTTGCTGGCGTGACAGTTTCCCTTTAAAAGCCTTCAAAATCTTCCTGTTCGTCATCTGATATCATAAGTACATCAATGACATCTTGTGATACATTTGTAAGGCAGTCATCGTATGGATCGAATTCCGTATCAGATGGTGTGGTCTCAGCTTCGGCTTCCTCTTCATCTTGCCACAAGTAGTCGTCCTCCATACCATCTAATGAATTTGATATGCCACACTTCTTGAAAGACTTGATTACTGTTTCTGCATCAATATCATTCCAGGCTTTTATGACAAACTTGCACAAAACATCCAACTGTGGAGCACGCATGTTTCCTCCTTTTGTGAATGACTTTTCGCCGCTAACCATCCATTCATTCCACTGTTCTTGAATGCAATCTTTAAATGTCTTGTTTAGGCACATATCCAGTGGCTGTACCAACGATGTCAATCCTGCAGGAATAACTGCCGCATCTGTGTTTAGTCTTGCAAGCATTTGCTTGGTGCTGGGAGTTAAATGAGCCCTGAACATATCCCACACCAGTAGACTACATTTTTGAATAAGTCCACCTGGTCGCCTGCTCCATACATTATCAATCCATAGCTTTACCCCTTCTTCATCCATCCAGCCTTTTTCATTCACATGTACAAAACAACCAACAGGGAACTTGAATTTCGGCATTGTTTTTCTTTTAAAAATAATCATTGGTCTCAGTTTGGCGCCATCAGCTGTGCATCCTAGTACCACTGTAAAACTGGACTTCTCATGTCCTGTTGTTTTAATTAAAATTGTTTTTTCACCTTTTTGATGGACAGTTTTATTTCCAACCATATCAAAATTCATTGGAGTTTCATCCATATTTCCAATACTACTTAACGCATAGCCATATTTAGTGCGCTGTTGTATTACGTATCAATGGAAACTATTTACTTTGCTATCAAGATCTGCAGGTAATTTTGGGGCAATTTTCATCTTTTGCCTCAGTACCATATTATGCCTTCCCATGAATCTAGTACACCAGGATACAGTGGCCTTAAATCTGTTGCTGTGATCTGGGTTAGATTTGGCCCACTGAAGTGCAAACAAATGTATTTTATTTCGTGTCACTACATAACCGTTTTGGCGATGCTCATTCACCATGTCTGCTACATGTTTTTCGAGTTCTGGCCAATGTGGAGTGCCTCTTCTTAATGCATACTTACTCCTTGGCATACTCTTTAATGCTTTTTCATTTGCTTTCCAGTCCCGAACCATCTTTTCTGTTACTCCATATTGTCTTGCAGCAGCGCAGTTATTATGTTCCATGGCAAAGTTTATAACTTTAAGTTTGAAACTGGCTTCATATTTCTTTCTTCTTGCTGGTGGAGCCATGATGGGGTTTTGACTGTTGGACATTTGTATACTGTACTTTGTATGTACTGTACTGTATGAACAGGTACAGATACTGGTGCTGTACTGTATGTGGTACCCAGTATACAACAACCAGCCAATCACGGCAAGCGATGTACCTTACCGGCGATTGGCTGGTTGTTGTATACAAAGCCTGCTTGGATTGGTCAGCTCTCCCTGCCTGCCCAGCCCTCCCTGTCTCCAAGACTATCAGAGCGGTAGCGCAAACACGCCTCTTTCACCCGTCTGGCCTGCCCTTGTATCCTATTACCTCCTTCTCTGCCTCTCAGATCTCGCACATGCGCGCCTGCGCCGCTTCACTGCAGTCCTCAGGAGCGAGATCTGAGAGGCAGAGAAGGAGGTACGGTAATAGGATACAAGGGCGGGCCAGACGGGTGAAAGAGGCGTGTTTTTCTGGGCACAGCACCGCTCTATCTCTTTTTTCCATACCCCGGGCGTCCCGGACGCCTGCAGCTTGCTCCGCCCTTCACTTACACCTTCCCGATGAGGCGCCCCCTCACCTCGTCATTGGGCGGGGATGCGGCCGCGGCCGTTTTTGAGCTCCCCCCACCATATGCGGCGACCGCAGATTCTCCAGTCCGGCTCGGAAGTTTCAGCACCCGCCCTATAAGACGACACCCGGCGTATAAGACGACCCCCGACTTTTGAGAAGATTTTCCTGGGTTAAAAAGTAGTCTTATACGCCAGAAAATACAGTAATAAAATACACAGCTAAAAAGGCAATATAATAGAATACACAAAAAGGCAACATGGCCCATTAGTAATCTGAGATAAGATATGGGGCAAATGGCAAAGCAAAATTCCCATTACAACCAACCTCCAAACATAAAATGAAAGAAAGTCACTCTTCCAACACATACAAAACATTTTTGGTTTTACGTATGTGTAGGATTTCATAGAACAATTTATACCCTTCTTGAATATGTGATGAGATTTACATTCTGCAGTGCCATTCCACCTTTAACTTTATAAATAACTGCTGAATAGATCAAACCATTATGCTACAATGTTGTGTTTCTTCTTACAATAATTATTTGATGATGCTCCTGTGTCTGCACTGTCTGATATCCAGTGTAGTTACTGGATTTGATACCATCTACCTATCTACTGTATGCTCCATAATGACAAAAATAGCCAGTTAGACTGGAGCTCTCTGTCCTAAAATAATGATTTTCTAATTTTTCAATTTATAAAAATATGCCGTTCATAATATTTCAGGATACTTGTGCAATACTATATTCAAAAACCAATAGTAACATTTAGATGATCAATGTTAAGATAACTAAGGCCCCAGTCCCACAAGTTGTTTGGCATGAACAGATCCTATGCTTACATGGGTACATCAGTCCACACATAGCAGAGTCCACCCAGCTTGTAGTTACTTCACAACTATATGATTATGTATCTTCATTTATTTTATGAGGCAAAGTTATCGAATTGCAAGGGATAGGATTTCTCCATCAATGTCCCATAACTCAGGAACTCTGTCCTCTTCTAGATATGCCTGCCTATATCTGTGGTATTGTTTTGGATAAGGTTTTTGTTTTTGTTTCTTTTTTATTAATACTTTGTTGGAAGGATACAGCTGTATATATTTACATACACACATACTTTTTATCATACCGTATATTCTGTCCTTCCCCCTCACATTATGTGAGAAGAGAATTCTAGTCTCCACATAAAAATCTCCACAAGAAATGAAGTTTTGTAGCAATAATAGTTTTACCATTGCTCTGTACAAGCAGTAAGTCAGACCAATCACAAATAGAGCAGTGTGGAGGACAGAAATTCCACTTTACAAAAGGTTTTGAGATATCACAATTTGACTTCATTCTGAACTGAAAGAAATTCTGAAAATTTTGAAATTCTCAGTAAGGAAAATTCATCTTAAAATTTTGTTTCAGCTCAATCAAAATATTTTGTTTCTACCAAACTGTTTTGTTTTGGTGCTCACTTAAAAATACTCTAATCATATAATACAATACAAAATAAAAACAATTTAAAATGAAAAAGCATTTCAAAATGAAAAATGTTTCAATATTGTCAGACCTTTCCCTCTGTTTTTCCTCCTAAACAAAATTTCAATAAAGTTGACATGATTTAGCAAAGTGTTTTGATTTTGATGGAACTGCATTCTCCAGTGGAAAATGGCTCCATCAAAGTTTTCTGACGAATTCTAGTCACAACTTCTATTTCCATTCTTTAGGATTACCCAAACACACAAGTGTGTATCTTTCTGCTGGCTTTGAATAATGTGATAATACGCATAATAAATGCATCAAGCATTGCAGTTGAAGAGATGTGCTTCTCTCTCACCATATTTAGGAGCACTGAGTGTATTCCAGAATATTACAAACATTATATATGAATTTAATATACATTTAAATTTTTCTTCTATCTTTTCTTGTCCATGAAATATGGAAAAAATGTTTTGAATTTTAATGAAAACTGATGTTCTCCCAAAATAATGACTCCAGGAGGAATAAACTCAGAATACTGTGAGAGGTGCAATAAAATCATGAAACACAGATACAAGAATCACTCTACCGGCACTTGGGGATACTCAGGAAGCAAGGCTATATAATTCAGACATTTGGTCCTAATCTAAAAGATCCTCTTGTGATTGTAGAGACTGTCATACCATGATTGTCACACCAATACAGCTGCACATACCAGGAATATGGAAGCTGCCATGGTCCATTTGAAACTTTTAGGAACCTGAGAAAGAGTGCAGAAGGTCCTAAACCTGTGACAGAACTCACCACTTCAAGACATCAGAATGAGCCAAAGACTTGATGAGTTCAGAACATGATGTTAAGTCTCATATTTTCAGATAGGCCTTCCCACAATATCAGAACAGAAAAATATGCAGCAGCTTAGCAAAGGAGAAAAGTGGAATATGTTTCAAACAAACAAGTATATGAATAACAAATAAAGAAAAATAATGGGCTAATTGTATCACAGCATTCTTTGGTTAAATTCTGTGCAATTCAAATTGTGACGGAATGTATGTATTCTGGATAGGACTTGGCAGTTTGGAGGATTAAAACTCTTTCCTAGGATGAGAGAGAACTTGCTCTGCTGCGCTGACATCGGACATCGTGGCAAAAATCCTCCAGGGAATAAAGATAGAAGGAAGCTACTGGAAACAATCAAACCACATAGAAACGGAGCATGAATGTTTTCTTTGCTTAGCTTGTCGATTATTGGGGTTGGCTTCTGCCAAGAATCAGGTAATCTTCTACTCTGAGGGAATTAATTTTTTATTTTTTCCACCTGAGAGAAGAAGGATTTGTAGAGTTTACTAACTTCACAGGAATGTAACAATAAAAGGCCATGAAGGCCACTTTAAACTCTAGACAGGTTGACACAACACTTCACCGTCTGCCCACACCAATATTGTGAAACTTAAAGACAGTGCTGGACAAGATACAAAATACTTGTATAACAAATGGGCAGTAATGACTTACATGGAATCACTCTACCACAATCTCTAGGCTCCGCTGACAACATAAAGCACTTGGAATAGTCTCCTTGTTAACCACTGCAGCTTATCTACAGCATATAGCGTCTGACAGCTGTTTATGTAGTACCCTCTCTATACATGTAAACAAAAGGCCAAAGTCTTCCCTTGGAAGTAACATTGATTAGAAGCTTATTATAAACAAAAGAAAAAGTGAGTAGTCTATTTTCATTGTCCAAGCTCAGAGAAATCTATAAATAGTGAAATGTATGTAAGATTAAAAAAATTATTTCCGGTTTTATAGTCGGTGATGGCGTTTATATATGGGGGAGTCCATTTATTTTTTAAAAATATTGTCTTTCTACCTAAGAGTGTCTCTTTACCTAAGAGTGTCACCAACTGAGGATCATATTTGGCCCTCAGTCCTGACACAAAATTTCCTCTGATTTCAATCTTCCAGCTTTTGTTTGAAACAGAAAAAACTTGGAATTTTGAACTGAATAGCTATGATAACACTTACATAGTGCCTTGCTGCTGAGGATCTCAAAGAACTTTTTACGCAACCCTTAATGAAGTCTCTCAAAATCCCATGAGGTAGAAGGATTGTTTACTACTCTTAGCTCCAGACCACATTGTACAGGTCTTTGCTATTGATTGTTTAAGTCCCTCTATGATACTCTAACCTCTCCAGAGAGAAATGGGATTCACAGCTTAAGCTCATTTTATCTAAAGAGCTCTGGAACAATATTTGGCAGAATGTTCAGATGACATTTTCATCACCTCCCTCTACAAAACAAAATTCTCAATAGGTAATTTTGGACTCCTACAAGACTCTGCTCTGCCAAAACTATGACCTCTGCAGATGCTGAAGTTATCAACCTTCACTCACATTGCTAACACATAAGGTTCATATGATGTAACGTCTCCACTTAGGTCTGAGGTTTGCCTGAAGATTATCACATATTAAATTAGTTCAGGAAATCAGCCTTTACAAGACCAGCCCTTTTTTAAAAGAAATAAACATCCTCAGAAGGACCCTCATGCCTCACCGCTAAATTAGATTAAGCAAGAAAATGCAATATTAGAGAGAAAATTATGCTACCTACTACCTGAACTAGTTCTCTTTTAATATTATTTAATAGTCTTCTGTATCCCTACAGATCACTAATATATGCTGAATGTTCCTTGATAGTTGCCACTATTCTCCTCATGCACTGAATTCTTATCTCACATGCCATTGTCTGGTTTCTTATCTCATGATTCTTTTTCCTTTATCTTTCCTCTTGATATAGGGACAGTAGGCATATCCATTTTGCAAACAAGAGATGAAATCCTGGCCCCATTTAAGTCAGTGTCAAAACGCCAAATTGGCTTCAATCGGGATAGGAATTCACCTTGAGAGTTTAAATGACTTACCAAAGGCACCCAGATGTTATGGTGATGGGGATTTCATAAGTACACAGACAGACATCAACCAAGTGGCAAGTAGGAAAGACAGAATATAGGTTCTGTGCTCTAATCCCTAGAACTGACTCCCCCTACCTACAAGAAAAAACAACTTTTATGGCAAGTCAGTTTTTAAAGCCTACTTAGTTTGATCAAGCCCTTTTAAGTAAATTCTAAGCAAGCAACTTCCTCAGATATAGCTAGAAATGTGTAATAGGCTTTCTATGATCATATTTTTTACGGTAAATATGCTGCTACACTGTTGAGAGGCAGTGCTGCTGCAAAGAGAATTATTCAAAGCTGAGTTCTAGCTTTGTTCAATTTAAGTGACAGGAAATAGAACTCCTACAAATTTGTTTGTTGAACTCTTATTCAAAAAAGTTAAGCATCCAGGGGAAATTCTTAGTTAAACTGATTTGCAGTCAGCAGTTTCACAATCATTTCACAATCATTTTCTTTCTAACTGAATACTAAAAACAACAGAGCAAATAGCAGGCAAAAACCAACAAATGCAATATGACCATCTGGTATTATTATATGTATTTGTTCTAATAATGCACTATTAGTCATGACAATCCTCCTGATTCTCAAACAGTCTAGCCTAAAATTCTCTTCTTTCACACTCCCTCATAGTAAAAATTGGCTATTACAACATTCTTTTTAAATCATAAAAATCTAAGAAAGTTAGATAGGAGCTGACAAATAAATATCCAGCAGGGAATATTATCCTCAAACTATTTGGGAACTCTGAGCTAGCAGGAGGACACCAAGTGTTGATAATGTTGAGTAGATGGTACTTTCAAAGTATTTAGAAAGAGGGTCCTGGCCCTGCATTAGAATTACCAAAGAGTGGCAATGGAGAAGAAACAGAGGAGGTACTTACAAGCAGGCTGGAGATCTGAATGGCAAACTCCAGGATGGATAAAAGTCAATGACTTTAAAAAAAATGGATTTATTTTTATTTAAATCAGATTTTTTTGATAAAATGCTTTTTGAGGAAAAACCTATCCAAAGATACATTATAGCTCAAAGATCTCTCATCATGGAATAGGGATTATAAATTCTAATTCTATAGTATGAGACAATATATTCATGGAATGTTTAAGAAAGTTTTGTAAATGAGTTCCAATAGTTCATGGATTAGGGACCCAATCTTTATGGGGCCCCAGGGGCTTCTGTATAGATCATTTAGGTTAAACTTTCTATCTACCCAATGGGACTCAGTGCTCAGTCTAGAAGACACCATGAAAGATAGTTTGTTTTGCAGTTCTCAAACTGTGGATTTGTATCTCCAGAGATAACATGTTTGTTAACAGCAAAAATGTTTTTAAAATAAATATGTAAAGGCGAGAAATAACAGACCTCAACCCTATTGTCCCTCTGCAAATTTGTGTACACAGAGTCAATCACTTACCTCTCTCTAAAAGTGCAAAGTTTCAAAAAGTTCAATGAATAGAAGATTGTTGGGGGCAGAATAGATCTGGACAAGGAGAAGAAGTCTGGACATAAATGTGAGAAGGGAGAGATAGGCAGTAGAAACAAAAGTGCAACTGTTTGAGCAGCGTATTCCAGAAGTCTTGAGGTCTTTCTGAGTGTAGCCTTCATTATTTGAGATCTACTATACCATTCTCTCACTAGAAGGGAAAACCTAAAATGGCAGCAGGCCATAAAAGAGACCCACTTTGGGAATATTTTAATGAAGTTCCTCTACCTGTGGGTAAGACAGGCATGCGTACAAAATGCAAACAGTGCAAAAAAGAAATGCGAGGCCTGGTTGCCCGAATGAAGCAACATTATGAGAAGTGTTCCTCCTCAGGAGGAAGCTGCGTTGAAGATGATGAAAGGAACATGTCTGAACATGCAGAATCTTCAGGTTGGTACACTTTTTTATTTCATATTTCTTTCTTAAGGACTGTCTTCCTTCTGGACTATTCTTGAAGTCTCATGATTGAGCAAAAAATATAGTTGTTACTCTATGGTACTGCTCTGGTTAGGCCTCAGCTGGAGTATTGTGTCCAGTTCTGGGCACTGCATTTCAAGAAAGATGTGGAGAAATTGGAAAGGGTCCAGAAAAGAGCAACAAGAATGATTAAAGGTCTTGAGAACATGACCTATGAAGGAAGGCTGAAAGAATTGGGTTTGTTTAGTTTGGAAAAGAGAAGACTGAGAGGGGACATGATAGCAGTTTTCAGGTATCTAAAAGGGTGTCATAAGGAGGAGGGAGAAAACTTGTTCACCTTAGCCTCTAAAGGATAGAACAAGAAGCAATGGGTTTAAACTGCAGCAAGGGAGGTCTAGGTTGGACATTAGGAAAAAGTTTCTAATTGTCAGGATGGTTAAACACTGGAATAAATTGCCTAGGGAGGTTGTGGAATCTCCATCTCTGGAGATATTTAAGAGTAGGTTAGATAAATGTCTATCAGGGATGGTCTAGACAGTATTTGGTCCTGCCATGAGGGCAGGGGACTGGACTCGATGACCTCTCGAGGTCCCTTCCAGTCCTAGAATCTATGAATCTATATCATTTTAGATGCAGTTGGGATAAAAAATAAATAGCTGAAATAGGCAGATCTTCCTTTTGCAATTTCACCTTTAAAGTAATACTGAGTGTCAGTGAATGCAATACTAAATGAGCAATATGGTAATAATAATTAAATAACTGCACTGACTTATTTTGTTTAGGAGAATCCATCCTCAACATACAGGATTCTGAAGACAATCCAGCTTCAAGATCACCATCATTTTCTATAGTTTCAGAGTTACCTGCCAATGATAGTGTTTCAGTCACATCATGTATGTCACATAGCCACAGTATATCACCTATAGCAAAAAGAAAAAAAATCTCCACCATCCAGAAACAACCATAGATAAATTTGTGATAAGAACCAGCAGATTACAAAAAGAGGTAATTGATGAAAAAATTGCTCAGTTTGTTTCTGCAACAAACTCTCCTTTCTGTATGATTGAGAACCCACACTTCATTAACATGCTTCAGTCATTAAGACCAGGATACAGTCCACCCAACAGAGCAGATGTTGCAGGCAAATTGCTGGATAAAGTGTATGAAAGAGAAACTGAGCAGTGTGCAAAAGATCTAGAGAGTGGAATTGTTAACCTGAGTCTTGATGGGTGAAGCAATGTCCACAATGATCCTGTTGTATGTACTTGTGTGACAACAAAAAGAAGGGAATGTCTTCCTTACAGAAACAATTGATACATCAGGAAATGCACACACAGCAGAATACTTACAAGAAGTAGCAGTAAAAGCAAAATTCAAAAATTCATATGCTTGTTTTGTTAAAATATTTGTTAAAATATTATATGTTTGCTGTTGAAGAAAAAAATCCAGAATACATAACATTGTTGTTTTAGTTAAATAAAACAATTTAAATGTCTGTCTGGTGATGTTCTCCTCCTAATACAACATGGCAAGAAAATCCTCCAAATATTAATGATTAACCCGTTGAATTGGAGATAGTTCACCTCCCAGTGTCTTCATGAATACCTGCTTCAATTACCTTTGGTAAATGAAATAACCAAACAATCATTCATTTTCTGATATAGCTTAAAACTAATCTGAAAAGTTTTCAGAATAAATTACTTTAAAAATGTATAGTGTGTATCTTCTAAAAATGAAACCTACATCTATCTCTGAGTTGTGAAGAATATGTATTAAGGTTATAACAACCAACAAGAATGCACTTTTATGTAGAAATCCATGATTAAATCGAGTCTTCCTGACTAATGATTTAAATCATGATTTAAACCGCTTTGATTTAAATCAAATCCACCCTGGCAAACTCCTCATGTGTTTTCAGGTGGCATGAATACCAAAGAAATTGGTCTGACCAGAAGATGTCCAAGTATAATGGATAGGGGGAATGGCTCAGGAAGGAAAAACCCTGGCCCTGTTTTATTCTCTAAACAAACCCCAACTTTTCTTAGGCCAGAATTAGCAGATTTCATATTGTAAAATCAAGATGATGCCCGCCCTGCACTCATTTCACATCATCACAACATCCCAGAAGAGCTTATGCACTGGAAACCCACTCTATGTTGCAAGCTGCCTGGGGCCCCTCTCTATTGAACACCCTAGTATTCGAATGGATGTAAAAGTACAATCCAATCTTTCAAATATCTCAAGGGATATTGAAAGTTACATAAAAATCTGAATTTTGGATGAATGAAAGTGAAAGTTCTAACTAATTTTGGAAACTGAGGCTAGAAGCAAACTTTGGATAATCAGGGTTCAGAGGACTTAAATGTTTACAAGCTGACTCTACTACCCTCTATCTAAAATCAAATATAAAATGTAAATGTGTAACCATCCACATCACCCCCTCCAACATTGCAACCACTTCCCTATTACTCATAGGTAGGGCCTTACCAAATTCACAGTCCATTTTGGTCAATTTCATGGTCATAGGATTTTAAAAATTGTAAATTTTATGATTTCAGCTATTTAAATCTGCAATGTCACGGTGTTGTAATTGTAGGGGTCCTGACCCAAAAAGAAGTTGGGGGGGGGTGTCGCAAGATTATTGTAGGGGCGGTTGCTGTACTGCTACCCTTACTTCTGTATTGCTGCTGGTGCCAGCACTGTCGTCAGAGCTGGGCAACTGGAGAGCGGCGGCTGCTGACCGGGAGCCCAGCTCTGAAGGCAGAGCCACTGCCAGCAGCAGCGCGGAAGTAAGGATGGCATGGTATGGTATGGTATTGCCACTCGTACTTCTGCGCTGCTGCCTACAGAGCTCAGCGCTTGGCCAGCAGCCGCCACTCTCTGGCCACCGAACTCTGAAGGCAGTGCAGAAGTAAGGGTGGCAATACTGTGACTCCCCAAAATACCCTTGCAACTCCCCTGCAGCTCCCTTTTGGATTAGGACCCCCAATTTGAGAAACACTGGTCTCCCCTGTGAAATCTGAATAGTATAAAGTAAAAGCACACAAAAGACCAGATTTCATGGGGGGGAGACCAGATTTCACGGTCCATGATGTGTCTTTCATGGCCATGAATTTGGTAGGGCCCTAGTCATAGGGTCCAGTTCAAAACACTCCTTATTTTCGAAACCCCACCTGGCCTAACTCCAATCTTCTTCACAGAGCTCATCTGTCTATCCCTTTCTCCATTCCTTTATTTGCATAGCACTGGTTGCCCCTCTGTCCTTCACAATCATCCCCTTATTGGTGCACTATTCTCATCTGGAGCAGCCTCCATTGCCATTAGTGTTCCTTATGTGTGTCACTTATTTGTATTTCTACTATGACCGTTTTGTTACCATGTGAGTGACACATAAAGATGTAAATAAACACTTGTTAAAAGTAATAATGAGAGAATCTGTCACATAAACAATTCTTTTATAAAAAATACAGACACAAATGATAACTAAATGCTAATTATTTTGAGACTTTTAAAATGAAATACAAAAACATGCCAATGTTTTATACAGCTCCATAAAGTAAAGATAATAAGGGAAATTATACAAATGTGAAATAAGGGAGACAGGCAGATGACCCCTACCCAATAATAGTCAGAAACCTCCTTTGTGCCTGGAATGTCTCTGCAACATTCTCAAAGTTTAAAATTTAACAGAGAGACATAGAAGCAGAGAAGCAGGCAGAAAATGCCTGTATATAAATGCTCTACAAAATGCATATTCAAAATAGTATCATTGTCAGATGCTCAGAGTCCACACAAATAGGTTAAAATAGTTGAGACGGATACTGAGTTTCAACAGACTCCAGTGAGCACCTTAAAACATGCTTATTATTTCCTTACAAACTTTTTACACCCTTAAGCATTTGAAATCTTGACATGAACAGCTAAGTGACCCAGACAGTTCCTGGCCGCAATACAATCTTTTGTTGTAAGCTCTTAGGGGCTGAGCCAATATGTTCCTATGCTACACAGCACCCAGTACAATGGGGACTTCCATGCTGGTTGGTGCTTTCAGATACCACCATACTATAAATATTAAGAGCCAGATCATCAACAGCTCTGGGCCACCTTCAACCAAACCTTGGCATTAATTAGGGTCTTGTGAGAAGCGGCATGGTCTAGTGCACTGGTTTTCAAACTGTGGGTCTGGTCGCGGAATATGAGGCAGTGGGTCACAGCGGCTCTGGTCAGCACCACCGACTGAGCCTTTAAAAGTCGCATCGGTGGTGCTGCCCATCTAAGGCAGGCTACCTTTTCCGACACCACGCTACACCATGTAAGCGGGCAGCAGCAGGTCTGGCTCCTAGGTGGAGAGGCTATGGGGCTCTGCGCACTGCCCATGCCCCGAGCACCGGCTCCACACTCCCATTGGCTGGTTCCTGGCCAATAGGAGCTGGAGGTGGCGGTACCTGCGGGCAAGAGCCACACAGAACCAGACCTTCTGCTGGTCGCTTCCGGGGTGCAGTGCGGTCTGCAGTGCCAGGACAGGCAGGAAACCTCCCTTAGCACCCCACTGCGCCACTGACCAGGAGCTGCCCAAGGTAAGCCCATGCCCCAACCCTATGCCCCAATCCCCTGCCCTAGCCCTGAGCCCCCCCAAACCTGGAGCACCTTCCTGCATCCCAAACCCCTCCATCCCTGGCCACACCCCAGAGCCTGCACCCCCAGCCCAGAGCCCTGACCCCCTCCCGCACCCCAACCTCCTGCTCCAGCCCAAAGCCCCCACCCACACCCTGAACCCCTCATTCCCGGCCCCACCCCGAAGCCCTCACCCCCCGCACCCCAACCCTCTGCCCCAGCCATGAGCCCCTCCCACACCCCAAGCCCCTCATCCTCAGCTCCGTTGGCTTGCAGGCATCAACAATTTTCTTCAACTGGGTCGCCAGAAAAAAAGTTTGAAAACCACTGGTCTAGTGAATGGGGTACTGGACTGGAACTCAGTAAGCCTTCTCCCACTGACTTTCTGTGTGGCTTTCGGTAGGTCATTCCACCTCTTTTATGCCTCCGTTTCCCCCCTCATCCTTTTTGTCTTTTACATTTAGGTTGTAAGCTCTTCAAGGCAGGGACTGCCTCTTATGTGGTTACAGAGTCCAGTACAATGATCTTGTTTGAAGATCTAGGTGTTATTTTTAATACAAGTATTGATTTCAATGAGCCCTGGATATGGTCCTTGAAGCAGCCATAGAGATCAACACGCTGACCGAGGATCATAGAGCTCTATGTACTCCTGTTCCAACCCCTCTCGCCCCGGCATACCCCACTCTGCCCCTATATTATTCTGGAGGTATCCTCATCAGCACCCTTAGGGCTGATAATTGCTCACAATCACTCACTCTGACTTATATCGCCTAACCAATGTAGAGTTCTTTTCTGTAATTCCTTGGCTCGGGAAGTGTAAGTATATATTTAATTAGCTCAATACTGTTTGTATAATGCACTGAAGATGTGAAACACTAATTGAAGTATTAATGTGAAGGATTGTAAATTTGAAATTACCATAGTACTTCGATTTCTATACTTGTATGGTTGTGCAGAGGAGGACTCAGATTTATAATTTTATGTTTGATGGGTTCTTAAAGTGAGAGAGCAAAGCAAGTCTGAGGAGTTCTGACACCCTGAGGGTAGGTGAAGAGGCACTTAAAGTCATAAGAGTGCTTCTCCAGCACTCAGTCATATCTTGCATATTAATTCTTGGAAATTCTGTGTTTGACTTTTTGTTTTTAATCCTGATCTACATGTGTAAGGTGCAGTTACCAAAATAAAATGTTCTTGCATAAATAAATGCCGCACTCTGATTGAGTATCCTCATCCTGAGACCAACTATCTCATTGTGAAACTGAACCAGTCTGGAAAATGGAAAAAAATACAAATATTCTAATGATGTCTTCATTTCCCAACAGCCCTGCTACACTAATCTCTCCAGAGCTAAATTTGACCTCACTACAGACAGCAGCAAAATAACATGCCTCATTGTGTTTGCATGGATTTCCTCAGCAAACATACTTTTCTTTGTTTACTGTACCTATAAATATGGTAGTGCACACACAACCCACGTTATCAGGTAGTCCAGCATCTGAAAGGTGAGGTACAATAGTAGGATTGCTTTCCTTATAAGAATATAAATTGACCAAGCTGATCCACATATGTCAGTGAGACACTGTTCATCCTCAGTCAATTCATGTCCCTGACAGACTAAGGGCTTGGTCCAAGCTCTTCCACAATTGTGTAGATGAAGAGACCAGGTCTAGGAATTACAAGATTGTACAATTAAAAAGGATTTTGCAAGTCTAGTATTAATGTCTGTGTAGGCTTGTTTTAATAGATCAATTACTCCAGCATCTAGTTTTAAGTCAGTACTGTAAACAGGATGTTATGGTAGCTGTTGCTAGCAGTTCCCTAACTGGAACATCTGGGCAAAAACGCCCACTGCCATGTGGGCACCAAACTGCATAAATACTGGATCAAAGGTAGAAACCAGTTTGCAAATCCATACAGAATGAGGCATGGTGTCATAAGACACTTACTGCTCTCCTTCAA
Source organism: Chrysemys picta bellii (assembly GCF_011386835.1). Lineage (NCBI taxonomy): Eukaryota > Metazoa > Chordata > Testudines > Emydidae > Chrysemys > Chrysemys picta. Next base: position 55,080,255 of record NC_088791.1, on the reverse strand, counting down.
TACCTTAGCAGTGATATTTTCCCAACAATACAGGATGCAAAGCTGGGGACTGACTGCTCATTACTCCCATCAAAAACTCACTCAAACTCTTCTAGGTATTCCATCTTATCTGGCAAATACCAGAGTAAAAGTAAAAGCCTTAGTTCTTTTCCCACCTCTGTCACTGATGACCACAAACACTGCAACTCAACTGCAGAATAGATACTACATAAATAAAGGGAAGGATTCCTCTCGAATCCCTTAACAAAACCCAGCCACTTTGTCTTGTTTAAGATTGTGTTAGTATTTACTACTGCTGAACGTCATTGCAAGAAAGATTTTGAAAATGCACTAGCTCTAAAATAGATGTAGCCTTCTTCCTTATATACCTACAGTCATCATTTAAGAAAGCTCTGATCTCTTTTAAGCATAATCTGAATTCCTTATTCCTCAGCACTGTAAAGCAGGATGAGACCTCCTGCATTCTCTATCTTACACTTTCAGATCAGTTTGGCAATTCAGAGCTGTGGAGAGTATGGGAAAAATGTTGCTTTTCCCTGTACTGTAGCTGTAAGGAAAACATAATGATGAAATTATGATTAACTATTGAACTAAAGGAAAGTGTTCCACCTAGAGACCATCTTCATGAGTCAAAGCTGCTGACAGGTTATCTGCAAATGGACATTATTTTAGGATTGAATATGGTTGCTAGTTTGTGGTAAAAAATGAAGCAGAGGTATTGCCGTCAATAGTAATTAACAATGTTAATCTTCTCTTTCCTCTCTATGGTGATAAAAAGAGTCATTTTTATATTTAATTAATGCAGAGGATCATTTTGGAAACTGGCTAATGAGGCTCTGATCACATTACCATGAAAATGTGCATTACCACTGCAACTGAGGAGGCTGTTTCATGTGTAGAGAATCTACTTTGTAATTAGCCCACTGTGAAATGAATCACGTCAAGAAAAACTCTGAGGGAAGCAGTAGGCAAGGGACACTTAGCTACTGCTGTGCCAATAGACCACCAACATTCTAAGCTGTTTTCTCCTCAATATTGCCTGTCATCAGCATTGCAGTCAAAAACTGTACGTGTTCAGCCTCTGTCAACAGCCATGTGTCAGACAGAGCTTGGACAAATTATAGAAAGAGAGAGAACAAATGCTAAAAGGCACTAAACTTTAATTTGCCAGATTTTGCAATTCCAAAAGCAAACAAACAAAAATTCTCAAATCAAATACTGACTCAACAGTATTTGTACAAAATTATGAGAGAGTATGTTAAGTGCTAATTTCTTCTTTTTCCCCTTCCTTTGAACAAGCTGGAAACATGTTAGCAGCACACTGCTACGCTAATATTCCTGCTGCTGGGACAGACACAGATAACTACAAGGTATTAAGATCTCTGCCTAGTGGTAAAGAGAAATAACACAAAGAATGTATAAACAAGAGCTGAGATAAACATCATTCCTTGAAACTATTCCACTTCAGAAAACACAAATGAACTATTCTGGTTTTATTTTAAACCAGATCAATATTTTAAATTATTCAGAAAATCAAACACACTTTTTGGCCAGCCCAGACATGCCATAAAACTTTCTTCCATAAGTTAGAAATACCTGAGCTCATGGACCTACTAAATCCCAGCATTTGCAGAGGCACCAGTGTAACACTGATCTGAAATCACAATCCTATTACCAAAGCAAAGGGCTTCCTTAAAACGTTACAAATATGATTAAATGAGACTGCTGTTATATGACTGACATCTTGGCAGAAGAGGCACAAAAATGTTAAAAGAATCCCACAGGAAGTCATCTGAAGGGGGAGTGGCAAAGAAGCAAAAAAACAACAGTCACCCAAAAATAAAAAAGAACAACTTCAATAACAATTTTCACAGGGGAAAAAAAAACCCTCTTTTTACTTACTATCTTTAAAGGAGCACAATTTCTTACTCTGGAGTCACTGGCAATATCCTCTGCACTCACCTGTGAAACTTCATAGAGCAGTTTGTAGTGTTCCTCTCTCTTCTGAAAAGTGCACAGATTGCAGCCCATTCTAATAAGCAAAGCAAGAGCAAAGCTTCTAATTTCCCCAGAACTGAAAGGCAAATGCACTGACAGGGAATCACCCTCCAGACTTGACTACTGTTTTTCATCAGTCACTCCAGCACAGAAACACAGACACACCACTGTTAGCTGGAAGCACAAGCCAGGGTAGTGTGTAGCAGCATGCTCTTCTTCCCTTTCCCTAAGTATCTTACACTCACGTATACACACAGAGTTTCGACTCAGTTCATGGCAACACTCCCCCTGTCTCTGCATCAGTGCACATGACTACACAGATTCTAACTCATGAATATTAATAGATACTCATTGATTATTTATGACAGAACGTGTTAGCAGGGAGGGATGTCATAGCTGCTGTTGATGACAGATGAATATTCACTAATTAAGAAGCAAATGTAGTGTGGTTAAACAAAATTCACTTGTGTCAATACTATCTCTGTTTATTAAGGTTAGAGAGATTAAGAAAGAGCAATACACACTTGCCCTTTAATTTTGTCAGTGATCATGAGACTAATTCATGAGTAAGAATTTCTGAGGCACAAAGTCAATTCCTACCTTAGGTATCCACCTTGCGCAACAGGAATGACTAAATTTATTTTTAAAATATTTGCTATGCATTTTAAAAAGTGATTGTGATAATGTATGTTGTTGAATATCTAAAGCAAAAAAGGAAGGAGAGAAAACAAACCCATATGGCTGTATAACTTCATTCACTTTTGACATCGCCAAATCTAACTGAAATGCCAGCATTAAGACAAGAAGAAAGGATACCATAACTGCAAGTCTATAATGTGTGGTGTGATTACATAATGTGTGTAGATACTATGTATATATGATTATACACATGGTGTATATATGTACACACAGAGTAGTCACATGAACTTTATAGTCACACTTTGTACACTTACCATGTACAGACATGGTTAAATAGTAATTATAGTAAACCTTATCAACACCAATTTTTTAGGAAAATGAATAGATATATCCTTTTGGACTTTTAAAAATTCAAAAGCTTCTATTACATCATGCGATCATGTTAATTTTACTGTTTGCAAATTAGATTTTAATAGCTCTATAATTCTCAGTGAGTAGATAAAGGCAAGGATCCATTTAAAATTAAACCTACAAGTTAAATGCTAAAGGCAATGGAAGTCACATATTTAGTTCCTTGTGCTCAATAATTCCTATATTTTACAGCATGTAATCAGTAAGTTTCTTAAAGATAGAAATCCTGACTGTAGCAAACTCAGACTCCTTAAAAAAATAAAACGAAATAACCAAGATTTATTTTATTTCTACTCTGCCTCATCTAGAACCTCCACTAATTAAGAATTATGTCCTTTTTCCAAAGCATCTTTAAACTGGACAGGATAGCAGGTGGACTCCAAAGCAAAAATAATTACTCTGAAACCAATGAAACCAGTTTAGTTAAGATTGACATTGGGCCTGAAGATTTTTAATTGCTAATCACTGATGTAAAGGTACTTTTTTTGGGTACAGTTTCCTAAAAGTGCTTTGTCAAATATTTAAAATCAATAACAGGAAATGATTCTAATGAGTACTAATTGTTAACAAATTGGCTTTGCATCTAGCAGCACCTCAAACACCACCAACGCAGAGTAGTAAGTAGATCAACAATCATCTGCTGCTTATCAGTCCTTCCCCTTGGGATGTAATAATCCGATTTTCTGGGCCTTAATTTTACCTAACAGGCTGGATGAAAGCCAAGCAGAGAGACCAACATGAAAACAGCATCATTATTGTGAACACTGAAAAGTTTGCTAGAACCTCTATGTGAATTATAGGTGAGTTGATACTACATCTTGATTATATTTAACTTTTAAAAATAAAGGGATAGTGCCGGGAGAGAGCAAACCGTCACCATTTGTGGAGCAGATACTTCCTACACTAGCTACATACATTGCCATGCAACACGGCTGCCATATCTATTTTCAAGCAGAGGTTGGACCAAGCTGTCAAGTTTGGAGGTGAACTTTCCTAAAATTCCAGGGGTTCAGGGATGGCTTCCTCTTTGTTAGCAAGCATCAGCTTCTCCCCATCTCTACTGACACCCATGGAATGCTTTTTGTGCTGAGAGGTTCATATACATGAAGCAAACATCACTACGGCTTTGAAGGTTTCTACATTGCAGAGCTGTAGAAGAATTGTCAGAAGTGTAAATTCTGAACTTAAGAAAGTCAGATCAAGGAATTAGATAATAGTCATTCAAGGACAACCATGCTATCTTTCGATGAAAGTGTTTTCTTCTTCTTCAGCCACCATAACTTCTTCCTGTGACACATACAGGGTCTGAAAACTAAACAGTAATACGATGATAAAAGAAGCCATGATTTACCCTGGTTTATTTTTTTTAATCCCTTGCAAATACTATTGTTGTTTTAACATACTGCTATAGGATTTCTTTTTTGTAGTTGCCAGAAACAAAAAATAAAATACCAGATAAAATAAGCAATGGAAAACTGCAGTCAATCTTCCAGCAGTTTCCCATGGCTGTCCCTTTTTTCATTACTAGTTCTCCGATTCTTTTGTTTCCTTCTCAGAAACCGACACAGGCTTCTCCACTCATTTATCAAGTGCCTGCCCTTTGCCCACACATACAGGAAAGGTTCTACTTTCTGCTTCTATATCCATCTAATGGGTACAGTCTGCAGGGCTGAAGAGATTTATTTTAGAAAGAAAGGAATATTTTAGGTCCCTGAATTCCATCAAAAATATGCTATTTTGGTTTTACTAACCTTGGTGCATCAGAATGTGAAATTTGAGGCAAAACTTGATCGAACTAATGATTAAATTGAAATATTTTATGCACTTCTGTCAAGTTGAATTTGATGTTAGGAAGAAAGTAATCTCTGTCTTCCTTTTTAATCCTCTCTCACATCAAATCTGTAGCTAAAAGGACAGAAGAGATATTAAAATATAATCAAGTAATTCTTATTCTATATGTAATTCAAAGACATTTGAATTATTCAACAATCTTCTTGATTGTGGAGTTCCCCCTGTTCATCACCCACAATGTAATGTCACCACAAAGACTACAAAGGTTCATCACGGTTTAGAGACGAGCTAAGAATGCAGGAAGCCTGGGCCAAAATGCAAAGGTATTCATTTTAATTTTAAAAACATCACATTTTCAAATGTGATTGCTTAAAAAGTTAGGCACCTAAAACCATATTTAGGCACCTACGGGATAATTTAGGGCACTTAAAATTGGTTCACAATTCCCTAAATAAGATGTGTAAGTGCCAATTATGGGCACCCATGTTTGAAAGTTTGTCTGGCTTAAAGCACCAGCAAGGGAGGAAATTCAAGGCTAAAAATGTCCAAACTTAACTTATAGAAGCATATGGCCTTTAAATGGGTTATCACACAGCAAAGAGCTTTACAATGTACTGCAAAATTCTACCTAACTCATGTAAGTGAAGCCACTGACACAAATTCAGAGGTGGGTCACAGATGGGTTGTGGGCAGCCGGACCTGGTAGTCAGAGCCAGAGTCTACAATCACAAGACATAAGTCAGGAGTCAGCTGGATCAGGATACCAGGAGGTCAGAGTCAGGAGACAAACTGGAGGTCAGACCCATGAATCAGTTGCCAGGAGTCACACTGGGGCAGGATGCCAAGAAATCAAGCTGCAGGAAGTACAAGGCACAGTCCAGACAAGGGTGGAGACCAGTTGTTCAGACAGTTTCCTGTTCCTGCTGCTGGCTTAATTAGGGCCAGAAGGCCAATCAGCTGCTCTTGGAGTCTACCTATAGGACTGCAAGGGAGGAATCTCAAACAGGCTGGGATTTATGAGTCCTAGGTAAGGAAGCATTAGTAGACTGCCAGACAGGGAGTTTGAGTTTGAGTTTGGCTGCTCCTATAAACTATGTGGACCCCGGCTCGAGACCCATGGGTCATGGCATCACCTCTCCCCTAGGGGTGTCCTTTCGGAAACATGGGTCCAGGTTTCTCAGGGTGGCTACTATGGAAGGCCTGAACCAGGGTGGGAGCATGAAAACTTCCCTCTGGCTTCCAAGTACTTCCCTCTGAGCTATAACCTTCCCAATTGATCAGGTATCATAATTTGCCCATTCAATCTTAGAATTGAGGGCTTCATGAACAATGTATTTCTCTTGTCCCTGTACTTCTACTGGTGGGGGTGGTGATTGTGTTCAGGGAAATGGGTTCTCAGTGTATAGTTTCAGAAGAGAGACATGGAACACAAGGTGGACTCTAAGGGATCGAGGGAGCTGGAGCTTAAAGGTGACCAGGTTGATTTGTCGCCAAAACCAGTACAGGCCAGGAAACCGATAGTCTAGGGTTTTTTTGTTTTTTTTGAGGGGACGGGGTCCAAGAGATATTTCTTGAAAGCCATATCTTTTGTTCTATAGAGCAGGTGGGGTCCTGTTGTCTATGTTTGTCCGCATGCCTTTTGTAGTCCTCCTTTGCCTTTTTAAGGTGTCCCTTCATCTCCTCTTGGATGAAATAGATGTGTTCTACTAGGTCCGAGGCAGATGGGTTGGGAGTGGATGCGGGTTGTTGTGGGTAAAACTGGGGGTCATATCATAACTGATAAAGATGGGGCTGTGGCCTGTGGAGGCGTGGTCTGCATTATTGTATGAGAACTCTGCATATGGTAACAGTGAAGATCAGTCATCCTGGTGATGGTTGCTACAGCATTGTAAATATTGAAGAGTCTGGTTGATTCTTTATGTTTGGCCATTTGACTGCAGCTGGTAGGCAGAGGACAGGTACACATGGACTCCTAATAAGCATAGAGCCTCATACCAGAAGTGGGCAGTTAACTGTGGTCCCCAGTCAGAGATGATATGATCCAGAAGGCCATGAAGATGGACTACATTGTTATCCAGAGCCAGGCAATTTCCTCCGCAGAGAGTAAACCTGTGCAGGAAATAAAGTGAGCCATCTGAGAAAAGCGATCTACCACTGTCAGGATGGGCGTGAAACCACTGGATTCTGATAGTTCCACCACAAAGTCCAAGGAAATGGCTTCCCAGGGCCAAATTGGGGTGTCCCAAGGTTGGAGGAAACCATAGGGTTTCTGGTGAAGGATCTTGGTGCAGGCACCCATGTGGCAGGAAATTACAAAGGTCTTTAACATGGGGCACATTCAAGGCCACCAGAAGAAACGGGATATTAATTGTTGGGTTTTTATATCGCTCTAAGTGTCCTGTCAAGGAGTCTTGGCACCCTTGAAGGTCCTTGTGGAACCTAGATGGGGTCCTTCACAAATGTGATCCCCTTCTTGGTGTTGTGTGGTTCTCGATTGATAATGGCCAACTCATCAAATGGAATTCTGGAGACAGGGGCAGAGCAGATGAGTGCAAGCAGATCCTGGCAGCAAGTTGAATTAAGAAAGTTATGGGATTGGAGAATGTGGGCTGGTTCCGGACTGGGGCCTTGTGGGTCAGGGGCATGTATTCAGGACAAGGCATGAGCCTTGCCATTCCTGGTTCCAGGATAGTAGGTCAGGGTAAAGTTGAACCAGGAGAAGAATAGGGCCGATTGGAGCTGTTGCTGGTTCAGGCTGTGGCCCTGTGCAGGTACTCCAGGTTTTTGTGGTCCGTAAACATTTGGACCAGATGATGAGCCCCTTCCAATTAGTGTTGCCACTCTTCAATGGTGGTCTTAATTGCCAGGAGCTCATTGTCCAGGATCTCATAGTTTCGCTTAGCAGGAGTACAGTTCCTTGAGTAGTAGGCAATGGGATACAGTATTTGCTTGGGTTGACACTTTTGGGAGAAAACTGCCCCAATCACCATACTAGAGGCATTGGCTTACACAACAAAAGGTTGTGCCATGTGGAGGCACAATACTGGAGAAGTGGTGAATTGCTCAAATGCGTGTTTGGCTTCAGGCGACCAGTGGAATTTGGTATTTTTTCAGAATACAGCAGTGAGGGACTCAGCTTGTTTTGAAAAATTTGAAATTAACCTTCGGTAGAAGTTCGTGAAGCCTGAAAAACATTGTAGGCCACACCTGTTGTGGGGGGTGGGTGGGTAAGGGGCTCAGTCGTGGACAGCCTGGACTTTATGCAGATCTATCTTAATTCCTTCTAGGGCCAAAGGTCTGGTCAAACATGGACTTATCTTGTTTAGCGTAGAGATTATCTTGTCATGATCTCTCCAGGACTGTGCGGACATGAGTGGTATGTTGGTCCAAATCATTAGAAAATATCAATGTATCATCTAAGTGCACTACCACGAACTGGTCCAATAGGTCTTGTAGCACATTGTTAATGAATTGCTGGAACGTTGCTTGAGCATTAGTCAGACCGAATATTCCAAGTGGCCGCTGCAAGTCCAAAGGCGGTCTTCCATTAGTCACCTACTCAGATACGGATGAGATTATAAACTCCCCAGATATCCAGTTTCGTGAAAACGCAGGCAGCCCCCATGAGGTCCAACAATTCAGGAATCAGCGTAATGAGTAACAGTTCTGATTATCTGATTTAAGGCTCGGTAATCAACACAGAGGCAGAGGCTGCCCTCCCTTTTTTTTTTTTAAAACACAAAAAGGACTGGGACACTGGTGGGTGAAGTCGATTTGCAGATGAACCCCTGGGCCAGGTTCTCTTGGAGATATTCTCACAATGCTGCCAGTTCAGGCTCTGACACTGCGTATATCCAACCACATGGCATCTTCACCACTGGCTGAAGTTCTATGGAGCAGTTGTAGTCCCAATGTGGGGGAAGGTTTTCTGCATTCTTCTTCTCAAAAACGTCAGTGTAATCATGGTACCTGGGAAGTTTCATAGCTCCCCCAGTAGGTGTTTCAATGCAGCAACTACCCCTATTTGAACCAGGTGACATGTTTGCTGGTCTCTGGCCATGCTGTTGGCAGAAGTCTGATGAGAAGGTGACTTTCTGTTCTCGCCAGTGAACGAAGGGCCATGAAGGGTCAGCCAGGAGATGCCAAGGATTAGGGGAAAATGCGGGAGTGGATCACACCGAATTGTATTATTTCTCTGTGTCCCTGAATAATGGCTTACAGGGGGGAAGTCTCCTCTACAACTGGACCCGAGGACAGCAGGGAGCTGTCAATAGATTTGATCATGTCAGGTAATGCCTTGTATAGCACGGAGATCTATAGGGCCCAACCTGTAGTTGCAGCCATTAAATTGTCTACTGCTTCTGAGTTGGAGGGCCAGTTGGGGGTCCCCCGGGAATGTGCAGCTGGATAGGCTCTGCAAATTGTAAGCCTGTTGGATGGGGCTCAGGGTGCATCTCAGTAAGGACTAGGACATGGGGAAGTTTTCTTCTCTCAAGGTCCAGGCAGGTTCCCCCCACTGGGTCTGGGCTGTTTTATTTCCCCATGCTGCTTGGTGTTCATATTGGGCAGGCCGAGATGGCATGGCCAGGTTTACCACAGTAGAAGCACAGGTGACAGCGGTGGCACCATTCTATTTCTTCAAGTGTGAGTTGCTGGTGAGCCAGACTGGTTTGAATGAGTTCAGCAGGAGATACAGAGGCTGGGGTCATGGTAAATGGTAAGGGAGGCTTTCTCCACCCTTCGTTCTCGCAGATGATTATCTGTGCTGATGGTGAGGCCCACAAAGACATCTAGGCCCATTGGCATCTCTACACAGGCCAGCTCATCTTTGATTTCTTTCCATAAGCCCCACTGGAATTGGTATAGCTGTGCTGTTTCATTCTACTCTGAATCCACTGTGAGGTGGCGGAAGGGTGCTGCACACCAGTGGCATTCATGGTAGTTGTGGGTCCCCGAAGATGGTGGACATCAATTGAAGAAAAGAATTCCAGTCTGCCAACGTCGGGCTATGGCCTTCCAGCTAGGGGGAGGCCCAGTCTAATGCATCTCCTGTCTGCAGGCTGATTATCAGGGCCACCTTGGCCTAGTAAGCTGAACAGATCTGGGGACGCATCAGAAACAGAAGGTGGCACTGCTTCATGAAGCCCCAGACTTCTGACAGTTCCTGTCAAACTGTTGAGCCACGGCTATTGCAGGCCCCTGTTTGGGTCAAGGCACAGCACAGTGCATTTGCAACACAATATTCTCAAGTTGAGCTACCTCAACTTGTTCCTGCAGCTGCTGGTGTCTGAGGCCAACTGTGCAAAGTAGGCCTACAGTGCTTATCCACCTGGCGGCAGAGGGCTCATTTGGACAAGTCTAATGCTTCTAATGGCTACAGTGGTGCTGCTGGGTCAGCCCCTTAGGGTAACTCTGGTCCGAACAAGCTGTCACAGCCAGGTCATGGGTAGCCAGATCTAGTAGTTAAGAGCCCACAATCACAAGACAGGAGTCAGCTGGGTCAGGACAGTAGGAGGTCAGAAGCAGGAGTTAAACGAGAGATCAGAACCATGAGTCAGGCCAGGTCAGGAGACAAACTGGTGGTCAGAACCACGAATCAGATGCCAGGAGTCACACTGGGTCAGGATGCCAGGAAATCAAGTCGCAGGAAGCATGAAACACCCAGTCCAGAACAGGGTGGAGCCCAGTCATTCAGACAACTTCCTGTCCTGCTGCTGGCTTAAGTAGGGCCATCAGGCCAATCAGCTGCTCTAGGACTCCACCAATGGGACCACACAAGTGGAGCCTGAAACTGGGGCTGGGCTTTGGTCCCAAGTACGCAAGTGTCAGCAGGCTGCCAGATGGAGCATGGCTGTTCTTGCAAACCCAGGTTTAAGACCTGTGGGTCAAGACAAGGTGAAGCTAAGTGAGTCTAAAGTGTTTTAATTCACACTTTCTTCCAAATTCTTCAGCAAATAAATTCCAATAATGTAGACTCCCTTAAACGAAGATTCACTTTCTGATATGTAATTTAAATCTCCTCAGAATTTGGCCCACAGACTGGCCAGATGGCATAATTTATATGCCAAGGGACCAAGAAACATGTAGTTGTAAGAGGAAATGGGTGTAAGAAGGTAGGAGCTGGAACATACCCATCTCCTCCAGCCCCTTGCCTTGTAGTTAACCCCATCCTGAACAATGAATCAAACAAATACGCATACCCTACCATTGTACCAGCCAGAGTGACCAAGGTTGATGGTGTCACAGCAAGCATCATAGAGCAAAGTTTTCAGATTTGGGACACCCTGCGTCTCTGGGGCGGCCCCAAACAGCCTTGACCAAATTCAGAGATGATTTCAGTACTGCCAGCTCTCGTGATTTTACCATGAGTCTCTCAATAGTTGGAGATTTTTATAAAGCCAAGCCTCAGCTGATGGAATCAAGAGATTGCATGAGAATCTCAATTTACATTTTTGGGGGAAAAGGAAGTTTCTAATCCAGAGAAAAGCTTAAAAACATGAAGCAAGTGCACACTAAAATCTCAGGAACCTGAAGACAAAAAAAAGTAACCCCAAATGTATGATGTTTTTAAAAATAACTCATGATTTTTAAGATGGGGTGATATGATTTTTGAACACTTGGAAACACTGTGATATGTAGACTCTGCTGGTTTAATGTAATGTTGTTTGAAACAGTATTATGTTGAAGCGCACTAGGGAACCTTTAGTGCACACCAGCAGGATCTATATGGACCAATTAATGTAGAACACGTTAGTGCACTTTAGAAATCACACCCCCATATAGCATATTGTCCCGCTACATAAACAAGCCCTAGAGTCACCTAAAGCCTTCAGTGCAGGTAATGGTGTTTGATTAAATTGAGAAAGATGGCCAGTTCCCTCTTCACTGAAGTAGAGACTTGGGAGAACCAGAGCCCAGCCAGTACAGAGTCAGCCCGCTGGCTTCAGCACATTTTGGGTAAACCATCCAGTCCCACTGATATTTTTCACTCAGCTGGTCTTGAGAAAGCTGGGTGGTGGCTCTTCCCCAAGTTCAGGGTTTAGGGACCCTGAAGTACAGTGAAGACTAGAGTTATGCATAGAGGTCATAGCCAACTTTCAGTTTACTTGACAGGTTTCAGAGTAGCAGCCGTGTTAGTCTGTATCCGCAAAAAGAAGAACAGGAGTACTTGTGGCACCTTAGAGACTAACAAATTTATTAGAGCATAAGCTTTCGTGGACTACAGCCCACTTCTTCGGATGCATATAGTCCATTCTATATGCATCCGAAGAAGTGGGCTGTAGTCCACGAAAGCTTATGCTCTAATAAATTTGTTAGTCTCTAAGGTGCCACAAGTACTCCTGTTCTTCTTTTTGCAGTTTACTGACAGCTCTGGTTTTACTTGGGTTTTACACTATGCCCCTTACATACTTCCTGTGTGTGTTAAAAGCTTTAACTAATATTTATAAAATGCCTTGACATCTTTGGAGGAACGTTTTTATAAAAGGGAACACTTCATTGTTGTCCAAATGATTTGTGAAGATTTTTTTTTAATTACATGTCTGAAGAAATAATCTATTTCCCCCCCCCCCCCATGTATAAAGATTAAAAGCAGTCATTATTTTGACACCTGTAGAAACAAAGACCCTTTAAAGTCAGGGCCCTATATGCCAGGTTTAGGACTTGATCCAAATGACAAACATCAGTGAAATATCACCATGAAAAATTGAACTTGTAATAGAAATTCTAATGCAACCTTTGAAGCAGCATGAAGAGTATGGAACCAGCAGACAGGATGGCCTGGTTCTGTTCTCAGCTCCAATATTAACTCCTGTAGCTTAGGTTGCCCCTCTGTAAAATGGCTTTTTTAACACCCACCTTGTAAGAATACTGTAAGGATCTTAATTCAATAAGATTTTAAAGTGCTTTCAGATCTTTAGATGGAATGTGTTATATAGGTGTGTCTTCCCCAATCCCAACTTTTCTATTGTGCCCCTCACCTTAGTATGTAACACTCAAAAAAAAAAAACAGTCTGACTACTATTGTTTATTAATTATGTGTTTCTGGTAGTACCCACCTTGTGTAATCGCTGTACAAATACAAAGGAAATAATAGTTCTTGCCTTAAATAGTTGATATATTAAAAGGTTAAAAATGCAATGAGTAGGAGAAATTGGTAAAATATAAAAGTAAAGTTTTCAGGGTCATGTTCAAACATGTCTTGACAATAGAGTGTGGTTAAAATACATTATCTTTAAACAGACACCGACTATTTCTTAGTTGTCCCTCAATACAGCCACTGGGAGTTGGCTAAAATCTCAAACACATCACAGCAGAAGAGGGTTTTTAGGACATGAATGTGGAGAGACTAATAACCGGTAGTGTAAGTGATGTACCATAGTGAATAGTCTTGGAGATATTTGCCAATGCTCCATCTTCAAAGTTTGCTTTCAAAACTGGTCCTATTGCCAACTCTGGATTGTTGTTAAAGGATACATTCAATAAAATTAAGTTTGCTTGCCTTGCACATTACAAATGTGCTACTGTGCCCTAAAAAGACCCACTCACTAGCCAGAAAGCTTTCCTGGCCTTGAATGGACTTCCCTGGCATTGAAGTTAAAAGGAGTTTGTGCTGAATCCGACGATAAAGGCAGCTGCTTTATTCCTTTGCCAGTATATATATAGATGTTGTAACATGACTGACAGTTCTTCATGTGACTTCATCAAATAGTAATATTTCAACACAGAAATACTTTGGGTCTTCAAGGGGGAGGGCAGAAGAGACAGCACTTTCTGCTCTTATAGGTGACTTCCTGGGACTTTCTGTCACTATCAGACTCATACTAAGCAGTATACATGGTTGCAAGCAAAATTTGGTTTCCAACTAATGATCTGATAGGATGATGGATGGAGAGGTAGCACTGTGCAGTATTACAGAGAGAAACTGTACATACAATTTAAGTGTCTGACAGCTGGCTAGTTTGATTTAAAATTACAATTTGAACAGAAATCAACTGTTTCTTGACAGTCATTAACTGAGAACCATAAAACTGCCATTAATTCTGTTGCAGTCAGCAAAATGTTTTGTAATGATCTAACACTAATGCACCCCCTCCTATACAACCTCCACAGCAGCAAAGGTTTACTTTATACATTGCTTGGGTTTTGTGAAGCTTAAAATCACTGCCAATGCACCTGCTTTCCAGAAGATCATTAGGTAAAAATCCCAATGTAGTCCAATCAACCTGGCTTTAGTTACCTTACCGTCTGCTCTAGAAGAAAATTAATGTTATTAGATGTGTCTTGCTCTCAAGATTGGCTGGTGTTTGGTTACTGTGCCAGCTGTCTGAGAGGTGCTGGGGTCTGTTCTACGCTGACCCAGCTCATTGTCTGGGTAGAGCCCAAGTCCCAACATACTACACTAACGCACCGACTGGAGCCTACACCAGCTGTTACATATTGTACAGGTACTTAAAAGGATTACAGCATACTAAACCACAAGCTTGGCAGCACATACTCTGTTGTCAGACCAGAGCTCTGCAGCAGTTCTCAGTGAGACCATTACAAAACAAGAACACAAGGTCTGAACCCAGGTATACAAATTTAAAAAATAAAGAGAGAGAAAAGAAAAGTGAGGTGGGTGAAAGACTCCTGCAGTCACACGGATTGCAACAAATGAAATCCCACTAACAAAGACTATTTCTTTTATTACAATTTCCTATGGAAAACACAAATTAGCATAGCAAATCCTGCTTTGTGTCTGTACGGAATTATAGATCCTTAATCTGAGATCTGCTCTTTCCTCCTGAAACAAAAAGTCAAACAGGAGAGCCTGTCAACTTCAGAAGGGGAGATTTGTCACATCTCAGTAGTCCTAAGGGGCTGATTGTCTGCCTGGTCCTTTGTTGCAGATAGCAGTGGTCCCATTGACACCTACAGACTATCCTGACCACACAACAACTTTGGTCTACTGACTGCATTTTCACTTGTACTCCATTTCAGTGTTATTGCAATGTATCAATATTTCCTCTCTTTGCCAGTCTTGCCCTCCAGAAGCACACATTAAAAACTACTCTATTTTACATAGCGGCCTAACTATGAAATTTGCTATAGAAAAGCAGCCACTGGGTGATATGCTGTACAGAAAACGAGTTCGATCATAAAAATTTACTAATATTCTGCACAGAAATTGTTTTAAATTCTGTCTATCCATCATATCCTCAGTATAGCTTGAAGCCACTTAAGAGAACAATTTCAAAATGGTGTGCACAGGTTTTAGATGCTTGGATCGCATTGACTTTACCAGGATTGAAGCAGCTAAAACCCTCACACAGGATTTTGAAAATGTACCCCCCTAGGGCATTCCTCCTTCAGTAAATATTAAAAAACAAAGTAGTAGAAATACCAATGCAATTCATTTGGGATGAGAATCCTTTCCAATTAAAGTTTCACACAGTGAAAACACAAGCTCTCATATGTTTTTCAGTTTGTATTTCAAAATATGCTTCCGTTACGCATACACAAAAAACTCCATAGTGTATATTTGTTGTTGTCAATATCAGTCATAAATAAAGATAAATCACAATATAGAACAGAAAGATGCCATAAGAAAAGAAAAATATTATCTTGCTTGAAGAGCTCCTGCTTTGTAATTCTATGCTGACTATTTTTTCTAGTCCTAAACTGTGATGGGAAAAGTCAGTTAAATATGTTATTTGCATACGGGCAAATGCCAACCTGCCTTATTTAGCTAGTGTAGGAAATAGTCTCAATACTCTTATCACATCTGCCATTACACACCTAAGATAGACAATGCCACTCCCTAGAGTAAAAATATAAAACTATATTTTCCCAGAATAGATATTCTTTAGCCATCTTTATCTTTATGTCCAAAGGTAATTTGGACAGTGTTTGTCAGTTAGCACAACAAGTGAGACCATGGCTTATGTTTGAGAATGTTCAACCCCCCTATCCCGCAACACACACACATCTTGCTGCAATATAACAGGATAAATCTAAGCTCAGAAACTTCAAGGCCAACTTTCACACTACCCGATCATTTAACCATGGAAGAAAAACAACTGATTTCAGGCCTTGTAGGCATCTCCAGTGGCTAAATCTGTCCAAATTTCTAGTTGTACATAAAGATACAAGTCATCCCCCCTCGACTCTTTGTCTTCAGAGAAGAGAGAAAATCTCTTATTTACTGCGGGGGAGAAAGTGACATTGGTGAAAAATGAATTTACTTATCAGGCTTCAAACTACAGTAGGCACATATGTGAGTCTGTGTATACCGAAAGGGAAAGCTGAAGATGAATTTTGTACATCTGCATATCCAAAATTTACTTAAGTGTGATTTCATATGAAAAAGCCTAAGTCTTGTATTTTTAAGACCCTTTATTTAAGGGAGAAAATATTTGTTCTTCTCCCAGTCAGTGCTCAGCCTGTCCTCCACGATCCCTGCTATACAGACCTGAAATAAATTAAAGTAAATTCAAGCAGAACAAGCATTTTTTTTTGCCTGTAAGACCTTTACATGTTAGCCAGTGACTGAATCAGTTTCATTTCTATTCAGTTTTTGTGTAGGACACTGGGATTATATATATCAGCCTAATTCAATGATAAGAAAGTTCTTACTATAAATCCTACCATGTGGGACAAATCTGTCAAGATCTTGATTATCAAAACAAATGAACAGACAGTAAAATGTGACATATGTAGCATATACTTTACATGATAAATTAGCCCTTGCAGAACTGACAGACATACTGTAACTGGATGTTAAGGTTGCTATGGCAAACAGTGCTCCCCCCCCATCCCAGCTACTGAATCATAAGTTTCTGAAGGAACAATTTACTCTAGCAAAAGACAACAAATTTTCTATTGTTAAACAATGTCTACATATGACAGACATATTTCTCTGCCCCACTATAATCTTCTTCAAAAATCAATGCATTATTAGCGACAGCACTGTATCACTAAAGTAGCCAGCCATGAGAGTCAAATCATTCAGTTTTTTCCCAGTAGCTGTGTGGCTCCTGCTAGAATGCTCTTCGGATTCAGCATAGTGATGGCCAAACCCAGGGGGGAAAAACATCCTTATTATGTACTGAGCTATAATAGTGTAGGCTTAGGAAGAAACAGTCAATGAGCTTAAAATCTGAACTGGAAGTTCAGTTCATATAACTATCCGAAGGTTGGATGCTCTTGAGTGTTTGAAATTCAGCTTGGGATCACATAAAAGCCTTTTTTAGGCAAGTTCAGGTTCTTCTCACTTCCACTTGGAACAAAAACACTCTTTCTAGCAATGTCTCAGCATTTTAATTTTTGGTCGTAAAGGGCTCCAGGAACTGCAAATGCAGGCAAAACTAATAAACACATGTTAAAATTTAACAACTGTAGTCAACAATTCAATAAAGTATCCTTGTTCAGAAGCGCACGTTAGCACATGCTTATGTCCCATTGACATGTGGGATGTAAGGGTGTGTTTAAGTGCTCTTCTGAACAGGGATGGACCAATTTAAGTGCCTTCCTGAACTGGAGTCTTTAAAAACCTCAGTCATGGAGGGCTCAAGTTTTAGGTTTAAATTCCAGGTCACTTATTATTTAATTATGATCTATCTTTAGATTCAAAACAGGTCTATAGTTAATTGTTTGCCAGAAATTCACACTTCGTTAAATAAGCTCCTCCTAATTCAGTTACTAAAGTTCACAATCTTGTGTTCTGGTTGATTTTTGGGTGGTCAACTGAACTGAACTTCTGAACTAAGACTGAAATGCAGACTACTAAAAGCATGACAGCAAAAAGAGGCCTTACCATGCTGCCAGGCCCAAAATGTAACATTCAGAACCAAACCTGATTATATCATGGCCTCCTTGGAAAATGTTATTTTTCTGACTATAGTATACCTGTAACTTGAAAGGATGGATGGAAAGGAGAGGGAGGAGTAGTGAAGAATGAGCACAACTGCTTCACTCCATTACAGCACCTTACACAGAAATTTCACAAATGCCCATAACTTGATCTATGAACTTAATAATATGAGAACTTCTCCCCTCAGATCTTCTGAACCTCAACAGAGAAGTACAATTGGAAATTCCCTTCTAGGGATTAGTTACATTATGAAATAAGGAACACAAGCAAAGATCTTGAAACACCATAACCCACAGCAAGTTTGTCCTCTCTCTGTCTCTCTCTCTCGTTGGCGCTGGTAAAGACAGAGGAAATTTATATAAAGATGTATTTTCTGAGGCTAGATCTTTTTTTCTTTTAGGTGTGTGAGGAGAATGAAAGATTCTGAGAAAACAGACTACATTGTGTTAATTTAAATTCTTAACTTAGACTGTGAAATCCTCTCAATGAAATATCCCAGAATACATAAGGCCATTACAGACACAGTAATATATATATATATATACACACAGTTATTATAATTTGATAAATATTTCTAGAGAAAATTGTCCATGTATGTGTGTGTGTGTGTGTGTGACGGGGACATAGAAGAATGATGGAGGAGTAAATTCTAATGAGTTTTAACAAAGCTTTTTTGTTTTTTATGAACAATAAGCTTTCCAGACCTCTTTTTCACTGCATAAAGAAGCAAAAAAGGGTGCAAGCCTAGTTTTAAACAAGACTCCTTTGCAGGTCACCTTTAAAATAAGCCAGAGAGAACTTTACCTATGTTGACAACAATACTAAATCAGTTTTCTCTCATTCTTCTCCTCTCTTCTCCTCTGAGTGTTTCTGTTAGTTCCTTATCCTGTGTGCCATAGTCCCATTCTCATTTTGTACTTTATTTCCACTCACCTACCTCTGGTTCTATGTGTTATCTTATTGCTTGATCCTCTCCTTCTGTCCATGTCTTCTATATTTCTTGTGCAGTTTTGTCCATTATATGGTCTATTTCATCTCTACCTTCCAGTTCCTCTCTGTCTTACTCCAGCTTTGCAATTCAAGTCTCTTCTGTCCTACCCCTTTTACTCATCAAGAGCCAAGCATTGAAATTGCTCTGTTAAGGTGGAGGCCAGGGTCTGCCACTGTTGCTTAGTTCCTGTTGTAATTCGTGCCCCTCAGATATAAACAGAAGTGGATATAACTACAGCTCCATTGATGACCCCCTGAGACACAAACAGTGCATGGAAACCCAGGGGAACTTATAGGAAGCAGCTGTGCAAGAGGAGGGTGATGCTACTGGTTGAAGCATATACAACAGCAGGTCAGGAATCAGAAGACAGGTAAGAAGCTCTTAGGGTGAGTAGAGTTCCCAGGATATTACTGAAGCTGAAACAAACTCTGGCCACGACGTCTTAACTTGCCCTCAAAAACAGACAAGTGGCCACCCAATCTTCACCAATTAAGTTCTTCAGAATCCTCACAGCTCTTAAGTTAAACCATTGAACAGCTGTGCCTGCTTTGCTGAACAGTGAAAAATAAATCAGAATGACTGTGTCACAGGTTTAATTGATTTTTTGTCTTTCACCCTGCTTCAGAAGGCAGTCTGATCCATGCTATTTCACACTCTCCAGTGCAAGTTTTACTGATCTAACCCCTGACTAAAAATAGATTCATCAGAGAAACACCAGGGGAGGCAATATTTATCCCCTGCAGCCTGCAGGGAAAGTCATGTTACAACTTCCTCTTCACTTTCCTGTTTTATTGAGAGAGGTGGGGGAAGGAGTAGAGGAAAGGAAGATTCATACAAATGAAACAAGCACTGGTGGTGAAAACTGATGTTGTGTATTTATACATTCATAAATGTAAGTATGGAAGAGGCAGTCACAGTTCGTGCTCCCCACAGTGCTCTTACAAATTCTTATCCATCTTCCAGTAGCCAGGTGACAGAAAATAGTAGTGACTGATAAATGCTGGGGGAAAGTACAAGACCTAACCAATAAATAATAAATGCTTCTATATCTCTGTAACTCCTTCCTTCAAGTCCAGACAAAGTAAATATCAGAATCCGCATAAGAAATAATGGGAACTGCTGATACCATGCAAAGATGGTGTTGAAAATGAATTACTACACTTCCTCACTACATTTCTCTAATAAGTTGAATAAATGTAATCAACTAATAACACAGTACAATCTATTCATCCTACCACACAAAACATAAATTTCATTTACCACCAACAAAACCCACTGGGGCACCAAGGCAGATAACTACTGTGGCTTTGGGTAATATTTTTTTTTTTGCAATGCATACATATAATGCTAATAGAAGCAATGCATGCAAATCAAGGGGAGATTATATTCCCTTTACCTTTTATCTCATCCCACTGCTGCCAGTGAACAGTGTGAGAGAAGATGACTACCTACACAAAGGGGCCGCTAGCTGAGAACTTTAGGAATTGATGTATGAACATGCTGAAAAGTTGTATGTGCCACTTGAATGCATCTAGTTATTTTTACTTCCTTGCTTTCCTCCCCACTCCCACGCTTGCAACCTTGGCGAGCTCTCAACTGCTGTTCACTCCACCCGCTGTACCTACTCCATTGATAAATCCTTTCATTTCTTCTTTAATATCACCAAAATCCATGCCGTCTTGCCCATCTCCAATTCAAAAATCCTTGTCTATCCTTTAGTCACTTCTCATCTAAATTCGAGACACTCTGATTGAACATCCCCATTTTGAATCACTTTGCCAGTATCCTGTCTTTTACCACATCATGTTCAAGACACTCACCCTCACCACCATAGAGCTAATTGATTTCACCCCACCTTCATCTCCTGTGTCATTTACTTCTACACCCACCTCTCAGTCCTCTCTCCTCACCACTCCTTCCTAAGCCTTCTACCACTCTCATCTTGCATCTTCATTCATGCTGTCCCCTATTCCTGGAACACTAGTCTATCTCTGGTCTATCACATGATCCTTCAAGTCCATTTCTTTCTAGGAATTTTTTCTACAATACTCTCCTCAGAAAAAGCTCTCTACTCTCCCTCTGACTAAGTTGGTTTCCTGCATTTCTTCTTGTTTACTAGATTGTAAAATCTTCAGATCAAGGGCCATTTTAACCTCTCTCTTTCATTTCTTACCCAAGCCAAAATGTCCAGCAACACTAAAAGAGCAAGTTCCCTTTCCTTCTCTCAGACAGAGCTACACCCAGCTACTACAGCACTTTCTAAGAAAGTTATTTTGGAACTAGATATATATCCAACTCCAAAACAAGACCTTAGAACATGCATGAAATATGGGAATTCCTACAATCTCAACCCTGTGTCTGAGACTCTGCTGGCACAGCACCCTGCAGCTGAATGACCAATGAACTCTGAGCCCAGAAATTATGACTCACCGGAATTTCTATTGCTTTAAAACTATTAAAACATATCTTTATGCACGAAGCACAGTCTATCATGAGTCTGTCCTTCATTACATTCAGACCAGCTCTTGAGATTCTAAACAAACATTTGCCCACCAAAGGAAACCACATTAGTGCTCTGAAGTTAAATAATGCAACCATATTAGTTATCTGAGAAGAGTATAAATCCATGACCCTGAAAGCCCTCAGTTTGACCTTAGGGTGCAGGGCAAGAGGGATCATATAACCTTTCTATTTCTTATGCTAATACACAAAGTATCACTTTTCACAAGCTACTGATCTTTAACTCTTTTCTGACTCGGACACCAATTTCATTGTACAAGACTTCTGTCTTCTGTGCTGAACATAGTAAAGGATGATTTTGCTTTGAGCTGAGAATTTGTTTTTAAGACTTGGGCAAGAAGAAATTGTGTGTGTTTGCATTGCATTCTGTGCTAACTGGAATTAAAACATATGGTGTAACAGTCAGTTAGAAAACAGCCACCTTATCTCTGTGCTTCAAATACATTTTTAAATGGGAAGTAAACTACTGTTGTATATTACGAAAACCAGCATCTTTCAAATACTTTCATTACAGTGATAAGAATTACATTTTCTTTCTTTCTATAATATCCCAATCAGTAATGACTCCTTCACTTTTCCCAAGCCTTCCTATTTACAGTATTTATATTCTATAGATATTACCAGTCCATTTTTTTTCCAGCAGATAAACATTGCCAAGGTAATTACTAAATACATCTTTCTCTGCACAGCTAACCAGTGGTTCAGTTTTGAAAACGTGCTATATTAATAAACTGCACACTGCTGTAAACTAATTGTATGTAAAGTCAACGGGTGCATTTTCAAGAATTTTAATTACTATTCCATGATTGCTTTATATTCAATACATAACATTCAGGTAACACAGCCTGTATGATGATAAGCAGTTTAATTAGAAAGCAAAGATAAGAAAAAAATGCCTTTATAAGTTACTGAATTTGTTCATGCTGGTCAGGTGATAACCTGAGCACACAGTTTCCCTCGATATTTTAAAATGTGAATTGCTAATTCTATCTCAACCTTTGTTTCCTCACACTGTAACAACTGTTTTATATGCCATTTGCCTCTCTCTCTTATGTGTGTCAACACCACAGTTATAATTAGATTGCAAACCTGAACCTGTCTTTAATCTTTGCACCTGTCCAAACAAATAAGTTCTGCCTCACACTTCTGCCCTGGTGTAAGTATCACAACAAACAGACACAAATGTAAGTTGTGCGCTGCCAATAGTATGCTTACCCTTTCAACAAACTGTCTCAAAGGATAGCCATTGATTTCCTAGTTATTATGAACATGAAATTATTGAATGACAGATGATAGAGTGTTAGGTCCTACAAGTATTTTCCCAAATGGGTTATCTAGCCAGGGTTGTCATAGCAACCGTGCTATTTGACAGAGCTTATGACAAAGAACTCTTTGCTCAGAATTCAGCTACAAAACAGCTCATTGCTTCTTACCTTGCACTCATGTAAATAAGAGAGCTCTGAAAATGGAAGCGCACCTTCTTGTGTCCATTTTAACAACCTGTTCAAAGAGCCCCTGAAGAGGTGTAGTCCAAAACTAGAACCAGGTAAATGGGTTCCTACAAGTCAATATGTTTTTCAGTTCGGGTTCTGTCCATGGCTGGACATTGCACTATTAACCAAGGTAATGTTAATCCCCATAAGATAAATTAATAGATCTGACAGCCCTGAGTCCATAGGGAATATAAGTTCTGCATCAGGACACACAACTGATTAAACCAAGGAGGAGCTATGTTCACAAATCAGTCATTGCTTTGCACAGTTAAAGGTTAGATAATTTCTTGCCAACATGACACTTATGCTGCAGGGATCTGGTGAACTTCTATTTTACATCTTTATTTATTTATTTATTTTGACTGAAATAAATGAGATTTCCATACTGACTGGTTAGTTCAAACAGGGATGTTTTTTCATAGCTGCACAGCCCTAGCTTCTCTCCCTCTCTCTCTCTCTCACTTACTCACTCCCCCTTCCTTCCCCCCCCCCCACCTCTACCCATCCTGTCAGGAAGAAATTTATAAGTGATTCTTTTTAAGTGGTGATGTTCTGTCTGGGAGCAGTACTATAATTCCACATCAGAACAACAAATCAGGGATGTCACAAAGGCTCGGGCCAGATGAAGGGCACAATACTATAGAAAAAGGAGTTCCACATGCAGTACACCTGGCATAACTTTCCTGCTACAAAAGTCAACTATAGATCCTTGTCCGCCACTAAGGAGAATTGAGTGCTCAAGAAAAGTGTTATATGAACCGCTCTGGAAACTGAAGTCCCTACTCGCATGACAGGTACAGTACAAAGCCACAGGACTCTTTGTTGCTTTTAACAGATCCAGACTAACACGGCTAGCCCTCAGGTACAGTACAGGCAATTAAAGTTCAAGCTTCTTCACTCAGCCCCCTCAGCGTGACAGAGCCTTAACTCAAGAGAGATTACTTCTATTTTATTTTTTGGGGGTTGAGGGAGAACTTGTAAGGGCAGAAGGTAGTTCAGTTCATAGGTTCATTCAATCCTTGCCTTCACTGCAGATTAGAGAATGCCCCCCAACCCCCGAAAAAGGCAACTAAACATGGATGCGGGGCCCTAACTAAAGTGGACAGGGCTTAAAGTGAACAAAATTAAATGCTAGGTCTGATGATAGCCAATGTCTGGTTTCCAACATTGCCCATTTACAGAGGCAAAAAAAAAAAAAAGTTGCTCATACACTGTATTAGAGAGACCTAGACAGAGGAGACAGATAGTTAAGGGCAGACTTGGGTACACTTCATGCTTCTTTTTTGGGGGGGGGGGAAGGCCCTTAATTGTGTCACCTGAATTTCAACACTATGCCAAAATGGTCATGTGGGATGATTCCTCATAAAGCCCTAAATCCCACAGTAGTTCCATTCTCTCCTCCCCTTCTCTCCCGTTTATAAGCGATAAGAAGTGAATTTTGCTCTAAGTCCCAGGACTTCCTTTTTTTGTGATTCTTGTTCTTTGGTTCCAACCAACACCTACACAGCCATCCATACACAAGTGGCTACTCTTGAGCCTTCTCCTAACTAAGAGACAGGGCCAGTGCAAGGAATTTTCACACCCTAGGCGAAACGTCCATCTTGCGCCCTCCCCCCTTAGCCCTGCGGCAGCTCCCTCCCCGCCCTCCCCCTCCACCCTGAGGTGCCCCCTCCATGGCAGCTCCCCCCCCTCTGCCCTGAGGTACCCCCCCCCCCCGCGGCAGCTCCCACACCCCACCGGGAGCCATGCGGCAGCTCCCCACCCCAGCTCACCTCTGCTCCCCATGCCCCCGCTCTAATTCTCCTCCCCTCCCAGGCTTGCGGCGCCAAACAGCTGATTGGCGCCACAAGCCTGGGAGGCGGGAGAAGTGGAGCAGCAACAGCATGCTCGGGGAGGGGGCGTAGCAGAGGTGAGCTGGGGTGGGGAGCCCTGCGGCAGCTCCCCTCCCCCACCCTGAGGCACTCCAGCAGCATCTCCCCACCCCCGCCCGGCCCGGGGAGCCGTGTGGCAGCTCCCCACCCCAGCTCACCTCTGCTCCGCCTCCTCCCCGAGCACGCCACCCCCACTCTAATTCTCCTCCCCTCCCAGGCTTGCGGAGCCAAACAGCTGATTGGCGCTGCAAGCCTGGGAGGCGGGAGAAGTGAAGCGGTGACCGCACGGTCGGGGAGGGGGCATAGGAATGCTGTAAAAAAAAATTGGGGGGCACCGCTTTTTGGTGCCCCCAAATCTTGGCGTCCTAGGCAATCGCCTAGTTTGCCTTAATGGTAGCACCGGCCCTGCTAAGAGGATGTGATCACTGTAGCTTAAAATAAGTTTTGGTCTACTAGCCTCTCCCAACCACTAGTGACCATTCAAAAACTAATCACTCAACAAAACTTCTCTTTTTTGTACTTGTGAAAGTTAAAGAAAGTCACTTCAATCCAGGCAATATCAGGAATGATTTGCAGATCCCAACTCTGTAGTGACATGCTGTTTCACCTGGACAACTCCATTTAAGTTTCAGTCAATCTTCCAGGATCACAGTTACTGGATAAGGGCACACTAAGGGCCCAGACTGAAGCCCTTACTCCCAATGGTGAGTAGTTATACACCCGAGCAGTCCCATATGCTCCAATGGGACTGCTCAGATGAGTAACTGCTCACCAATCTGAGAAAGGACGTCACAATCTTGTCCTAAATCAAGTCATTTTAACTGATTATACATCAACAAACCCTGTTGCATTGTATTCCTAACATGAGTTGCTATGAATAACCTATACTATGGGATTTAGCAAAGAGTAATTATCAGGGAACAGAGTCAGCCTGCCACTGTTACCACATCTCACTTTCACATGTGTAAAATCTAGGATTTGTATACAGAGAGCAGGCAGTTCAGTGCTAAACTGCCTAAATGCAAATACAGTCCACAGGCACGAATCTGAGTTTTTGAAATTGCTAACACTATGAGGTGAAAAGCTGCAGGAACAGTTGCAGAGTCTGGGCCACAGCTTCGTTAAAAATGTAAAGTGTAAATTAGGGCTGTCAAACTATTAAAAAAATCATGATTAATCAGTTTTAATTTCATTGTTAAAACAATAATAGAATACCATTTATTTAAATAGTTTTAGATGTTTTCTACATTTTCAAATACACTTCTACCCCGATATAATGCGGTCCGATATAACATGAATTCGGATATAACGTGGTAAAGCAGCGCTCCAAGGGACAGGGCTGCTTTACCTCGTTATATCCGAATTCGTGTTACCACAAACGGTGCCTCTGCGCCTGCCCTTGCTGCAACCCTCCCTGGGGCCCCCCTGCCCCAGCTCACCTCTGCTCCGCCTCCTCCCACGAGCACGCCACAGCTCCGCTTTTCCTCCCTCCCAGGCTTGCTGGGCCAATCAGCTGCTTGGCGTGGCAAGCCTGGGAGGGAGGAGAAGCAGAGCTGCGGCGTGCTCGTGGGAGGAGGCAGAGCAGAGGTGAGCTGGGGTACGGTTGCCGCAGCAAGTAATGGGGGGGCGCAGAGGAACCGCTCCCCGCCCCAGCTCACCTCCGCTCCACAAGTACTTTAGTGCAATCTATTTATCACGAAAGTGCAACTTACAAATGTAGAATTTTTTTTACATAACTGCACTCAAAAATAAAACAATGTAAAACTTCAGAGCCTATAAATCCACTCAGTCCTACTTCTTGTTCAGCCAACCGCTGAAACAAAGAAGTTTGTGCACATTTACTAGGAGATAATGCTGCCTGCTTCTTATTTACAATGTCACCTGAAAGTGAGAACAGGCGTTCTCATGGCACTTTTGTAGCCGGTGTTGCAAGGCATTTAGGTGCCAGATATGCTAAACATTCAGATGCCCCTTCGTGCTTCAACCACCATTCCAGAGGACATGTTTCCATGCTGATGACGGATTCTGCTCGATAATAATCCAGAGCAATGTGGATTGACACATGTTCATTTTCTGAGTCATATGTCACCAGCAGAAGGTAAATTTTCTTTTTTGGTGGTTCGGGTTCTGTAGTTTCTGCACTGGAAGGTTGCTCTTTTAAGACTTCTGACAGTAAGTTCCACACTTCATCTCAATCAGATTTTGGAAAGCACTTCAGATTCTTAAATCTTGGGTCAAGTGCTGTATCTATTTAGAAATCTCACATTGGTACTTTCTTTGCGTTTTGTCAAATCTGCAGTGAGAGTGTTTTTAAAACTAACGTGCTGAGTCATCATCCAAGACTGCTATAACATGAAATATGAGGCAGCATGTGGATAAAACCACAGACCAGGATACATACAATTCTTCCCCAAGGAGTTCAGTCACAAATTTAACACATTTTTTAATGAGGGTCATCAGCATGGAAGCATGTCCTCTGAATGGTGGCCGAAGCATGAAGGGGTATCTGAATGTTTAGTATATCTGGCATGTAAATACCTTGGAATCCCAGCTACAAAAGAGCCATGCGAATGCCTGTTCTCTCTTTCAGGTGACGTTGTAAATAAGAAGAGGGCAGCATTATCTCCTGCAAATGTAAACAAAATTGTTTGTCTTAGCAAACTTAGCGACTGTCTGAACAAGTAGGACTGAGTGGACTTGTAGGCTCTAAAGTTTTACACAGTTTTGTTTTTGAGTGCAGTTATGTAACAAAACAAAAAAATCTACATTTGTAAACTGCACTTCCACAATAAAGAGATTGCACTATGGTACTTGTATAAGGCAAACTGAAAAAAATCCTATTTCTTTTGTTTATCTTTTTACAGTGCAAATATTTGTAATAAAAATAATAATATAAAGTGAGCACTGTACACTGGGTTGTAATTGATAATTGAAATTAATATATTTGAAAATGTAGAAAAACATTCAAAAATATTTATAATAAATTTCAATTGGCATTCTAATATTGTTTAACAGTGCGATTAAAACTGCAATTAACCACGATTAATTTTTTAAATCGAGTTAATTTGTTCTGAGTTAAACACTTGAGTTAACAGCAATTAATTGACTGCCTTAGTAGAAATGTTTCCAAACATTCCCTGCTATTTTTACAAAATGAGAGGCTCAGCCTCCTCATAGAAAGAAATACAGAAAAAGATGCTAAATAAGGTTACTTGACACAAACAATAAGCAACAACCAGATGCTGTGGAGAAATCGAGGATTAAAAACGCTGTGGGAAAACTGGAATATATGGTAGGGATGAAGTTTAAGTGACCAGACAAGGCCAAATAGTTTTTCCCAGTCCAGAAATATTTTTGAGAACATTAAAAAAATATTCTTCATATAGCCATATCTGTACCTAGCAACGTTTTTATAGGACAGCTCCAGTTAGAACTGGCTCTCAGTGAGCTCTCCTGTAGACTGGACTGCAAAATGCAATAAACAAGGCACATTGAGAAATCTAGATTTACATTGCCACTGGCCCCCACTCTCATAATTTTCTCCTCTCTTTCCCTCTTAGTCTGAGCTAAGCTGTAAATGTTTTAGGGCTGTGTGATAGTCCCAGAGAAAAAACAGAGAACATATGTAGTATATTTTCACATAGGAAAAAAAATACCAGAGATCCTAATTTCTAAAGTGTGCCTTCTGCCCAAAGTGCACCCTTGATGCTAACTCGGCTGTGATGCAAATCACTTTACGCAGATTATTCAGCCAGAGATGATCCTGAGGCACCATCAGAAGGGTATTAGTCAACAATTTCACATGAAGTCCAATTACATGTTTTCTATATCATTCCCTGACTACCCACTAAAATTTTGCTGATAGTAGCCTATCCAAAATGCATTTCAGGGACTGGGAGTACAGATAATATCCATTACAAAACCGGTCTATGGTTTCTGTCAATCTAAGTTAAACGCACAATAGGGACTGAAAAGCCATTGCAAAACTGCAGATTCAGGAAATATAAGAAACAAAGAAAGTGTGCTTATAGCCTCCTCTAATACTGTTTTTGTTTGTTTTTAAATTGAGAGAACTTCAAGTAGGTAAAGAGAGGATGCTATAGCATGTTCATATGAGCCAAGACACATGAAACGAGTCACGTGGTCTCATTAGCCCCATCTCAAATTTTTGGTGTATATAGAAAAACATTTCTGGACCATATCCAAGTCTTTTTTTTTTAAATAGGAGAATTAGTGACTACAACTACTTGCAAATTTAAAAAAAAACCTCCCTCTCCAATCAGATTTTCATGACCTATCTGTTTTGAAGACATTTAAATGACTAGACAGCTTGAGGCACTGGTAATGGCTATGAAGGCCTTCACCTGTAGGTCACGGGTTGAATTCAACCTCAGTTGGTAGTGACTAAAAGTCATCATGATGAGACAGCTTTTCAATGGCCTATCTGAAATGAGTTGGTAATCTCAGTCCAGTTCCTATTGGACAGGGGTTCACATCATAAAAATCACCAGTGCAATGGCTACCCTTGCTGGCAGTGTCAACATTGAGCCAAGGACAGAACAGACACGGAGATGGAGGAACGCTGCCTAGAATAGGATACAGGTATTTGATGGAATTGCACTAATATTGACCCTGCTGCACTTGTTCTGGAGATAAAGCAGTGGATTTCTAATGTCTTCCACAAACACAAAACATAATTGTTACAAGGTGCTCCACTCACTGCCAGTCTGGTGCCTCCTCCTGATCACTCTGGGGATTAGCTCAAGGGCGATGCCCCCATTCACGGTTTGCATGCTTTCGTTCGGTCTCTGGTCTGCAGCTCTTCTCGCTCCAGGACCCTCAGCATTTCCATTGCGACTCAGCTCTCTGGCTAGATCATTCAGTGTTTCCCCTTATGAGGTAAAAGATCCAACAGGCCCTATCTGCAACCCTGTTCCTGTGCTCAGTTCTCACCAAGTTCAAGCCCCTTCCCAGTACTTTGGCTGAGTGGCTCTTTTGTAGCTGGGATTCCAAGGTATTTACGTGCCAGGTATGCTAAACATTCAGATGCCCCTTCATGCTTTGGCCAACATTCAGAGGACATGCTTCCATGATGATGATGCTTGTTAAAAAAATGTGTTAAATTTGTGACTGAACTCCTTGGGGGAGAATTGTATGTATTTGTTTTACCCACATTCTGCCTTATATTTCATGTTATAGCAGTCTTGGATGATGACCCAGCACATGTTCGTTTTAAAAACACTCTCACTGCAGATTTGCCAGTGGGGGAAGAGACCCGAATCCACCCACTACTCCTGTGCTGCTTCCTCTAATTCTGTTGCTGCTATTCCCTGTGCCACTTCCCACATATCTAGCTTCCCTCCTCCAGGTTTGCCAGCCTACAAACTCCCTCCACTCAGGGAGTGTCTGCAGTCTTTTTCAGCTCCCTCTCTGTTGTTAGCTATCTGGCTTTATACAGGCTCCACCTCTTCCTGCCCAGCTGAGCCTATATTCACTCACCTCCCTGCTCCCCAGCTCCTCCTTCAGGTGCAACCTGATGAGTTAATTAGCCTGTCTGGCCATCTTAACCCCTTTCATTCCTGGGTGGGGTGAACACCCCATCACAATACTAAATTATAATTATGGTTATTGTAAGTTACATTTTCACTGGGAAACCAGGAAGACCTTGGTTGTGGCTCAAGGTGCCATAATATAGCTGAAAGGATTAGGAATGGCTCTCTTCTTTTCAGTCTGGAAGTTTTTATGTATTTTTTTTAAATATGCCACCTCTATTCCTCAATGTGCTCAAGGATTCAAACTGAGATGTCTGTAGTTACAAAATGAAAAATAAAATACTTGGAAGATAGTAGAAATTGGGACCTTGGGGTAACAAATCTTCTTCTGTTGCAGAAGCTGCAGGGATGCATTAATTATTTTATTGATTAAATGACAAAAAAATGCTTAAGTGAATACAGTGGTAATGAAACAAGCTGGCTACTGATTTTAACAGTTAGTGTTGGCAACATTACTAAATGTCCACCAATACAAGGGATTGACTACAGTATTTTTAGCTACTAGTAAATAGAACAGTAGCAAACTGTTCACTGGAGTGTCAGCAAAGAATCTCCTCTATATTTGCAAGTTTTAACTTGCGAGCTCCCTGGCATTCACCCCTTAGGTTCACACAGCATAGAGAATGCCACTCCTGCTTCAAAAAGCACTCTGAATCCAGCCATTCATGGGCTGAAGCAGGCATGAAGATGTGCTTAAACTTGGCACATAGCGATCCCTACCAATTATCTGTACTATGCAAAATTTGTCAGTATGTAACAATTTGATGAAGGGGACATGGAAATGAGGATTTGATTGAGCTTCTCTAGTGTATATGTCTGTGTGGGGTGGGGGATTAAAAATAAATGCCTGGATAATCACTTTCAGAAGAGGAAAGACTCAGGGTAGGTTTTCTGAAGCTGTGAAGGTAAAGAAATAATATTGGGAAGAGGTGTGCAAAGCAGTATCTGGGTGTCTATTTTATTTTGCTTTAAAATCACTTATTGGAGTTTTCACTGGATTGTGCCACTGACACATGGAAGAAAATGGAGAACAACTTTCCTTAAAACCTTTCATGCTAAAAATGTGCTCACACTCTTACTACAATGCAGTTCTGTGTCCTCTGGCTCATTTTAAAGATAACACTATTTAAGCCTTTTCTGCGATGGGTGATCGCAGCAAGTTTTAAAAACAAAAAGAATACATTTTCTCACTATGCAGATTTCCCCCAGCTCTTCCTATAACACATGCTTCCAAATTCAATCTACTGTTAAAAAATTACTCCATTCTAAAAGCAATTAAGTAGAGCATCACCCCCCCCCCAGCTTGACTTGTCAATCCTATTAAACCAAACTCTAATTAAGGGTGGAAAAGTGGTTATTTTATCTGCCAAATGAAAATAATTTAGTTCAAGTTAATGAGGACTGGCTTTTAACTGATTAGTCATTTTGATTCTGGCTTGTTACAATGGCAGAAATTACTTTCAAAAGATACAACAGTATCAGCAGTCATTTTCACGCATTTGATAAACAAACAGAGTTTTCTTTTGTGACCAATCTGGCACAAATGTATCTGAGAACAGACACCAAGCCTAGACAGCTTGGAAAGTATAATCCACTCTTGAAGTAATAAAAAAGACTTTCCAGTATTTGTTTTATATCATGTTTGCAACAAGTAGACTTACAACTAATGAGGGCCAATTGTAGTTGTATGAGACTGGTACCAAACCTTGCAAACTCTTACTCACATGAGAAGTCCTTGCTCAGATGAAGAACCATGCAAGTGCCCTAACGACCTGCCTGAGGGTTTACAAAATCTTCCCATCACCAGGTGTAAATTTTCAAAACTAAGCATGTTACATTTGTTAATAGGATTTGTAAAGTGTCGTATTCCACACACACTGCTCCATAAATCTTTCTACTCACTGGAAAGAAGTAACTAAAGCTCTACATCATTCAGAATGCAAGCCAAGGCAGTTTTGCATGAGAAATGCTAGGAAACCCAAGTGCTGTCCAGCAACATTCCTTAAAATCTTAAGTCAGCTCCATGCCACTCAAGTTCACTTCCCAGTTCCTAAACTCTTACACAATTGTGCAATAATTTGCATTTCTCAATAACCATTTCAATCTCTGATAATTTCCCTTTAAAAGGTGTGGAACACTTTAATAATAATACATTTTATTTCTATGGCATCTACTTGATCTTTGCAAGATAATGAAATTTCAATTTAAAAATTCTATAAAATAATAAAATAACACCGTTCTTATAAAAATTTCAGTGTTAAAAAATTCATCACGGTTTCTCACACAGTTAATTACCAAATGATTACTTGACTTCAGAAAAAAAATAGTTAAACTGAGCCAGATCATCAGGTCATGCCAAGTGTCTGTTTAAAAGATAACAAATCTTCGACCATCTTAAGGTCAGGAGACAGAGCATTCCACAAACTTATGGACACAAACAAAATTACAGGCAGTAGCTCTTTTACATCTGTGATCTTCCAGTGGAAAAAGCCCAGCCTAATCAGATTAAAGATAGCAACACGGTGTATAGTTAATACCCTAAACCTGTATCAAGACATCTCTAACTGAAATGCTACACAAATAAAAAATTTGACCCCACAGCTAAATGTCATGAGATTTAGGAGTTGGTTATCTATAAAATCCACGTCAAAAACTGAAGTAAGGATGAAAATAAAATCTCTGAGACCTGCAGAAGGCTAAGGGCCAGATTTGCGGAGGTATTTAGGTGTTTGAAGATGTAGACAGGCACCTAGTAGAATTTTCAAAGCACCTATCTGCATCTATAGGCACCGAGGCCCAGATTTTTAACAATATTTAGGCATTGTCATGCTCAGCATTGCAAGGCCTAACTAATGTGAGAGCCCCGGTCTCATTTCCAAAAGAGATTGAGGCACTTATATTGACAGTAGATGGGATTTTTTGGGTTCCATAATCAGGTAGGCAGTGCAATGCTGAGGCAGCAACACTTAAATACCATTAAATATGTGGCCCTAATAGTCGTTTAAAAAGTACAATAGATCCGCACTAATCAACACTTCTCTAAACTGCAAATCTGCCTAAAAATTGGTTGTCTTCCCTCCGAGCAATAGTTTAAAACAGGTTGTGTACTGACACTTTATAGTTCTTAGATTTTATTAGTTTTACAAAACATACACTACATTTACTAACATACTGTGGAACAGCATAAGTAATTAAAACTAAACTATTTTTGACAAAGTAAGTACATTTAAGGCTGTATCATCATTTTTGTTTAGTTCACAATGGAGCCTCAGTCTGCATCAATTAGTGAAGCTGTAAGGGCATCAGTAAAACCTTACCTTTGAAATTTCTCATTTATGTGTTATTTTAGTGGTGAGTTCTGAAGATTTAGGTCTTGATTCAGCAAGGCACTTATGCAGAATGTTGGAATTGCTTGTCTTTTTGGATTGGGATGGTCATCTTTCTATTTGCCTGAAATCTGACTCGGAAGTGCAAGGCCATTGCAGCATTCAACTGCATCCCTAATGTTAAATTTTAAGGAATGATATGCTGTAATTTGCCTCTGGGTCTTCATACCTGTCAGAAACTCTCGTGTAGCTGGTCCAAGCCCAGATGAAAAAGGAGGAAGGTTGATGTCAGGGTGGCAGCCAGCCATAGAACTTTGCCAAAGAAATCTATAAAATGAGTTTTCATATCTGGCACTTTATATCCCATATTCCACTAATGCTCAAAAGAATGAAGAATGTTTGCCGTTTCAGTTAGAATATTTCCACTGCAGTGAGTTTTCCCTTTCACTTGATGAAACAGATTTTGCTACTTTAAAACTGTACCGCAACTTCATTGCTCTTTAATTTTGTGTAGTCCCCCTGAAGCACTTTGCTACTGAACGGCCTTTAATATGATTTGAAGCAGATACTACTCCAGGGCTTTCTCATCTTCATCACTTGTTTGTTTTGACCTTGACATTTATTTAATTAGAACCGATTTGCCAATCATGCACAACCCATCTTAAAGTCAGTCTCCTTGCACCAGTGAATAGGCCCATTCAGTTAGTAATGATTTTTCAATGCACCCACAGTAAAAATATACAAACCGAGGAGCATACAAAGTAGGTAGGACACCTGTCTTGAGGAATCTGCTATTTTCTTTCCTATTATAGCTTTCAATAAAGGCAAATGAAGCAGATCCATAAAAGTTTCATTGGCAAATAACCAGCTCCAACATGCCCAACACTGTCAGATTATTTAATTAGTTCCTTGAAACGTGCCTCAGCGGAGGAATGCCTCAAGTTTGCTAAAGCAGGATTCTCTCCCTGATTATCATGTCAGTTCCTTCACAGCAGGAGAACAGAGGAGAGCACACAATCTGTATCACTTGTCTGTCACACACTGAGTTCTGGGAGAGAAGGACTTGTTAAGACTGTCAAGTACCATTCAGGAATGTATGCCTGTGGAGTTGTTCCTCCTGGAAAAGAACCAAATAACTCATACTTTTTGAAAATTGCTTATGACAGCTTTTCAGTCTGCTTCAGGCTGGTTCTGAGTGGTGATTTGTATTTTCATATACTCCTCATACATTCAGAAATTTACACCTGTCAGGTAGGCCCTGACAGACTGTCTCCATCCCTAACCTTTTGGGGGAGGAGAGGGAGGGAACTCTTCGCTTGCAGACATTATCCATATAAGTTTCTATCAGAAGTATGGGTGACATAACAGCTAAAGGGATAAGAAATATGGAGCAGACACCCACAGAATTTTAATAAGAGACAGGGACTTCTGTGCTATCATAAAAGAG
The DNA here is from genome assembly GCF_011386835.1 of Chrysemys picta bellii. Taxonomy (NCBI): domain Eukaryota; kingdom Metazoa; phylum Chordata; order Testudines; family Emydidae; genus Chrysemys; species Chrysemys picta. The sequence continues at coordinate 55,045,363 of NC_088791.1, read as the reverse complement.
ATGAAAATTACCATATTGATCCCTGGCACTTTAAATTGCACATCAAGCCCATGGGATAATCGTTAGGGAAACACATGACTGCTGTGTTATGAAACTTGCTTTGTTGTCCAAGCTGACATCAGATTTCTTATTCTGTTTGTGAATCATACTAGGGTTTAAACAAAGATGTTCAGTTAAGAAGAGGCCTTTGTAAACAGATAGCATGATTATTATTGCTGCATATGTTTCTAGTGAAAATAATGTGCCCGGAAAACAGAGGAATGGGTGCATTATAAACAGAGATCCACCTTGACTCTGAACACCTTTGAACTCTGATGAAATCTAGATCTGGATCAGCTCTTTGTGTTGGCACCTAGCCCCATAATGGGCCAAACCATAACCTATGGCCCTAGGACTCAAACACCCCAAACTTTGGAATGTGCCAATCCAGATCTCAACTTTGTGTCTCTGGCTCAACTAATAAAATGCTAAATACGGTATTTTGGTGATAACAGCTACCAGAGATTAGACAGAATGAGATGTTGATGTCACTGATGCTTTTTTAAAACTCCAGCAGAATAGCGTGTCTGTTCTCTTGAGAGACGTCCTTCTCCCCTCAGAAAAATTGACGTCTTACTGAAGTGACTGAAAAATTTAACTTCTCACAGGCTAGTTGTACATCATATTTATAGCAAATATCATAGCAGACAAATAGGGAGCTGGTGAGACACACATGAATATTGGGTAGTTAGGAGGTTGGTCTATCATTTGTAAAGAAAGCGCTGTGGGAAGCCTCAGTCTGACCATACCCTCCATAGCCTGAGCTGATGTTTTTCAAAAACACTGAGATAACTCAAGGCGGTAGTGTTGGGAATGGCATTTTGCTCCAAGAGGTTTGGTTCTGACCTCCTTTGATTGAAAGGTGAATAGGACCCTAACTAAGGGTGACTGGAGAGGACTTAATGCTTCTCTCATCTTTCTGGGACAGAAGTGAAGTGACAGGGTAAAGGGGAGAGGCAGTACACTGACATTGGAAGTTTTGTTATACTCAGATAGGAAGGAAACAAAAGACAAAAACAGACCCCTCTGGCACCTCTCTCGCTGCCTGGCAGGAGGGTTCAGTGGGCAAAACAAAAGGAATAGTCCAAATGTTCCATCTGCTGAAGAGTTCAGGTCAAAGCAAACATTTGCATTCATTTGAACAGTAAAAAGCACGTTATTTCAAGTTATTTCACATCTGTCTCTGTTGTAAATAACACTCACTGTTGGGCTCTAATGCTTAATTACCATTGCTCTTACAGGCTAATAAATGGTTGGATTACCAGTGTTAAAAAGACACAGTTTGTCAAGTGTAAATTAATGTTATTCATATTAACATTAGACTTGACTATAAAGAGGGCTTTTAATGTCATTCATCCATTCAAGATTTACCACCCCAATTTTATAACTAATGTGCAAACTGCTGAATTATTGGATTTCTTTAATCTTTTTTTAATTCTTTATTACTCAGTACCTTCTGTTGTACTTCAGTGATCCATCATGCCCAGCACTACTACATAAGACTCTGTTAAAAGAAAAAGGGCTGGTTAACCATTCAATGGATTAATTTTCCTCCTGGAGTAATTCTTTTTACAGGGCTATCCCCATGAGCTCAATGGAAATAGGAGAGAGCCTGTGATCTGTTATCAGTTCTTGAAGCTTTTCTTAGTTTGGTAAAAGAGGTGCAAAACTACTGGCTTCTGGCAAGTTTAAAAGGCAAGGGTAACTGAAACTGACATGCACACATTGTTTGATTTAGGTTTCATCTACACTAGCACTTTTGTCGGTCAGGGGTGTGAAAAAAACCACACCCCTGATCAACATAAGTCTCACCAACAAAAGCACCGCTGTGGACAGTGCTATGTTGGCGGGAGACGCTCTCCCACCAATATAGCTTCCGCCACTCATTAGGGGTAGTTGAATTATGCTGGCAAGAGAGCTCTCTCATTGGAATAAAGCAGCTACATGGGAGACCTTACAGTGGAGCAGCTGCAGCAGTACAGTTGTGCCGCTGTAAGGTACGTGGTGTAGACATAGCCTTAGTGTAGGCATTTAAATATTTTACTTGGCAGGAAAAGGTCACTTCAGTCCCAGAGGCAGTCAAATCAACCCCATTAACAAAACCTCAGTCAACTGCTGCTATCATTATCTTTAACGAAAGGCCACTTTTATGTTAGGGCTATTGAGTACAGACTTCAGCTTTATTTCGTCCCAAAATGCTTTACAAAATTAAACTTTTCTCCGTGGGAAGATTTTCCAAGTTTACTGCTATATTTAGACACTCCTTTCACGAAAGTGATTATTTAAGGATGGTAGTTAAGTCAACCAATCATACCCCAAAATAAAACTCTCTTTAATTTCCACCTTTCTTTGTTGGTCCCACAGGGCAATGACCATCCCTTCAGAAGAGGACAATGGCTAGGTGGAAAAGAGCCTATATATATATATATATACAAAGAGTATATGTGTGTGTATGTGTATGTATATATATATATATATATATATATATATATATATATATATATACACACACACACACACACACACACACACACACACACACACACACACTCTGTGACAGTGTACCCCATAAGGCTTTATGGGGAGGGGGTGCTTATAAATGTATGGATGACATAGCTGGAATATGTTTTGTGCTTCCTGTGCCATGTAACATATCTCCGTAAAGGTTATGGTCTACTATATCTATTCATCCTATTTGTACATATATATCATTTTCTACTCGAGGTTAAGAATATGGGCTGTATGCTGGCTTGGTTTCTAAGTAAGCTCTGTGAGGCATTTGGTCAGCTTCTTTAGGAAGGAATTGGCCAGGTTAAGTACCTGATCAGGAAACACTTGGGGAACAATGCATCTTGGAATGCTCCAATCCACATGAGAAGTCTTCCTGGAGACATGCAAGATACCATGTGGACAATGGCTTCAGCCTGTAAAGACTGAGTCATGAAGGGACATGTCACTTGCCCAGGTGACCCCAGAACTCCATCTTGGAGCTGGACTTTGCATAGGAGGGAGGGGTCTCCACCCACAAGAGAGAGTCTATTTAAACCCAGGGGAGACCCCTCCATTTTGTCTTCAGCTGGCTAAAGAAGGAGCCTCTCCACCCCCCACCCCCCAGGATACCTGAAAGAGACTGAAACAAAGGACAGTAACTAAAAGGAGATTAGCCTGTAAAAGGGAGCACTCTGGAACTGGTGAGGAAATTATCTGTATTCAGTTTGATTAGGCATAGATTTGCGCATTTTATTTTATTTTGCTTGGTGACTTACTTTGTTCTGTCTGTTACTACTTGGAACCACTTAAATCCTACTGTCTGTATTTAATAAAATCACTTTTTATTTAGTAATTTACTCAGAGTATGTATTAATACCTGAGGGAGCAAACAACTGTGCATATCTCTCTATCAGTGTTATAGAGGGCGAACAATTTATGAGTTTGCCCTGCATAAGCTTTATGCAGGGTAAAACGGAGTTATCTGGGTTTAGACCCCATCTGAGTGCTAAAGACAAGCGCGCGTCTGTAAGCTGTTTTCAGGTAACTTGCAGCTTTGGGACAGGAGATTCAGACCCTGGATCTGTGTCTGGAGCCAGACGGGAGTGTCTGGCTCAGCAAGACAGGGTGCTGGAGTCCTGAGCTGGCAGGGAAAACAGAAGCAGGGGTAGTCTTTGCACATCTGTTGGCAGCTCCCAAGGGGGTTTCTGTGATCCAACCCGTCACACACTCTTTGTACTTATATCAGATTTTATACAAATTAATAAGATTTTTTTCAAAAATAAATTGAGACAAGACTTCTATTTGAATGTACAACCATCTGTCGCAAAGGATCAGCTCACTATAATCCACAATCATTTTAAATAAATTGAAAAAAGCCTAATCAATTAGGTCATGAGCAGCACATCTATGCAACAATCACAGTAGGATTCATCACACATGCCCTTTCCAGTCCTAAGACCTATTAGAAAAATTCCTGGAAAAACAAAATTCAAATTGGCCTGGTTATGATCACGTCACCTAACTGAAGATTAGGGGGAGGGATAGCTCAGTGGTTTGAGCATTAGCCTGCTAAAGCCAGGGTTGTGAGTTCAATCCTTAAGAGGGCCACTTAGGGATCTGGGGCATAAATCAGTACTTGGTCCTGCTAGTGAAGGCATGGGGCTGGACTCGATGACCTTTTGGGGTCCCTTCCAGTTCTAGGAGATAGGATATCTCCATATATTATTATTATTATTATTATAGATGAAGGGGGACCCACACAAAAAGTAAGAAAAGCCAGCAAATGTGTCATGTTAAGAAATGAATAGTGGCCATAGAGTTAGGTCTGGTTTTATTTAGCATCTTTATTAATTATCAAGAAGAGGAAGAAAACAACACATTAATTAAATTTGAGGGGGAGGAGTTATGAGTGCTACTGGAGGAAACAAGAATTATACAAGGGAACCACAGAGGTTAGAAATATGGGCAGGACATAAAATAAGAGTCAGTCTGGGTAAAAGACAAGCTAATACATCAGAAGAAAAATAAAGCACAGAAGTTTAAGGAGAAATAGACACTTGCCAAACAGTAATCCTGAAAAAGAACTCAGAGTGACAGAAAACAGCAAATTAGATGTGAACTTGTAAGCTTATAAGGGTGAAAAAAATCATGTTTGGCATGATTGCCCCAGAGGCTAAGTGAGCTTCTAGCCCTGAATGAGTGCACAAATGCTGGTCACCCCACTGCACAGCTCTAAGGAATGCTCTCTTCTTCTTCTTCCTGAACTGCTCTTGACTGCAAGACCACCTTGGTACTGCCACAGTGGAGATCAATACAACCAATCAAGTTCTTAAAGCTCAAGTACAAACAAAAGATTAGCAATCTATTACCATGGGATCTATCGCACAAGTAAGTAAGCAAGTAAACACATTGCCTTTCCATTTTCAACAGATGTACAGTTCCAACATGCAAGAGAAAGGTCCTCTCACATTATGCTTTCTTTTAAACATGATGTGTAAATCACCAACACAAGGTGACTGTGCTCTACCTAGCCTGAAGTACAATTGTTAGTAATTCATCAACATACTTTTTCTTCACACATAACTGGCTGCTTCTCATTAATGTGCCACTGTGGTGTTATTCTAACAGAAGGCAAGGGAGAAACTAACAGCCCAGGTGCAACATGCATGAGATAAGATGTACTCATCAGTACAGATACATTTGCTACATAAGGGATAAACTTACATGGTCAATTCATACATTGAAAACGTTGGACTTGATTCACCACTGCATTGCTCAAGTTTTATGTTGATAAGATTCCAGTGGTCCTGCATCAAGTGAGCGACTAGTGGGTTGTGGCTGGTTTTTTAAATTTCTTTGTTTTTGCATTAAAATAAGAAGCCCCAGAGCAATTCTCAGATCTTCCAACAGAGTCAGCTGGTCCAGAACAGACAGACTAGGTAGAACCTGTCTAGTTTTCCAGTGGTTCCAAGATGAGACAGGAATCACTTGAGTGAGGGGTGGAGGGCAAGAGACAAAATAACATTATTGATAAAACTCATTATTTGATATAGTTTTGGGTAGGGTCCTCCTTGCTGTCTAACTTACAGTGCTTCAGTTCTTTCTACTTTAACCTGGAATCACTGAATAAAACTAGGTCTGATACAGGCTGAGTCAGAGGATGAAATGCTCCAGGGGAGGAGAGAGGGGGAAAAAAGGAACATCACTGGGCACGGGGACCCAGCACAAAGAAGGCAGTACTACTTCAGGGTTAAGGTTTTACAGACCCATTCTGTAAGCAGGTTAAATAGATTAGTTTCAAATTTCTGCATGTCTAATAGTTTGACTGTTCTACACCGACTGCAGTAGCTCAGGGAATTGCTCAGCTTTCTTCCTCCAGAACTCGTAGCAGCACTTTGCCAGTTCTTCATAATTTCCTCAAACAAATTTATAGCAGAACTTGCATCCCAACAGACATAAAAGACTTTTCCTCCAAGATGACATGTAATTTCACCAGGAAAAAGTAGCTGCCTCTGCTTTGGTGTTTCTGAACAGTCATTTGAGGAGTACACAATCCATTTTTCTTGCCTGTGCCAAGGGTCTGAGGTAGGCAAAAAATAATTTTATAGCTCTCAAATGAGATTTCCAGCAGCTATAGCAGTTTTTTAAGATACTTTCCCGGTCCCTAATATTGGGCAGGAGGACTAAAATAGAACTGCCTTTAGTTCCTTTCTTGAAGGCAATGCACAGACACACGAAGGCCACACATTTTAACAAATGCATCACCATTAAAATATATATCAAAGATCCATAAGTCCTTACAGGGCTTGAACTAGCCATTTGCCAGGGAAGAATAGAAAGCTTTCCCTGCTGAGTGCTAGGCCATCAATTTCAGCAGAATATATATTTTCATTGAAAAAAATTCTAACTCTTATACTTGTGAAGATAACTTTCTATATGTCTCTAAGGTGCCACAAGTACTCCTGTTCTTTTTACGGATACAGACAAACACGGCTGCTACTCTGAAACCAATTCAGAGATGTTTGCGTGAATCTGCAAACAGACAGCTCCAGTGCCTCTGATCGTGCTCATAACTTTCCTGAGCAAGAACTGAGCGAAATTAACAAAGCAGTGAAAGTGGCAAGAATTATAGGGATTTCATACTGCTGGTACTGCTTGGAAAAGCAATGAGCAGCAGTCACAGCAGGCACTGGAGCAATTAATGGGGATGGATGACCCCAAAATGGATGCTGGCAGAGGGGTACTGTATCAAAGATCCCTTCTCCTCTCACAGAAGCCAGGAGTCTGGGGGAATAGTAGAGAACCAGATACTTTCCCCATTAAAATAGTACATCACCTCTGGAGAGGGAGAATGGAAGAGAGAAAGGAAGAAGAAAGAGAGCTCCCTCTCCCCTCCAGTAGCCAGAGTGGGAAGATGCTTCACATTTATCAGACTTCTGCTAAGTGGAATGCGATATAAAAGCTGTAGCCCTGGACCAGGGTCCAGGAATAAAAACTTGATAGGAATCCCAGCACCTTCCTCAACCCCAGTGTTTTAGCGCTGGACCTCACTGCAGAGGTGCCTCCCCTCCCCCACAATTCATATTTAGTACAGGCCACAGAATAGTAGCTTTGCATCTTTGGTTAAAAGAACAGGAGTACTTGTGGCACCTTGGAGACTAACAAATTTATTAGAGCATAAGCTTTCGTGGACTACAGCCCACTTCTTCGGATGCATACAGAGTGGAACATATATTGAGGAGATACATATACACACATACAGAGAGCATGCACAGGTAGGAGTTGTCTTACCAACTCTGAGAGACCAATTAAGTAAGAGAAAAAAAACTTTTGAAGTAATAATCAAGATAGCCCAGTACAGACAGTTTGATAAGAAGTGTGAGAATACTTACAAGGAGAGATAGATTCAATGTTTGTAATGGCTCAACCATTCCCAGTCCTTATTCAATCCTGAGTTGATTGTATCTAGTTTGCATATCAATTCCAGCTCAGCAGTCTCTCGTTGGAGTCTGTTTTTGAAGTTTTTCTGTTGTAAGATAGCCACCCGCAGGTCTGTCATTGAATGGCCAGACAGGTTAAAGTGTTCTCCCACTGGTTTTTGAGTATTATGATTCCTGATGTCAGATTTGTGTCCATTAATTCTTTTGCGTAGAGACTGTCCGGTTTGGCCAATGTACATGGCAGAGAGGCATTGCTGGCACATGATGGCATATATCACATTGGTAGATGTGCAGGTGAACGAGCCCCTGATGGTATGGCTGATGTGATTAGGTCCTATGATGATGTCACTTGAATAGATATGTGGACAGAGTTGGCATCGGGCTTTGTTACAAGGATAGGTTCCTGGGTCAGGGGTTTTGTTCAGTGATGTGTGGTTGCTGGTGAGTATTTGCTTTAGGTTGGGGGGTTGTCTGTAAGCGAGGACAGGTCTGTCTCCCAAGATCTGTGAGAGTAAAGGATCATCTTTCAGGATAGGTTGTAGATCGCTGATGATGCGCTGGAGAGGTTTTAGTTGGGGGCTGAAGGTGACAGCTAGTGGTGTTCTGTTATTTTCTTTGTTGGGCCTGTCTTGTAGGAGGTGACTTCTGGGTACTCGTCTGGCTCTGTCAATCTGTTTTTTCACTTCAGCAGGTGGGTATTGTAGTTTTAAGAATGCTTGATAGAGATCTTGTAGGTGCTTGTCTCTATCTGAGGGATTGGAGCAAATGCGGTTATATCTTAGAGCTTGGCTGTAGACAATGGATCGTGTGGTGTGTCCTGGATGGAAGCTGGAGGCATGTAGGTAAGTGTAACGGTCAGTAGGTTTCCGGTATAGGGTGGTATTTATGTGACCATCGCTTATTAGCACAGTAGTGTCCAGGAAATGGACCGCTTGTGTGGATTGATCTAGGCTGAGGTTGATGGTGGGATGGAAATTATTGAAATCATGGTGGAATTCCTCAAGGGCTTCTTTTCTATGGGTCCAGATGATGAAGATGTCATCAATGTAGTGCAAGTAGAGTAGGAGCGTTAGGGGACGAGAGCTAAGGAAGCATTGTTCTAAGTCAGCCATAAAAATGTTGGCATACTGTGGAGCCATGCGGGTACCCATAGCAGTGCCACTGACTTGAAGGTATATATTGTCCCCAAATGTGAAATAGTTGTGGGTGAGGACAAAGTCACAAAGTTCAGCCATCAGGTTAGCTGTGACATTATCGGGGATACTGTTCCTGATAGCTTGTAGTCCATCTTTGTGTGGAATATTGATGTAGAGGGCTTCTACGTCCATAGAAGTCCATAGTGGGCTGTAGTCCACGAAAGCTTATGCTCTAATAAATTTGTTAGTCTCTAAGGTGCCACAAGTACTCCTGTTCTTTTTGCGGATACAGATTAACACGGCTGCTACTCTGAAACCCATCTTTGGTTAGTAGATCTCCAGTAGTTTTTTTCAGGCTCTAGGATCATATGAATGTTCCTTCCTAGAGGATCCTCATAAGGTGAGTCAATGTTCACAATCTTTAGAGGAGATGAGGCAAGAGATCATCTTTACCACACAGGCTGTTATATAAACTGGTTTTATAACCAGGTATTTCCAGAGGAGAAAAAAGCTCAATAGTAACAAATACCAATGGATAATAGATTGTCACGCAGTAGTTTCTTAACCATAATAACCTCATCTTGTCATATAATATAAAACTATTGAGTAGCAAAGTGCTATGGATATAAAATATCTCTAGCAAAATATAAAGTCTTGATCAGCAGGCCTGCATTTTTAGACCTTATCCTTTTTTTTTTTTTTTTTGTTACACTATGTCACATTAAATTCATAATCTCACCGCACAGGTTTCTTTTTTATGCTGATACATTTTTAATATCACATTTCCCTATCCTCCATCCCTGCCATCTAAAATGGACTTTGCAACAGTTAAAGGGAGATTCAAAGCAAACAGGAATATGTCTTTTGTTAATTCTTTCTATAAGAGCCAGATAAATGGCTGGCAACTGGAAAAGTGGATTAGACAAAAAGCTGGTATTGGCTTCATCTAGGCTTCTGCATAGATACATGGAATCTGCAATGTTTGCTATCCAACCATGGATTCAAACTCATGGACCTTGTACAAAATCATCTGCCAGCCAGTCTGAATTTTCTTCCCCTAAGACCACTACGAAGCAGTTTTATCTCTAACACATTCCAGATTTCACTATATCAGGATACTCAACAGGATTTTAAGATTCTGGATCACACCTTTGTTAGGAAAGCGCAAAAAGGGAGTCATGTTCGCAGACACTACAACACAATTTTTCCATTCTGGCAAAAGAAGACATACTATACAGATGCAATTTACTATTGCCAACAGGCATTTCCATGAAGATATTTTCTGACAGAATTCTTACTTCTGCAGCAAATTTCTATGGACAAGGACTCTTTAATCAGATTGGTATTTAAGCTTTTACCTTTCATTGTCTGCTATTTCTGCTCTGTCAAACCTGGTAATACCCATTTTATTGCTAAAGTCTTACAAAAAGAAACAGGTTACCCAAAAAGGAAACATTATGGTCTATCCCATTAAACACAGTAAAACTTTAAATCTCACATAAAAATAGGTCATCCAATTACATGGTAAAAGTGTCATTTTTTCATTGTCCAGTACACAATATATTTACAGGAAAATTACCAGAAACCTCTCAGCTGTATCAGATCTGAACCTTATATTTAGATGCAGTCATATATTACTGCTGATAATGTGATGTCAGTGAATAGATTGGAATTTTTCACTGTCCTTTATCAAGATAAATTGTTCTGTCAATAGCAAATGGCTGGCAAGTATTAACACTCTGCACACTATATGACTTTTCATTCCAAGCCAAAATTGTATTTAATGCTTTTGCACAAAATCTATGGCCGTGACTATCCCTATTACCTATTTAACTACCTTTTAAAAGGAGGATTTATTTCTGCAAATTAGGAGCAGGGTAACAAGATGGTATCATGCATCATAAACTTTAAGTCAATACAAGGCAGGACACTTGCAGTTCAAATGGGGATATACCTTACTCTCATCACTTGGTCATCCAATAGTATTATCAAGCTGTGGTGGGAGCAGCTGCTCAGAGCAGAACTTTATCTTGGCCTCCTTCCATCTACACTGCCACAGTGTCCCACAGTACCAATTTGCTCATTGGCCTATTACTTTCAATAGGTATTCCAGTAATTGGCTATTTCACACTTGTAAGGCTTGAACTGGCAGAGTGCAAAGGCCAGCCAACCAGCCTGTCAGGGTCCAGCAAGCCGGTCGTTCATCAATTATTATCAGCTTTTACAAGAACAAGTGAATCCTCCAAAACCTTGTTTGCTCAGATCGGCTTTGCTACCAGTGTAATTTAACCAAAAATTGTGCTAGGTTCTTATCTGAGGAACAAGAAGGTTGCCACGGGGTGACTAACATGTTTGTTAGTTGGCACGTGTTTGGGGTGGTAAGGAGGGCAGGGGAAAGATGTTGATTCTCTGGAGGATTGCAGCTTCTGCTGGTTTTTGTGGCCACCTGCTGTCCTACACACATCACGATTCTCATTGCCAAGAAATAGTCAAAGCACATGAAATTAGTTTGTTTCATAATGACTGATTAAACAAGATTCACACACACACACACACACACACACACACACACACACACACACACAGTCTACAGTAATGTAAGACTGGGACCAATTGGGCAAGCTCTCTCCTTTTTTTTCCCAAGCCTGCCAAAAATTAGGTCAATGGGTATTTTAAACACAATGCTCTCTCCCTCCTCTCTGTATATGTGTGTATATTTTAAACCTGTGCCTCTCAACCTTTCCAGACTACTGTACCCCTTTCAGGAGTCAGATTTGTCTTGCATACCCCCAAGTTTCACTTCACTTAAAAACTACTTGCTTACAAAAATCAGACATAAAAATACAAAAAAGTGTCACAGCACACGATTACTGAAAAATTGCTTATTTTCACCATGTAATTATAAAATAAATCAATTGGAATATAAATTTTGTACTCACATTTCAGTGTATAGAGCAGTATAAACAAATCACTGTCGGTACGACATTTTAGTTTGTACTGACTTTGCTAGTACTTTTGATGTAGCCTGTCGTAAAACTAGGCAAATATCTAGATTAGAGTTGAAGTACCCCCGGAACACCTCTGTGTACCCCCGAGGGGTATGCATATCCCTGGTTGAGAACCACCGTTTTAAACAATGAAAAATACACGCGGAAAGATGCCAGTATTAAGCATTCGGTTTGTTTAAAGATTTTTAGTGATCCTAAACAGCTTCCTGTTTTGACCCACTGGTTTACAAAACTCCATTAGTATATGTCATAACTGAACTTTCAGATATATGATTGGTTCTTGATTGGTTCAGTAACCTTTTTCCATCAGGCTTCTTAGTTGAAACTATTTTTTAAAAAGGACATGTCCTCTTGTTACCAAGTTTAGTTTCAATTTTTCTCTAGATTCCAATTATAAATAATACACTCTACTGTAAAGCTTCTGCTGTTTGCCAGCTACCAGCCTCTGCGAACTCTGTACCACAGACCTATGCTATTTCTTCCCCTAAGGCCCATTTGGTCTGTTGACCAGTTAAGTGACAAGGTGATCTGTCATCTAGCAACTGCCTTGAGCACAATGAGCAAACCATGAGACAAAAAATTAAACTTGTCTATTACACATGCTAATAAAATCCCAACTACTAAAAAAAAAAAAAAAGATACATGTAAAGAGTAAAGTGATTTAGAAAGCTGTTAAGGATGTTCAAAAATCAATTCCAAATTTTGAGAGCACATGACTAAGGCTCTTAATAAATCTACCTCCAAATGGATCTAAGAGTTATGCACCCTTACTAGTTGAATAAATGAAGTGACACTGAAGCATATCTAATTGTAATACATCACAAGATAATCTGTCAAGCCCCAAGTGTCCAGGCCCTGTCACCCTTCTACATCCATTATTTATATACAACCTTCATTGCCAGTGAAATCCCTATGAAGTATGGCATGGCATCCAAGACTGTGGTTTTGCCACTCAGCAGACACATACAGGAATCTTAGTAAGATTCCACAAAATAATTGTTAATCTGTTAGAGAGCTGGTTTTGAAAGGAAGAAACATGCCAAAGTCACAGACGCTGCAATCATTATGTATTTTGCTTAATGGGCTGAAGCTCTGCCCCTGTGCCTTTGCCCCAGTGCAAAGTACAGTTTGGTACACTGTGCTGCCAACACTTTCTTTATCTTGATCTCAGAGTGTAATCAGAGCACCATGCTCCCCTATTAGTACTATTTTATTCTATACCATGAACAGAAATGCTTATCTAGAAACTCAACGCCGTGTCTTTAACAGCATCAGCTATAGTAACAGGCAAGCGAACTAATGGACCAGTGCAATATTTTTTACTCCAAACTTGCCAAAGATGTATGAAGGGCAAACAGTTGGACATATTTACATACATTCATGATCCAGAAAGTCTCAGTTCAGCAGCTGCCGCAGAAAAGGCAATCTTTTTCTGTTAACCTGTTCTGCGAGCACAGCTCTGCTCCACATCCCACTGAGAGTGATGGGCTTTTTTTTTTTTTTTTTTTTTTTTTTAGGGGAAACCTCTAGAGCAAAAGCCACAATGTTTTTGTAATTAAAATAACATATTGCACAAATGTGTAATTGCTGCACTATTTCAGAAGATGTGTTCTATCCCCTCCCCCCAACATGATTTTAAATAATGAGAAGGAAAACTGCACATTTTAACAGTTCAGCCAGGACCTCTGCCTTACTCATGAGGGGGTGATAACAACAAGAATAGGCTTCAGGCATGCAGTACTAGAAAATTAAAGGTCCTGTAAATTAGGTGGCTATATTCCTCCCACAGTCCAATTACAGGCTTTATTATTTGTCAATAAAGCACCAAATAAAAAAAGCTATCCTCCAGATAAGGCAGCTGTTGCCATTTGGCTCTGGTGATTCTTTATTTATGTTCCATAACTTTGCAATGTGAAAGTTGCTGATAATGCATTTATATTACGAACAGGTGCCCCTATGGAAGGTGTGTGTACCTCCCCAGGCCCAAGTCTTAAATATTATGTTCCTTTTGCAGTATGCAAGCAGCCTATTCATACCACAGTGCAATGCATGCTGTCATTTTATGTCTGCAGTATTTATCCTAAAGCAGCAGAAATTTCCTCTTAATTAATAAAGCAACCCCAGTCCCTGGTCTTGTTCCATTATCTGCACTTACTGTCCCTTCACACAATAGTTCTCATGCCCAATTCTGACCACTGAAATCAATGGGAGTTTTGCCACTGACTTAAAGGGAAACAGGATCAGGCCTTTAAGCACCACTTTTATCTTGTTGACAGCTGCTACCCATCTGCCCTCCTCTGGCTAGACAAATGACAGATTGGATGCCTTTGCCGCTGATGCCCATGTTCCTCTCTGGCTGTCCTGCAGGGAATCCTGTGTATAGCAGAGGCCACCTTCCTCCTTCCCATCACAAGGCTCCATATGCTTAGTTAATAGAGGATTGCTCTGCTATGTATCAAACAATGGGTTCTTCCTCTCCCGATCTCTGAAGACCGCTGTATGCTCTCCTCACCAGGAAAGACTACATTCATACTGCCAGTTCTCAGGAAGTGAGGCATTAAGACATCACCACAGCACTCTCATTGCTAGATGTGTGTGATTTCCCCCCCCCCCTTTTTTGTAATTTCATGTGTTTTCTACATCCCATTTAAGTTTTAGATTCACAAGGTATGCAGTTAGTAAAAGGAGTCTATCTCAGAGCTGTTCCATCTATTATAATACACTCTTTAGTTAACAATAAAATCAAGTGATGCATTTCTGCACACTGTTTCTTGTAATTACAAAAAAAAAATGGGGAAAAAATTAAAATTCCTGTATTTCACAGATTATGGAAGAACTAAAAATTAATTTAAGATGATAATGCTGCATGAAAACAAAAACCTCTTCTGAGTGAATTTCAAGGACTCTTCTGTTTAACTAGCTTCAAGAGTCCTTTTTTTGATCATAATAAAATTATTTGCCATATGGTTCAGATGGTTGTGATCCTCTCTCAATGAGAGGATTATGCATGAGATATAATGCCTACTGTAGCTGCAGCCAAGCACACAGCTGGCTTTGATAATGCCAACAAATGGCTTCATCTATCTCAATGTCACGTAGGAGCTGGTGCGATGAGAATCAGCCCCGGAATACAATTAAAATCTACATCATCTGTGAGAAAGGTGATGGAGGTTCTGACATCAGAGCTGTGCCAAATTCATCCTCTTTCCATTGTAGCAGAAGAAACATGTTGCCCCTTTCACCCTGTCACACTAATGATGTGCTTTGCACATCCCTTCCTGTTCGCATTAAAGGTAGTAAATCAGGAAGACTCCTATTTAAAAGCTTCACCTTTATCTGACATTCAGTAACAAGGACAATTTCTAAATTTAAGTTAAGTGTATTCCTTGCTACCCTCTCTCTGATGAGATAATGCCATTTAAGTCTGCAAGTGAAATTCAAATAGAAGAGTTTATGATCCATATGGCCCAAATTGTGACAGTAAGTAAGAATTTCCTTGTTTTAGTTCCACAATGTTTAGTTTCTCTAATAAAATCAAGTTTGCACATCCATTTGTTCCAGCAAGCCAAATTTTATTGCAAAAATGGCCATAATTCACAACAAACAAGTTTGATACCAATTCACTGACAAATCTCCTCTACTAAGCTTTCAAGGCAAGTGGGGGCTTGGGTAATGATTTTGTTTTATTGTTTTATTTATTAGGGGGGAAACCTACAGATATATTTTATTAGCAATTCCAATGACTTAACATAAATATTAAACATAATAAAATGTGAAAGCCTGAAAGGGGTAATTACAAGTACAGGCTTTAATAAAGTATTTTAAGCTTTGGATGTTAGAGATGTACACGGTTGTCTGAAACAACATGGCAAGACACTGAAGCCATTTTCCTCCCTTCTGTCAATTTTAGCAGCATCACCCGGCGTGGCACCATGCAAATAGTATTGCTAATCAATGGCATCTAGGCACTGGAAAATGAAGATACGCAGGTTTACACTCTCTCCTGATGTTTACTGTGGCAATGTAATCAAAGTCTATTTAAAAATCTTTAATTACACACTATCCATGCAGACTATTTTCAACTATCTTCCAATTGGGACTTCAGTCATAGTCCCTATTCGTATTCCTTATTCATTCTGATAACTATGTTTTTACATGCTCACGTTTTGTATCAAATAAAACAAAATACACGTTGCACCTGATTCACCATTGAGTTACTCCAGTTTTAGGGCACTTATTTTAACAGAGTAACCCCACTGTAAAACTCATGTCATGCAATTGTGAATCAAGTCCATTACAATTTTAAGATATTGTGCTACATGCCAGCAGAAAATGTTTAAACTTAGGAACAGTATGCTGACAAAGGAGTCAAACCTATGTCCATAGGGAATTCAGCAACTTCTTTCTTTCCCCTTAAGTAATTGTTAGATAATTACTAAGACCTTTTCTACACATTTTTGAGCACTGTTTTTACTAAAGATA
The DNA here is from genome assembly GCF_011386835.1 of Chrysemys picta bellii. Lineage (NCBI taxonomy): Eukaryota > Metazoa > Chordata > Testudines > Emydidae > Chrysemys > Chrysemys picta. The sequence continues at coordinate 55,029,268 of NC_088791.1, read as the reverse complement.
TGTTATTAAACGGATATAGTTTATTAGACTGATTTAGACTAAACAACAGGAGGGCAACAACCATCAAGAATTCAGGAAATCAAGTCCTGTGTATGGATCAGAGAAAACTTCCAACAACATGAAATAATTATATGCCCGAAAATCAATACCTCAATACCAGAGTAAATTAAAAAAGATGTAAATACATATGCTTGCTCTTAGATTGTAAGCTCTTTGGGGAAGAGACCATCTGTATGTCCAATGCCCTGTTCAATGATTGGGGACCCTATTGTAATACAAATAAATAATCATAATTTCCATTACTAACATTCTCAGATAGAGTTAGAATCATTAAACTAAACAGCCTACCACAATTTTTCCTTTTTCTGACCTGGCCTTGACACTATCAGCCAGCTAGTTCCAATCTTTGTACACTTTTCCAATTACATTTGGGGAGGAGAAAAGAGCAAAATCAACCATGAGCTTCTGAAAGACACTAAAGAGAATGGGAGATGGCTCTCCCAAACTTCACCAACATTATTCAGGCAATACATCTAAAATATCATAAACAATCAATGGCTCCCAGATATCACCCACACAGCTTGGCTAAACATGGGGAAAGAATCATCCCTTTTACCTACAACACTGTGGTCAGGCCTAGACTACCATAATCACTTCGTGACACATCAAAAAAGAAACTGGGTACTAAGGCTTCTAGTAAAATTTCTGTCCTCCCAGACTTTGCTGTTGTTTTTTCCCCAAAAATGCATAGTTAGCTGGAAACAAAGTATGTTGACTCACCTAGAAGTACCCTTTTAAAGTTCAGATTTTGAACCACTTTAACACCATACCCAGAACACAACCTTCACAGATGAGACATTTGTAATTATCTTCAGTTTCAATTCCATTCACAACTACAATGGACAAACAGATGGCAACCCACATCCAAGTTTAAAAATGAATTGCAGAAACTCATAAAAGCAGGCAGATCTGAAGGACGAATTGCCATTCCATTCACTATGCATTTCTCAACAGTTCTGAAATAGATAAGTCACACCACATGAAAGAAAAATGGGAAGAAGAAATTCAGAATATCATAGCAGGTGACTCCTGGGCACATAGCTTCCAAAACGCACACACTACCTCCCCCTCTCATCATGGGAAGAATTTCAATGGAAAGCGATCACACATTTATTCTGCACCTCAATAATCTTCAACAAAATGAACTAATGCTACCTCAAATTCGGTGTAAGAGAATGATACTCACATATAAACACGCTTTTTAGGACTGCCCGCAAATCCAGATATTTTGGATAAAGGGTAATAGAAAAATCTGACACAATTTGAGAAACATTCAGCCTATGGCAGGGATCAGCAACCTTTGGCACGTGACCCGTCAGGGAAATCTGCTGGCGGGCCGGGACGGTTTGTTTACTTGCAGTGTCAGCAGGTTCAGCCGACTGTAACTCCCACTGGCCGCGGTTCGCCGCTCCAGGCCAATGGGGGTTGCGGGAAGCGGTGTGGGCTGAGGGATGTGCTGGCCGCCACTTCCCGCAGCCCCCATTGGCCTGGAGCGGCGAACGGCGGCCAGTGGGAGTTACAGTCGGCCAAACCTGCTGACACTGCAGGTAAACAAACCGTCCCAGCCCACCCAGCGAATTTCCCTGATGGGCTGCGTGCCAAAGGTTGCTGATCCCTGGCCTACGGTATTCTGAGAGACACTCCGTGACAAAACAACAAAAATAAAATGATTCAGAATTTTCCAAAAGCAGCAAAGAAATACACTGTAGCTCATAAGACAAAATCCAACAACTACAATGTGGTTTAATAATATACAAAAAAGAGAGAAATGGAACAGATCACATTCCAGATTAGGCAGCTTCCCAACCAATCTAAGGAGCATTTGGTTTTAGATAAAAAGCTACTTGTAACCCCTAGAAACTGAAGAAACAGTTATAACTTGATCTGAAACCACACTGCACTAGGTTTAGAAAAATAATTTGAAAAATCTACTTGCCCTTGATCAGTAGAAAGTTCTTGATGGGAGCATGAATGGGACTAAAACAACAGATTATTTTTGTTTATTATTTAACACCACCCTCAGGTGATCTCACCATTTCTAAGGAGACCAAGACATTGGAAAGAAAGACACAATCTCAATTTTAGACATAAGAACATGGAAGCAGGGAGATCATGAACAAGAGAGAGGGAACTGAGTGAGGTAGGATAATTGTTACAGCAATAGGAGCATCAGTGTGCCTAATTTCTGGGTGCACTTACCGTACCTGCATGCACAGTTACACTAACTGTGCATACAATTAGACATGAAATTGCATGCATCCCTGAGCTTCTATTCCTTTGAATAATTGGGCCCAAAAAGAACCATAGGAAGGAAACCTGCTTCTGCCATAAAAAAAGGCAAAAAGGTTTATTAAAAAAAAAGTACCTTGCGTTCCTGGATCTGCCTGCTGAAAGTGATAGCAACAAATAAAACAGAGAAAATAACCCCAGTTATATAAAGGTAGAAGGATGGTTTCCTAAGAACTACATGAAGATTATAGACTTAGGGGTGTGCTTGGATGCCTCTTCTGAGTTCAGGCTGTTGTAAAGTTTCTTTGGGTTGTAAGAAGTTAAATTATTAGAAAATAGAGAGTCAGGAAAAATAAGTAATAAAAAAATCTGTTTCATTTAAAGTTCTCCCTCTTTCTCTTAGGTTTCAGAGTCGCAGCCGTGTTAGTCTGTATCCGCAAAAAGAACAGGAGTACTTGTGGCACCTTAGAGAATAACAAATTTATTTGAGCATAAGCTTTTGTGGGCTATAGCCCACTTCATCGGATGCATAGAATGGAACATATAGTGAGGAGATATATATACATACAGAGAATATGTATGAAGAATTGTGCAAAAGTGGGTTATATAAACAGTGGCGACTACTGTTAAAACTTTATAACACAGTATTTTGGGTGTCTTGAAAGTGAATTAACTAGAAACTGAAACAGAGCCAGGAGGTTAATGTATATATATCTCCTCACTGTTCTTTCTCTTTTGCCTCTGATGGTAATTCTCTCCACACCGTGATGGCCCATGCCCATCTAGTTAATTTACAAACATGAAACTGTTTAGAGATGGTTTCTTATATTAACCTCCTGGCTCTGTTTCAGTTTCTAGTTAATTCACTTTCAAGACATCCAAAATACTGTGTTATAAGGTTTTAACAGTAGTCGCCACTGTTTATATAACCCACTTTTGCACACTTCTTCATCACAGCAGGCTGAACACATAGGTATAGACAGCAGCAAGAGCTACTATAAAGTAAACATTTTTTCATTACATGAAAGCATTCTCTACAAAGGAACAGAATCTACTTTGAGGTGTGTAATATTTCTTCAGTTATTTACACCAAAATATATGCAGGTCTGCATCCTATAAAGGCACAGAACAACCGAATGTGATTGACAGAAGAATGGGAATATTTATTCAGATTATTGATAGCTTTCGAACAGTATTTTTCCATGATTTCTACTAGTGGAGATCACATGGGGGAGGGGTGAAAGGTGTTAGGGGAAGTTTGATTCTTTGAACTACCTCCAACAAAAAACTTGGAGCTTTGAGACTTTCTATTCACCTTCTTCCATATCAATTTTTCATTTTGTTAGACCTAGCTGTCTATTCATATGACTAAACAGATATTGGTTAATACAGTATCAATATTCTTGATATAGTACTGGCATATTTGAAAAGGTTGTTGAAAAGCAAATGTATATATGCAAATGTTTTGTTATTAAATGGAAACATTCCAAGAACTCAAATGATCCATGTGAAATTTTAATTATAATTTAACAGCTGTTAGAGCTAATTGAAGGATATCAGAAAGGTGATTTCCTTCTCATTGTAATTAAAGAGTTAAGCCTAATTTACTGTTGTCAGAAAAAGAATAAATACCAATCTGGTCTGCCTAATTACATTAAAAGGTAAACAGGAGAACTCCAGGAAAAGAGCTAGAGCCCATTTTAAGGAAAACAAATTTCCCATGGTTTCTGCCCTGCATCTTTTCTCGTGAGAAAATGGGCAACGACCTTTAAAGAAAGTGAGCAACAGTTCTCAACTAGTGCGACTGGGACTGTAATTCTGCTTTGCAAGCCTTTTGTTTTATTCTCCTAGGAAGCTATCTTCATTTCCGTTTTCCTTAATACACAACCTCTTTTTTATAAGCTGTAGTTGTGCACAGAAGTAAACACATGTTTTGCATTCACTAATGCTGTATTATCTTGTTCATTTATAAAATGAATTAATTAATTCACAGCTATTCATACAACACAAAGAAAAGCTCAAAGATTTTGCCCATCTAACCAATCCACTGATTAACAGAAAGACTTGTCAGGTCATAGAAACTTTCTAACTATGCCAAACTCCCACCCCACCTTGCTATCTGGTCACAGTTATTGAAAACTAACTGTGAGGGAGATGCCCTGAGTGACAAAACCTAGCAGTTCATAGCTGCAAGGCCAATTTCCTTGATTCTAAAATTAAAATTCAGTTGAAATAGAAACATCACAATTTGTATTTATTTTGATTTATAAATCTTCTATCCCAGGGATTGGTAACCTTTGGCACGCAGCTCGCCAGGGTAAGCACCCTGGCGGGCCGGGCCGGTTTGTTTACCTGCTGCGTTCGTAGGTTCGGCCGATCACTGCTCCCATTGACCGCGGTTCGCCGCTCCAGGCCAATGGGGGCTGCGGGAAGCGGCGCAGGCCGAGGGATGTGCTGGCCACTGCTTCCTGCCACCCCCATTGGCCTGGGGCGGCGAACCGTGGCCAGTGGGAGCCGCGATTGGCCGAACCTGCGGATGCGGCAGGTAAACAAACCGGCCCGGCCTGCCAGGGTGCTTATCCTGGCAAGCCGCGTGCCAAAGGTTGCCGATCCCTGTTCTATCCCATGTTTTACACACACAATATGGTATTCAAAAATATCCAGCTCTATGGGAAGCCAGTGGAGAGAGCTAGTGATTAAACAGTGTCATGTTCCAAAGAACAAAGATGGACTTTAGGGGTCTATTTTAGGAGTGGGCGAGGTTCTGTGGCCTGCAATGTGCAGGCCAAATTAGATGATCACGATGGTCCCTTCTGACCTTAAAGTCTATGAGACTTGTACATGCACCCTAGTGGAAGCTCTCACATGCCCATGTGCAATCAGAAATACACAGATATGGAGAATGAATATGAGCAGTGGGATTTCAGATCCAGACGCACAAAAATTTGTTGGGACACTACCGGCAATAAACGCAGTGGTAGGTAAGCCACATGTGAGATCAATGAGAGGTCAAGGAGCCAAATGAAACACCTGAAAAAGCTGCAGTAAGCAAAGGTCTTTGGCCTACAGGAGTCTAGAAAGTGCTAATGTAAAATGGCAGGCATTCAGAGTGTTCTCAAGAAGGGTCAGCAACCTGTGGGACTGAAAAGTGTCAATATAGAACCCAGAGTTGTGTGTGATCCACGCTAGAGACAGACAGCACCCAGTGCAGTATCAGTGGAGAGAGAAATGCAGTTTTTGCTGCTCTCATTCAAATACACTAAAGTGTACTTTTTTAAAAAAAATTACACAAGCACAATAGGAAAAGGGAATCATTCATTCAAAGGGTCAGAAACTAGCTTAAATTGAACATACCTGCTGTATTTTAACACACAAGAATCTTTCCCTCAACTTAAATGATTTCTAAACAGGCTGTAATTTTATGCTCAATTTGTGTGACTTAATCCAGCCAATAGCATAATATTTCAGATAGCTAAACTGTGCTGTGATTCCCCTTCCTACTGGTGAACTAGTGATTCCTGACCTTGATAAATCTCTGGTAGAAACCTATATAACACCTAGAATATCTTTCTAAATAGCAGAAAAGAAACAATGCACTTCAAAAAAGTTTATTAGGAGTTATGTTATTAGAGTTTACTGGAAAACTGTATCCAACCCATTAACTTCAAAACAGATAATGCAAAGAGCAATTTTGTTCTCTATATAATATTAGAAACATAAAGTATATGCATTCCACTTGAGCTGCTGTTCCTTCACCATAAAGCAGGGCTCAGCTACCAGGCCAGTAACAAACAGCTATAGATATTCCTCCATCAGCCTTTTCCTGCAATTTTGCTGTTCTGCTGATGCAGGATCCTTTTCTCATATACTATAAAGAACTCTGATGCAAAAATGACCCAGGAACATTTACAGAGAACATTTACTTTTAAGGATATTGTCCCAGAGGTTTACTTCCCCTAGATAAGAAGCTGTCGGAATCAAATTATTTTACTACTCATCTTTTTCTGTCCTAACAGAAGTACACTTAATGCAATCTATGTGATGAATGTGGCCTCACGAAAAGTGGGAGGGAAAATTAATTTGGGGGCCTGGCAATGAAAAGATCATTTGTCATTACTAGGCTGAGATGCACTAGAAAATGATGAGATCCCTGCCATGTATTGTTAGACTTCATTGGCTACTGACTGTTTTCTTCCCCTTCCTTTAGCAAACTCCTCCTTCCTAATGCTTCAGTTCACTCTGAATGAAGGTTATTAGCAATATTAACCAGCCAGAGTGGCCAAGTTAGATGCAGTGGGGGTGGGGCATGAATTTGTAAGAACTAATTTGTCTAATGTTCAGTAACAAAGAGAAAGTGTCTGTGCTGTGCATTAATACAGCATCAATCACTGACTAACTGCTAGAACACATGTAATGAGAATATTCTCAGGCCAACCCCTGGTCTGCACAGACAGCTGGGGAGATAATAACCTGAATGGAATTTTTATTTTAATGAAACTCCCATCTTTAAAGCAAAAAAAAAAAAATAAAGAGATTAAACTTGGAAAGTATGGAACAGCCTTTCAGAAAAGCTTCGCATGAGAAAGTATTTATTTCAAACAGCAATGCCTGAATTGTCAAATATGTTCAGTTCCTGATTGAATGGCCCTTTTCTTTTAATTCACTCTAAGTTGACCTACAGTCTTTCCAGCGGATGTTTCTAATGATGTAGTTTGTTCAACGGATTAAAATTTTAGTTTGGATAAAAATAATGGATGCTTGAAAAGCTTCGTAATCTTTAGATGGGTTTTTTTCTCTTTCATTTGCACTTTACATTCCTGACAGATGCTACAATATGTATTTAATATTTTTACATTTAGTCATTTTTTTTAAAGCACAACAGCTTGTTACATCAACAGTATATACCCCGCTACTCCTTTTATTGCCAAAAAACTGTAGCAATGTCCTAGTCACTCTAACAGCAACATCTTTCCAAGAAGCAGAAAATGAAAGCTCTTTATTAAAATGCCATTATATTAAAAAGCCATTAAATACTCCTGATTATCCGAATAGCATGGGGGACATGGATTTTATTTGGATAATCAGGAGTTCAGATAATCGAGAGGGCAGGAGCCATTCAGCAGCGGGGTGGCCTCCCCCCTCAGCCCAGGGCTTGTCTTCCTTCTCCTCCTCCATGCAGTCCTGGCCCAGCATCTATTATCCAAGCCGCTGCATTCTCTGAATCCCCTCCCTGTCCCTCAGCATGAGATACATGCTGCAGAGGGAATATATCTCATATGTCTCATGCTGGGGGACAAGGAAGGGATCTGGATAGTGCACAGGTTTGAATAATAGGATTTTCAATAAACAAGAGTATACTGTGTGTGTAATTTTTATATCTATTCTAATTTATTTTTATATACATTTCTAATTTATATATATAAATAATAAATTAGAATTGAATGGAAAAGAAAAATTTTGAAAAAATAATCTGAAATCCTGAAATGTGCTAGAATGTTTCTAGACGGGTCACAATGAAAAATGTGATAGGTTTGTTCGGCCACTCATCGTATTGCCAGCATTAGAAATAATGACCTCTCCGTCTGAGAGATTTCTGAAGGACAATTTAAAAATGGTAAAAGGAACAATTTTTTTTAAATCATTAGCCTAAAAAGTGAGGCCAAACAGAGGAAAAATTTATTGCAAAGGTGAAAATGAAAATATCATTTATGATAAAGAGGCTCATTGAACTCTGCATACTGATTGTCTACTCCAGTGCAACGTATCCAGCCTACTTGATCTCCAATACAGACTCTGAACTTAGAAAAGCTGCAATGAAGCAAAGGAAATAGTAAGATCCAGTATTAATAATGAAAAGGAAAAAAACCAATTCTACTTTTAGGAAATTACAGGTCCTTACAAAACTTAAGCACTCAGCAGCTTCCAATTTTCCCCAATTCACGGTATTATTTTTATTATTTTACAGCACTCAATAGTGTATTTGATGCTCACACTATACATATGGATGATACACCCAGACAAAACCAATATTAGGAGAAATCTAGTTCTATTGAAGTTAAAAGGTATTTTGCAGTTGACATTATTCTCAAAAAGTCAAAGGATTTGTAAATATCACACAATATTTTGTTTAATTTGAAGTTACAAAATATTCTATATTCAATGTAAATTTAAACTTACCATATCAAATTATACTTCCCATAGCTGGTTTGCAAGTAGAGCTGTGCAAATAATTGATTTTTAGGTTCTTTGGCTGTTCCAACAAATCAGGAAAAAATAGCAGATCAAACCAAAGCAAAAATTACTCAAAATTTTCAGCACACCAAAAAGTTGAAAAAAAAAATTCAGTTAGGGTCAAACAAAACATTCCTTTTGACCTGAAGCAACATGTTTCGTTGTGTTGAGCTTTTTAAAAAAAAAAAAAAGACAGAAGTAAATTTCAAACCAAAAAGTAATATCAAATAACCAAACAGAACATTCCATTTAAAAAATGTTGAAATGAAACATTTTGATTTTTCAGAAATGTTGTGTGTTTGTTTTCAACTGAAACAATTATGTGAATTCGTCACAAATTTGCAAAATATTTTGGTCAACTCGAATCTCCATTTTTTGGTAAAAAAAAAATCTGGCCAAACAATTTCACCAAGCTTTACTTGCAAGTATTGGGCCGCCATTCATCTTCCCAGAGAACTAACAGAGGGAGTTCTCTACTGGGAATGATGGCAGAAGGCAGACTATGGCCCAATGTTTTTGAGACATGAAAGTTTTATGATATGTGACATTCTGGAAAGCATTTACCTCAACATAATAGTAACAGACAATGGTTAAAGTAGATTGTAACAGGCGGGGGAGCTCTCACTTGACCTGCCAAGGGGGAGGAGAGGTGTGGGGAAGCACTGGGTTACTCGAGCCAGTTAGAGTTGGGGGAGCACCTCGTTGGTTTAAACAGAGGAAGGGGAACTGCACTTCCCCTCTCCCTAACTCAGCTCTTTGTAAGACCCAGTTTTGTGCTTCTATGGGTAAAGATGATTGGGGCCAATTGTCAGTGTTATTTCACACAATGTTATATGGATAACATTGTATCTGTTTAGATTTTATGAACACACTATGAGTATATGCCCAAGTATATGAACAGACATACACAGAGCACCATGAATGTGCTGGTGAGTGCCTTGGGATTAAATTCAGCATGATGAAATTACAGTTTTATGTTTTTATTATTTTTCTCTGGTAAAACATTTTATGTGACAAAAATCAAAAGGAACTATTAAACAAGTATCTAAAATGCCCCTTCACCACTTGCAGAGGATAAGGACTGTTTTCATTGTTTTATAAATCTACAGCTCAAAGTATTATTTCTGTATATAAGTAATTCCAAACAGGCACTATTTTCATTCCTTCAGGACTATTAATGGAGGAACCATGCCTGGTGACCAGAATCCAAATGAACAGAAAGAATGAGACTTTCATTCTAGATCTGTATAAGAGAGGGGTGCAGTTGCTCTGACCCAGGGGGAATCCCAGGAAGGAACCGTATCTCAGTGTCAAAATTCCCTACCATTTTTCTCCCCATTATCCATTACTCCATTGGAGGGAAGTGGGGTGGGGAGGAGTAAATTAGTGCAGCCCTACAGAGGGTGCAGCATAACTCCTTTAACTATACTGGCTGCTGTGTTGGGGTGGGAGAATGGTACTGAGGCTCAACCTAATCCCCATGCCTCTTCACCCTGCCTCACCTACATGCTCATGCACAAGGAGGAGATGAAGCAGGGAGTCTTATGGAGCTTCCTCTTTGCCTATACCTGAACTCTCATTCTAGGTAAATACTGCATGTCCAGACTCAGAGCTGGAAGGGCCTTCACTATCCCACATGAACATACACAGCTAGGTTACAATCTAGTCCCAACTTGAAAACTTTAAATAAATACCCCCTGGCCACTCCAGCAGGGAAGCTGGGCACTATGTATTAGAGGGCTTCCTATCCTCAATGACTGTTAATAGTCTCAGCCCTTTGTAAAATATAAAGGATAAATATTTTTAAAAGGGAATATTCTTTATTGATTACTTAAATATATAAGTGCCTATCCTGCACTCTAGGTGCCTCTATCAATTGTTTTCAAATACAGTGATTTACAAATGTAATGTCAGTGATCAAATAGCAACTATTATTGCCAGAAATAAATTCTCCCTGCTAACAAAGTATGTTGTATTGTTGACTTGAGCTTTATACTCTCTTTATACAAGCATTGTAATGAAAGACATGAGCCATAAAGTATCTTTGTGCTATTCTTCTCTATCCAGTGAAAATATACGTATTTCTCTTACCAACTTTTTGCATATTTCATATATGGAAAATAATTAAAACTAGCAAAAATTGTAGTGTTTTATTTTAAATACAACTACCACCACTTGCTTTCAATGTTTATGGAAGAATCATTTTTATGGGCACATTAGAGTATAAAAACTAAACCAAAAGACTGGTTTACAATGGAAATGCTGACACAACCTTAACCAATGTAAACGGCAATGCTATAATTTCAATGACAATTGATGTTAAAAAGAAAATCACATATCTTATCATCAATGGTGTGTGTGTGTGTATGGGGGGGGGGATTAAATCCAACCTAGTTTGGTGAGTTATCTGTGGTGTGCAAGGCATACATCATCTATTATATACTCCCAGTGACTGACAGTATGAATGGCAGTCTTTGCCAGTTAAAGCTGCGATAAGGACTGGGTTCTGAGAGAAGTTCCTGCTCCAGAGCCATCTCTATTGTTCCAGCATCAGTTCTGGCAGGAAGACTGATTCAGAGATAAGAAGATGATGATGCGAAGGTTTTTACATAGAAAGATCTCGGTAAAATAATCAGATCATCTGCATTTAGAAATACATCCATCAATTTGGCTAATTTTTAAAAAAACACGATCTTGTGCTGAATGCTTTGAACGTAGCTGAATATTTTTAAATTTCAAAAAGTTTTACACTCAGAATGTGTTGTAAATCAGCATTATTCTGTACTGAATGTTTGGGAGACATTAGCAGAGACAACAGCCCCATGAATAACCACACACACACAAACAACCACACACCATTAAGTAACTGCCTTGCTGCTGCTTGCCAATTAGGGTTGTCTGGTGAGTTGTAAGAGAGTAACACTGAGACAGTTATGTCCTATTAATGCAACTTCTCACAGGCCTAAATATATCTCGAGGCCAGGAAATAAGACAGATGAAGGGGGTGAGTGTGCAGGACATGGCAAAGCAAGTGTCTCCAGGAAGTTTTCAAAAAGAGGTGTTACATGTGGCTTGACTTCCTGAGTACCCATTGACCAACACTTGTGTGTAAATAAAAACAATAGTTGGTTCTACAACAAAGCAGCAGATAAGCAATTATGCTATAATTCAGGACCATGGATAGAACTAGAAGAATCTGATGGAGTTTGAAGGCCAGCAGCAATTCAGACAGGACTAAAAATATTCATGTTGTTGCTTCAGCAAAAATATATACTTGTTACAAGGCCAATGGGAGGGCACCAGGTCTAAGATTAATGAGCTAAAGGATTTCCAGCATACAGTATAACTAGAATATTCTGAAAATAACTGTAAACAGGAAAGGATGGGCTTCTTGAGTTCTTGTAAAGAGATGATTAATAAATGAGAAGATGACCCAGTGTACCTAATTTACTTGAATTTTCAAACAGCTTTTGATAAGTTCCCTCCATCCTAGACTATTAAGGAAAATAAAAATAACCATGGGGTAGGAGACAAAGTCCTAGCATAGATTCAAAAATGGTTAAGTGATAGGAAACAGTAATGACAGGTTTCAGAGTAGCAGCCGTGTTAGTCTGCAAAAAGAAGAACAGGAGTACTTGTGGCACCTTAGAGACTAACAAATTTATTAGAGCATAAGCTTTCGTGGACTACAGCCCACTTCTTCGGATGCATATAGTCTCTAAGGTGCCACAAGTACTCCTGTTCTTCTTTTTGAGGAAACAATAAGTAATAGCAAATGACTGCCCCGCAGACTGAAGAAAAGTTAACAGTGGAGAACTATAGGGGCCAGTATGGAGAGGAATGTTATTTAATATATTTAATAATGAATAGGAGGAGGAAGTGGATAACATGTTAGTGAAGTTTGCTGATGACATTTCATTGATTTGGTTAGCAAATACTGGAGCGTTTCACAACAATCTATAAGTATCTGAAGTATGTGCAATAAAGGAGGAGATACTAAGGGATATAGTATCACTAAGAGTAACATGATAAAATAAACACAGGAAATGTAGGCTAAATATCAGGAAACATTGCCCAAATGAGATCTATCAGAAAAGGCAGAAGCCCCATCACCTGAGCCATCTAAAGTTAGATAGGTCAAGTTATTTGAGAATACACCGAAAGGAATGATCCCGCAAAGCACCTGGGGATGTACAAAGTATGAGACAATAGCACCCATCCACTTCTAATTTCTTTTATTCTACGAAATTTCAAACATATTAGAAGGATTGGGAGACACATGACACATTAAATTTAATTTTGATAAATTTATAGTAATGCAAATTAGCAAAAATGATTGATATATCCCATATTTAGAATAGTCTATATATCTCCTTCACAGTATATTACATACTTAGCTTTAAACTTGAGGACTTTTGGTATCAGTTTATAAAGCAATTTTTTAAAAGTAATTATTTTAAAGAGTAAGCTCTTCAGGGCAGGGACTGCAGCTTCTTTCCCTTTTAGTATGGCCTAGAACACATTGCGGACACTACCAGAAATCAATACACAACAACAATAAATAGAAAGCTTGGCTGTGAAAAAGAGCAGAACTGGATACAAAATTAAGAAATATTGACATCACAAGAAACAGTGTATGTTCTCTTCTACATTAATGTGTCCAAAGTAGAAATGTGAAAGGTTTAGGGTTACCATATCTCATAAATAAAAAAAGAGGACCCTCCACAGGCCATGGCCCTGCCCATTTCCCCACCCCTAGCCCCGCCCAACTCCGCCCCTTCCCCCACCCTAACTCCGCCCCCTCCTCCCTCCCACTCCCAGCCAGGGGGAAAGGGCTGCCCCAGTGCTACCAGCATCACGGTTTCCCGGGCAGCCCCCAGACCCTGCGCCCCCAGCTGGCGCTTCCCCAGCGCAGCTGGTGCCCGGGAGGGGAAGTGCCCAGCCGGGGGCGCAGGGTCTGGAGGCTGCCCAGCAAACCGTGAAGCCGGTAGCGCTCGGGCTTTGGGCAGCCCCTATGCCTCCGGACCCTGTGCCCCCAGCCGGGCACTTCCCCTCCGGGGCTCCGGCGGCTCTGCGTAACTTACACTGTATAAGTTACACAGAGCCGAAGAGGAGCAGAGCCTCCGCAGCTGGAGGCTCTGCTCCTCTTAGGCTCTGTTTAAGAGCCGGGCTGCCCCAGCGCTACCGGCTTTGGGCAGCCCCCGTGCCTCCGGACCCTGCGCCGCCGGAGCCCGGGAGGGGAAGTGCCCGGCTCGGGGCGCAGGGTCCGGAGGCAAGGGGGCTGCCCGAAGCCGGTAGCTCTCGGGCAGCCCGGTTCTTATACAGAGCCTCCAGCGGCTGGGGCTCTGTGTAACTGACACTGGGTCACTTACACAGAGCCCCTGCGGCTGGAGGCTTTTCTCCTCTTTGGCTCTGTGTAACTGACACTGGGTCACTTACACAGAGCCCGGGGGGCTGGAGGCTTTTCTCCTCTTTGGCTCTGTGTAACTGACACAGTGTCAGTTACACAGAGCCCCGGCCGCTGGAGGCTCTGTTTAAGAACCGGGCTGCCCGAGAGCTACCGGCTTCGGGCAGCCCCGTGCCTGGAGACCCTGCGCCCCCAGCCGGGCACTTCCCCTCCCGGGCTCCGGCGGCGCAGGGTCTCCAGGCACGGGGCTGCCCGAAGCCGGTAGCGTTCAGGCAGCCGGGCTCTTAAACAGAGCCGCCATTTTCCCGGACATGTTCCGCTTTTTGGCAATTCCCCCCGGACGGGGGTTTGACTGCCGAAAAGCCGGACATGTCCGGGAAAAAGAGGACGTATGGTAACCCTAGAAAGGTTCATAGAAAGGAAATAAAGAGGGTTGAATGTGTGGCAGGATTTATATAAGACAAGAAATTGCAGTTTGGAATTAATTAGTCCCAAAGTAGAAACATTAGAGGGAATTTCATCAAGATATTCACAATTAAGCAGGACAAAGTGAAATCTGATCAAATCCTCCTTTTCACCCTATCACATATTATAAAATCAAAGGAACTTTTCATTAAAGTGCAGTAAATCTGGAAACAATAAAAGGAAATACTTCTTTTATGCAGCCAATGGAATTGGCTGCCATAGGAGGTGACTGAGATAAATACCACGGCTACATTTAAAAAGGAACTGAATAATTTTATGACTGCTAATAACATTTGTAGCTATACAAGCTAAGATAATAAGGGTAATCCAATCTCATGCTTCAGGGTGTAAGAATCAACTGTGAGGTTTAGGATGGTATGTGTACAGTGCCATACAAATGAATAGATGTATTAGCAGTTTGGGGATGGGTTTACCTTCTTCTGCAATATCAGGTACTGGCCATTGCCAGAGGCAAGACACCAGACCAGAGAGAGCTCTGGTCTGATCCGCTGTGATAATCCTTTGTTGCTAAGAGTTTGGCTTTGATAGACAATAGATTCTCTTGAGTTTTATGGAGCTGAATTCAAATGAAAAGCGCATGCTCTATGAAAGCATAGCTTGGAGGGAGGATCTGAGGACTGAACTGTTAGCCAGTAATTAAGAGTCCTGTACTGTGCTTTCTGGCAGTAATTATTTTAACATAATTCTTAACAGAGTCTATTAAGGAGGAAATGCCAATTAGCACTAGGTTATTATTGCACAACAAAAGAATGACTGCAGATATAATTTACCACCATAAACAATGTAGAGAATTGAGTGCTGAAAATAAGATTGGGTGTTTAATTAAAAATGGAAAAAAAAGTCTGCATGCACTCAGCATGCATGAGTTTGATGAACTTTCAGAGGAATCTTCAGGTCCTAACAAAAGGGCTCAGTTCAAAATCATATTATGATATCCATGTTATACAAATTGTCTGAGGAGGCGTTTAAAGTCAGGACTGCAGTGCAATTTGTGGATAAGATTTTTAAAAGCTCCTTTTTTGTGACTACCAATCAGATAATTATCCATCATTAGTGACATAAATTGCACTTGCAAATAACTGTAGGTGCAAGATTGTGTCCATACTTACTTTCACCTACAACAGGAGGCATAAAAAAGGGAGGTTAGATTTTGACTGGTCTCGGTGTGGATTAATACAGACCTTCATAGCAATCACTGCAGCTACTGACCATCCAACATTATGGGGTCTGATTTTTAAAAGAAATTTAATAGAGCCTCCAAATTTGCGGGTGCTGTTTAGTCCTCCAAACTACTTATGCACAAAATTACATTTAGACATCTATCACTTGCACCTGCAATTAATTAAATATGCAAAATTGCAGGTGTGAGATTAAAAAAGCCTTAGATTAGTTTCACTGATGCTTTCAGAGCCCTGTGTCCAGAATCAAGAATCATGACAATTTTACAGTTACTACTGGGGCTTAGGAAAACTATGAGCAGCAACAGAGGCAGGCACTCGAGTTATTCATGGAGGGTGTCACACAAAAATGGCAGATAGGAAGGAGCAGAGAAACACCCACTTCACAGCAGCCAGGAGATTCTAGGGCAAGAATAGAGTAGAGACCTTCTTACTCACAGCAGAGGCTCCAGAGAGAAAAGAAGAGACAAAGCATTTTTTCCCTTTCCAGCAGCTAGAGGAATAATGCAACTTCAAATTTATCAGGCACCTATTAGCCAAAGCTGATATGAAAGCTGGAGCTACCAACAAAATACAGGGACAACAAATGAGTAGAAATCCCAGTACTTTCCTTCCTAACATATGGGATAGCAGCTGACGGAAGGGAGAGAAATATCCTTTATCTTGTAAGTTTAGACCTCTGATTATCAGGTGTCTTTCAAGCTTGATTTACAATCTACAGGTTGCTAAATGAATTGCAGCTAGTAGCTTGAGTAGTGACATAAAACTCTGGCTCATGAATCTAATGTGTAATGACATTTGTGTACTTGAGAACTAGAAGGTGGATGAGGAAAAGAACAAAATACAGAGATGTAATATTCTTGATACAAACACTTCAGCTTTGCTATTACAAAAGTCATCTTTGGCCACCATCTGGAGAATCCTGGTTTTCAACATGAAGGGAATTCACAACTTTTTTTTGTAAAGGTCGGGGGAGGGAGAATAGTGTCTGTCACTAGGACCAGCTATGGTCACTCAATTAGGGTGAACTGTAAAGATTGGGACAGACAATCCCAATAAAGCTCGTGGATATTCCAATACTTAGATTTACCAAGCCAGCATTAAGCAGCTTCTTTATTACCTTACTGGTTACTCAGAAGTCAAAACAACACAGTCCCTTTAAGTGATCCAGACTCAGGCCTCCATCCAGTCAAATATGATGAAGATTCCTGAAAATCTTATTTCATCATAAAAAAGAAAAGGTTCTACCAATCCCAAAAGATCAGACACATTACCTCCCAGGTTATTGAATATTCCAGATTTTACCCGTATACACACTACAGCCAATTCTTGTTAACTAAACTAAACTTTATTAAAAAACAAAAGAGAGAGAGAGAGTATGGATAAAGATCAATATACATACAGACCTGAGTTCAATTCATTTAGCTGCAGATTCATAGCATAGATCATGAGCTTTGTAGCTGCAAAGAGTTCTTTCAGAAATAGTCCATAGGTTATAGTCCAATGTCCAAATCTCATATTCAGGGCGAACCAGCATAACTGGGACCTCACTCTTGCAACTCAAACTTCCCCTGATGAAGCCTAAGCAGATCTGAAATAATGGAATCAGGACCCAAGGATCTTTTATCTAATTTCATGTCCTTTTTGACAAGTTGGAGTTCAAAAGGTAATTAGCATGGCTTTGAAGGAGACCCATCATCTGTACTTAGCTATAGAATTAACATAAGGCAATTTGCTTGTTCCTCCACCATTCACAGATTATTTGCTATACATCTCAAAGAGAGATGAATACAGAGATATCCCATGTTTACAACTCATTTAAATGCTAGGATGTTCTTTTGATCTCTGAATTATCAGAATACAGCATGGAAAGGGACTGTTGATTACATTGTCGACACTACTCATATATATGTAAATACACAAAAACACAAATATCTCCCTACATGTTTTTTGAGGGTTATTTTTTGCAGGATGTTTAACCCTTTCTAGCCATGCATCTATAACGAAAGGGTGAGCTAACCTTAAAATGCTAGGATAGACTTTTTGTTTGGTGCTAGATGAGTTATGGTGACAATCTACAACTGCATACTTAAGACAAAGGAAAAGATTTCCATCACCACCCAAGAAAGTAACATGACCCCCAATTTAGTTCTATTTTATTTCTAATATACTTATTTTCTCAATTTTTATTCCAATTTAGAAACATATTTTGAGATGGAAATCTGGAGTTTTAAAGTGTCCCACTACTTGCTGGCGTTTTAAAGTGTCACTGTAGGTTTTAGAATTCTTGGCTAAATAAATTAGCAGGACAATTCTAGCTACAAAGAAAGATTCTAATTCCACTCTGCTTTGTATGTCTACCTCCCAGGGTGAGCTCATGCTCTCCAAAGTCTCAGGTCATGTGTAGCACTGCAGGAGATATTATGTAATTACTGATGAACCACCTGATTGATCTGTTTTCAATTTCAGATGGGCTTTAACCCTTCTCTGCAGAAAAAGTGCTATATTGTAACAGTTAACCTACAAATACTGTGGATTATGAATTGAACTAACTATAGCGTTTTTCTTAACTGAGATAATTGGAAGTGATTAGAATTAGAAGCTAAGCAGGGATTAGAGCTATTCAATATACAGTAATATTTTTGACTATTACAGAAAAGTTTTGCTAATAAAGAGATAGTTAACCTCAGTCTCAAATGACAATATTTCAGGTAGATATTGCTTCCTCTTCCTAAGATCCTATTGTCCATTATTCATTTGCTATTTACAATGCAGCACGTTATAAAAAAGCACAGTAGACAGATTCTTAACTGCAGATTTTCTGTATTTCTAGTGTTTGTGTTACTTAGGAATGTGCATCAGCAGCCTTTACTCTATGTTAAAGCAGTTCTCAATGTTAAACTATGGAATATATACTATATATAAAACAGACATACTAAATTATCATTGGAGTTAATATCTTCACCTGTAGTTTAGATTGCCCAACACCTTCCATTATAAGATGCTGTTTTCAGTTGCTTATAACTCTGCCATGCTTTAACCACAAAGACTGAAATTTTCCACGATGGGTCCATTCAGTCTGTCTCAGACTGATTTGTAAATTTTGGTTAAAATGGTTCAGCCCTTTCCAAGAATGAGATTAGAAAAAAAATTTTTTTTGCCCAGGTTAGAAAAATTCTTATGTTTTCATTCAGAAGCTTTAAATCTGATGGGGGTCACCAGGGTGTCAGGAATATGCCTTTTGCTGTCCCCATGAAAAATCACCCACATTTAGCCAATTGTAAGCCTTTGAGAAATCTCAGTGCACACATGCTCACTAGAGCCAAATTCCAAGTCCCTGCTCTAAAGCATGCAGATACTACAGCTTGTCAACAAAACATTTGTAAAAATATTTTTAACATGGATAAAACAACATTCTCAGAAGTGACTGTTTTAACTAAAAGCTCCCCAAAAAATTCACCCAGAGGCAGACACCCAGAATGGAAAATATCAGCCTGAATAGTGTATATTTGGCAAAGTTATAAGCAAGTGAAAATAGTGTCTTACGAATGGAAAGTGTCAGGCAACCTTAACTATAAGCATGACTATCTGCATTACACATAAACATATACTGTAAAATGCTATTTATATACACACACAGAGAGAATAATATAATACTTGTGTGTATATATACACAGAGAAAAATACATGAGACAGATGCATGGCACACTTGTATGAACATTTTATCTTATCAAGAATATAAGCTGTAGACCTTCTCTATCTAAAGGCGAAGGATTGCTCCTTTCGAGTCCTGCATTTCACTTGAGAACAACCATGTCAACAATTGGACAGAGCAGTAAGTATAAAGTACCATTTGATGACTGGTGGTCTGAGCTAATATCATTCAAATTAATTTACTTATGATAGTTCTTACTTAAATTTTCCTGTATGCTTGCCTGGAACTGTTTTAAAATTAAGTCAGCAAATCTTAGAAAGCAGATGCTCTGTAAGGTGACGGCTAATGGAAATAAGACTATATTTTTCTCTCATCTTACCTATCAGTGGTGAAAGGATACATCTGACTAAGCAATTAAACTAGTATTTGGACTACTCAGAAAAAGGGTCAAAGTCTGACCAGAGATAATACAACTCAAAGTAAGCTTCTCAAAAGCAGACATTCTTAGAGATTTATGTGCTGTTTTTAAGAAAATGCTTCTTTGGAGATGATATATTACTCTTACCTGCCAACACTTTCACTCCTCCTGCATAAGCCTCTTAGATTTTAAAAAGTATCAGAAGGCACTATTTATTCAAATATGATCTAAATTTTCATCTCTATAACCCATTGAATTTTCCCGTTTAAAAACAAGTTGCCACTTAGTTGGACTTCTGATGATTTAGTTTCTATAAATATAATAGATTTTTTTTAAATAAAAAGGCAGTTTAACTATTCTGTTTTAACTGTGACTACAGCACCACAAGCTGTTTAGCAGATGGGAAGGGAACACTTCATAAATAATATTATGAAACTAGTGACTGTTTGATAATATCATATCAGATGAAAGAACAGAGCTGAGCTATCAAACATTTTCCATGTCATTAAATTTGACCAGCAAGCTGCTTTTTGTTCATAGCAAATGACCGTCCAATCGCAGCACAGTGATGTGAAGTTTACCCTTCCCCTTCTCTCACCCACCTTGTCAAGTGGTCTACTTGTATGTTATTATTATATATTATTCATTTCTTATCCTAATCTGCTGTGTTGGGTTGTTATGGATGGCTAAACACATACAATGTTTCACTCCAGAGATGGCTGCATTTCAGAGGTGGACAAAGTGATCTCTCTGTACAGTTTAAGTGTGTACAGTGTTTTGAAATCCTTCAGTAAAAGATGCCCTATACACATTATCTACCTACTAATCGTTTTTCTGTGGCTTGGTGATCTAGTGTGCACAATGCTTCTGATTAGCAATATCAGCCTGGGACAGGAACAGAAAATTAATGACAACCTAACTGAATGGCCTGAAGGAGGGAGGAGAGTTGAGGTTGGGCAAAGAAGTAGAAGGAAGGAAGTAGTGCTCTGTTGATAGAAGATCAGCTCCCATCATTTTAGAAAGCAGCCTTAAGACTGCAAAAAAAAAAAAAAAAAAAAAAAAAAAAAGACTGCTTGGAACAAAGAAAAGGGCTCTGGAGAACAACTGAGAGGCCAGAATTGGAACAGACTTCTTAGAAACATCTCTGGATTCTGCTTCCAAAATGTCCGCCAAGCACCCTGAAGAGAAGTGCCAGGAGTCTCAGTTTAGGAGATAGATACCCAGGGAAAGGGATGATTTTGCATATCATCATGGATGTGAATTGGTACTGAAGCAGATGGAGTCCTCTGCAGGTGGAGTGTGAGGAGGGCAAGAGAGGTGAGAGGGGCAGGGCACTGGCTTTAAGTCATAGTCTCCATCCTTATGAAGGTCTGCTTTCAGAATGAAGGGGAGAGAAGAGGAATGGGGAACTGCCTTCATCAAGGCTGGAAAAATATAACTATAGAACTGATTATTGAGGAGGGATTAGAAGAGGTGGACACCCAACAAGGAGAGGGCTCCTTGTCTACTTGGGGGAGAGGCCTGGGGCCTACCAGAGGCACAGAAGCCTCAAGGGCTCCACTGATCCAGGAAATGGACCCAGGATTAGCAAGTGTCCTCAGAAAAAAAGGGAGTGCCTTCAGTGTGGGGTCCTAGAAAGACTCCTCTACCTGTTCTTCCTCTCCACTACCTTGAGTGTCCTGTCCAAAAGGGGAATCCAAAGTGAGGGGATGCCAAGCTACAGAAATAAATGTACAATTTAACCCTATGAGATATTCCCACTTAAATCAGAATACCAGCTTTGAAACCAAGTAATTCAGTTCAGTAATTCAGTTCGATACTATTCTAATGAAGATATTACTCATATTTCTAGCATTTTTCTCCTCAAATAATGTCCTTAGAATTTAATTTGAAGACCTATGTGTTCTCATTTAATCTCTTAGATGTATATAGTGTTTATAATTTTTGCTTGGCAGTTTTCCAACAAGCTGCACAAGGTCTGCAGACTGCAACACCATCAACTACTCATATACTCTTATACATTTCCAAAACAGAAACATCAGTTTTGACCAGACCAGTAGATAACCACAGATTTAAGAGATGAAAGTTCTATTCCAGCAATCTCTCTATGCCAGTGAATATTATGACATCATAATGGCTGCATCAGCTGTAATAAAAAGTGAATTCCCTTGACATACATTATCTGTAAATGCAACCTTGTAAATAAATGATTCATGCAAGTTCAATTACAAGGGTATGATGTCTATAAATGCTAAATATCTCCAGTATAGAGACATTAAAGGAAATGAACCCAACCAGTGTTAAAAATGTCTTCCAGCTAAATTCTCTGACTACACCTTTTAACTCCTTTTACAATATGCAACGCATGCCCATGTTAACAGTCTGCAAAAAGATGTTAACATGGCTTAACTATACAGTTCAGCTTCTATTCCTTTAAGGATGAATAGAAAAATAAATCAAGATTACTCCAATGCTATACAGAAAATAAACGAATTCAAAAATATTTTATAAATATAGGCTAATAAATGACTATCTACAGCAACTATGTCACTATACATTCTACAGAGAGTATTGGGACAATTTTTCTTCTACTTATCACTGCAATGTACACACAAGCACTACAAAACAGCATACACAACAGTGTAGCTTCTTATAGTTAATATAGATAGTTTCTATCATTAAATATATATGGTATGAAACAGAAAACATTTAATTTAACTAAAGTTTATATATATTTATTATTCCTATTTTTTTAGGAAACTAGGTGGCTCAGAGAATTGAAAATGGCATATTGAACTGTTAATCTGTAAGTAACTAGTTATTATCCAGCCCAGATCAATATTGACTGAAAGCCATTAGCCAAAGCTAACTAAGTTGGTAATTTCTGATACATTCCCAATAGACAGCTGTTCACGCCACAGTTGACATTGTTTGGCATTTGTTGCTGGCATTCTCAGCAGCAACCCAAAACATTGAATGGACTGGAGATTGAACCTCTTTCTCTCCCCCACACCTCACCTTAGGGTTGACTGCTCCATGTGAGGGTCAAGACACACTGGAGTGAAGAAGCTTACCCTGGTCATTGCTCTATGGCTAAATGGAGAACATTAAGTGCCCAGTGCTGCTGTTAATTTCAAACACACTATACATCAATAAAAGAAAATAAAAGACTTTTAATGCCAAATTGTAAACATTTTGCTACATAAACATGTGTTACCCATGGTTTTCAGAACCCAAAGCAGTGGTAACTTTTCAGGTGGTGTCAGGAATAAATCAGTGGGGACACAACTCTTCTGTCTAATAAATAATTAATACAAACCAGAGTGTTTTTACCTAAAACTACTTTTTATTAGGTTTTAAGCACACACACATATATGCTATATACTTACAACTCCCTCCCCCCCACCAAGCATAGTTACCCAAAGACTGAGATGGTTTCAAGCGATGACCAGCTGGGTTTCTGGGGGTGGGGGTGGGGGACCTTCCTTCCATTCAGCTGATGAGGAGTTTACGTGTTAGCTCCTTGATTGAAGAAAAGCTCCCTTGGACTGCTCTGAGGTGTTTATTTTTACTTGATTTTTTATAGCTAACTTTTATAAAACATATATTTTATAGTAACCCCTAGTGAGTTACCACTGTAACCCGTACTGGGTTTACTAATTCTTTTAACTTTAACAATTGCTTATTATTTTTATTAGCAAAACATTTTTAATATTTTTAATTGCAACAACAATAAAACTTATATGTCAGGGGTACTTAGAACCAAGGTCACTATGCACTTACTTTCCCCATTTTTATAGCTTATTAACTCTTTTCAGCTCCTTCCATTCCGATTAGCAAAACTGCAACGGCAGCAATTTGGCCTTGCTTATAAATGTCCTAACAATTATTCCTAGCTCTGTGGGGTTCTGCTTTTAATCAATGGTGTCTAAATATACCCAACATGGCTGTAGTTTCGTTTGGTCAAATTCTGGGGTTATATATGCAGCAACATACTTTAACATATGATACTTTTTGCACATTCAGAACACCAAAGTGTTTTCCCCTCTAGGCTTTGCATTCCTCAGTGAAATTCCCCTCGTTTTCTATTCTTTTAATCTTCTTGGTTGAATGTGAGCAGTTTAGCAATTTTTGCCACTGATTTTTTTTAACGTTTCACTGGTTTACTATTAGTCATTAGCAACATCCATACTTTTTAAGAGTCATTTTCCCCATATGTCAGTTTTTATATAGTTTCATGCTACAATGTTTGCTTTTTCTATTTATTTCTCAAAAATAAGTGTACAGCAGTGTTCTGAAGTCACTTATTTTAGTTTGCAATGTATTTTTCATCTGGTTAAGGGGTGTTTAATTTTTACTACTTCTGTACTCTTCTTTACCACTGAACTTTCAGACTGGGTCTGCCAGAAGGCTGTTGATTTAACCTCCTCCATTCCACAAACTCTCTCAATACTCATGCCACTTCTTCTTAACTTCTTGAGGATTAATGGTCAATTTTCATTTATGTATGTTTCAATAAATGCTCTCTCTGTATTTGGATTTAGTTACTGCTAGCTATTTCTCTATGTAAGCAATAACACTGTACACAATAGCAACAAACTGTTGTTTTGGCCTTTGAAATCACTCTTTTAGCTCTTTATCAGTTGCTCCATATTTTAATTTTAACATATCAGCATTTGAGGTTTTAGCCAAAGCTCACTGAAGTCAACAGGAATATTTCAACTGACTGCAATCGGTATTCATCATGTCCTTAGTTCCTCTGAATTTTCAAAAATATTTTTCACCTTTAAACTCATATTGTTGTCTACCATTTATTCTCAATTGGTGTCTGCTTTAAACTCTACTAATGTCTAAAGAAATAAATATCAATAGGGAACTCAAATCTATACATCATAAATGTATATGATTTCTTTTCGACAATGAATTATCTACAAGTTACACAGGATAATCTTGATTTCAGAAAGTGACTTGGTAGTTGTACTATGTACCCTGTTTCCCCGAAAATAAGACAGTGTCTTATATTAATTTTTGCTCCCAAAGATGCGCTAGGTCTTATTTTCAGGGGATGTCTTATTTTTCAGAAATGAAAAATGCCTTATTATCGGTGGATGCCTTATTATCGGGGAGGTCTTATTATCGGGGGGATGCCTTATATTACAACGAGAGGCAAAACTGTAAGTAGGCCTTATTTTCGGAGGATGTCTTATTTTCGGGGAAACAGGGTACCTCAAGCTCTTGATTCTCTACAAATAATTCCTACACCCATGATCTGTAATGGAACTCCTTTTGGCTATTCTGAAACTCTCCTTTCTAAAACTACTTATTTATACATTTCAAATCAGCCATTTAGACAAATATTCAACATCTCCCTCTGTTCCTTCGCCCATTTTGTATTATCCACAAGTTGATGTGTAGTGTGTGTGTGTATTTAAAAATTTTCCCCACATTGAGTATCTCACTTTGGGGATTACAGAAGCTAAAGAGGATTTCAGTGTTCATTTTGGAGATGGAATACTAGTGGCTAATCTGAGATTAACCACAGATAGTCACAAGTGAAAAGTTAGAAAATCTACATTAAGTTTAAGACATGCATCTTAATTTAGAATAATTTGTTAATTAAACCCTTTAGCTGAAACATGATGAAGAACAAAATGCATTCAGACAACATATTGCTTCCTTGCCATTTTTTTCTCAGAGCAAAGATTGCTCAACTAAGGGGCAAGGAACAAGAAAAAAACAGAAAGACAAGATAAATTTAGTTCACATTCAGTAAAAACTAACTTTGCGAGAATAATAAAAATGAAGAAATCTTAACCATGTCCCCAACATACGCTAAAGCTTTTGAGAGCCTATGATTAAAAAAATGTAAACAAAATTTCATTCATAATAATCCATACATGGCACACAGCAGAAATGTACACCAAGAAGATCACAACAAAGATATTTTCTAATATTCTTTATTGTTTCAAACCAGAAGATGATGGTTTGGTGTTGCATCAACATTATAGAATCAAAGACTGAAATTATGGGTTGAGATTTTTGGAGTCCATAAATTTCAACAGGCATATGAATAAATTCACTATTCTGCTTTGGAAATCTCAAATTTGTGTTATTTAGAATCATCTAAACTGGCATGTTAGACACAATCTGTATTACACAATAGCACACGATATTACAGTATGTATACTCTATGTAAGGTACTACATTAATATATTATGAACAGTATTTGACCAATGGTATATCACGGGGGTCGGCAACCTCTGGCACGTGGTTCGCCAGGGGAAGTACTCTGGCGGGCCAGGCCAGTTTGTTTCCCTGCCGTGTCAGCAAGTTCGGCCGATCGCGGCTCCCACTGGCCACGGTTCGCCGTACCAGACCAATGGGGGCTGTGGGAAGCGGCGCAGGCGAGGGATGTGTTGGCCGCAGCTTCCTGCTGCCCCAATTGGCCTAGGACGGAGAACTGCGGCCAGTGGGAGTAAACAAACTGGCCCGGCCCGCCAGGGTGCTTACCCTTGTGTGCCGCGTGCCAGAGGTTGCCGACCCCTGGTATATCACATTATAAAGTTTAAAGAGTGACAGAGCATCTCAGCTTTAACACTATATTACTGCTTGGTTGTTTGCCAATAATTTTTTGTTATGACTTTAAAAGGGGGGAAATAATTATTTAATTTCCAAAATTTGTAATTTCCTTGAGACATGGCTTTTTGGTTTCTGAATCCAGAACTCCTAGATCTAGCCTTACTAGATATTGGCCATCCCAATATTTCAGTCATCACAAATGCTGGATTGTCTCAAAATCACTTCAATTTAGAGATCCACATAATCTCAACAGGGTCTCATATGAAAAACGTTGTGTCAAATCCTAAGATTGCCTCAAACAGTGGGATTGTGTTAAATGTATTACACTTACCTAAAAAGTTTCAGCATCTCCTGTGTTCTAGATCACTTGTGCTTTTTAGAGTGAAAAGAGTAAAAGAGAAAAAAGATCTACTGCTACAGTGTGACAAATTTCAACAAAATATGCATGAAATATACCACTACAGAACAGTCCTCACTTCAGAACTACTGAAATAACTTTCTACAAAGAAAGTTCCTCTCTCAAAGAAATGTACCAACCAAGCCTAGCTGATATTTCTCTCTTTAGCAAAATGCTGAGTTGAATGTGTTCAAAATTTCTGAATACAACAGAGAGATAAATGTTTCTCTTACACGCACTCAATTGAAAAATGGCTGAACTAATTTTGCAAAATTGTAATCCAAAAATTCACATCTAGACTAAGATGAAGCATAGAAACTTTTGGTCAAAATTGGTTTAATAAAGTTAACAACTGGAAAAACTGGAAAATATGGGGGGTCGGAATGGAGATTGGAACTCATTGTTAACTAGAGCATTTGTTACCCAGACCTCCTATATTTGTATAAAATATACGTAACTAACATACCTAATGGAAAGTGTACGTTTTTGTTTATTATTACTAGAGGGAGAGCTGGTACCAACTGCCTACATTTCAATGCCTAATTTTTTCCATTGCAAAGAATTCTTGTGTCTTTTTTCAGGAGAAGTTCTAATTGTTCTATTGTTTAAAGCAGGCCTTTGAAATTTGGCAAGGACAAAGAATTTGGGTAAGAGCCATGTCTCTTGATTGTCCCAGGAAATTCCATTCACATTTGGTTGAGATAAAACTGCTGAAATCGTCATTTCCATTCTCTCAGTTGTACACTTCAAGGGGAAAAAAGCAACCTACCAAAAAAACCCATAAGTGACCATAAACATTATAACCTAAGACTGGTTTCACACCACCTCCAAAGCAGTAGCAGTGGAAACATTGCACTGGGAAGAGTGGGGGGCTGCGGTAGTGGTCAAAACAGTGAGGGGAGAGGTTTAGGGGAGAGCCAAAGAGGCTTCCTCCCTACCCCCAGAACATGGCCTCAGTGAACCCTTAGCAATAATGGAATCTGTCTGCCCCTCACCCCAATACTGCACAGTCAAGGCTTCCTCAGCAGGGAAGCTTGGACTGAAAGTGGTGCTGGGGGCAGAACTAGGGATGTGGGCGGAGTGGAGCTACGGCTGAGGCCAGAACTGGGCTGGGAGCAGATTGGAGCAGTGGCTGGGGGCAGAGCTGCAGCTGGGGGCAGATCAGGGCTGGGTGGCACTCCCTCCCTGCTCCCTATGGGAGCTTGCCCCAGGCCCTGCTGCGCACCTCCTCCCCCCCCCCGAACATTCATCGGCACCCCTAGATGGGTGCTCCCCACAGTTTGGAGATCACCGATATAGGGCAGGACCTTCATACTTCCTGGGCAGAATAAGGAGAGATAACAGAGCGGGGAGAAAAGAGAGTGCCAGGGCAGGCTCCCTATAACTACCACCCCTCCACAGATCCAACACTTGACACTAGCAGCAATGCCCTCCCTGGGATAACTACCACTTTAAAAAAACCCTAGGGAATGACATACAAACCACATCATACAATGGAGATTACTTAGATTACAAAGTAAGACACCGGAAGGTTAAAAAATACCAGATTTACACTTTCCTGTGCAATCTCAATAGCAATGTGGGAATTGCCAGAGTGGATCAGGACTAGCTTGTTCAGTATCCTGTCTAAGACAGTGGCAACTACTGGACATTTCAGAGGAAGAAGTAAGAACCCTGCAGTATGTGGGGTAATGTGCCACATCCACACACATTTGGTTTCATTCTGATCTCTAACAGAGATTGGATTAAGTCCTATAACACAAGGTTTAATTCCCCTTCCAAAATATGTTATCTTTAATTATGACAATTCTAGATATTCTTGATAACCATATAAATGTCCAATTTATTTTTGAATCTTGCTAAATACTTGTCCTCAACAATTTCCTGTGGGAATGAGTTCCACAGTTTAACTACATGTCATGTGAAAAATAATTTCCTTTTAACAGTTTTCAATTTCCGACCTTTTAATTTAACTGAATGTAATTGTGTTCCCGTGGTCTGAGACAGGGAGAACAGAATTTCCCAATGTACCCTCTCTGTAACACTCCTTACTCTATATACTTTTATCATGTCCTTGGCATTTACTGACATGGGATTTCATTTACTATTGTGTTGTACATTCACTGGCTTGTTTAGTTCTCTCTCTGGTCCTAACCTAAATACCTTTGTGTCATCTGTGTATTATTCATAATTTGATCCTCTTGTGCAGGGCCAGCTCCAGCATTTTTGCCACTCCAAGCGGTGGGGGGAAAAGAAAAGCCGCGCTACTTCATTCTTCGGCGGCAATTCGGTGGCCGGTCCTTCCCTTCGAGAGGGACCTAGGGACTTGCCGCTGAAGAGCCAGACGTGCCGCCCCTTTCCATTGCCCGCCCCAAGCACTTGCTTCCTGTGCTGGTGCCTGGAGCCGGCCCTGCTCTTGTGTGTACACATTATGACTAAGCTTGGAAGGATTAGATTTTTATGAGTAAATTTTGGTAAGCGTCAATTTCACCAGAGAAAAACTGATAGAAAATATTTCCATCAATAATAATCAAAATGTAGATTGGCAGATAGGCAAAGTAAGAAAAATGCAGCTTGAAGACTTATTAGAGTCTGGTTGAATGATATTTACTTTGTATATTTTGACATATAATGACCCCCCGCACCCGCTGCTAATTTCCTGCAACTGTAGAAAAAAACAACAATAAAAACAAAAAAAAAGCTTAAAAATAAACATCAATTTATCCATTGAAATGATAAAAAATAAAAATCAAATTCTGCTAAGCATAATTATGATTCAGTCTTAACTGCATGATTGCATACAATTATTTCCACAGGACTCCAGCCTCATTCAGTGCACAGGAGTGACACAGAAGTGGGCAGAATTAGGTTGCACAGGCAACCGTAAATCAGGTATTTCCTAAACTTTTGAATGCTTGACTTGGTAATCTAAGTAACATTTTTAATGTAGTTTTTTGTATAATATGTAATTATAATTATGACACACATTTAATATTGTAACATTTGGTCTCTTACACAGTCTATTATCAAGCCTTTTTATTTCATTCTGATCAAGAGGGTTGTATGTATATTTGCAATGATAGCTTCTTTAAGCATCTTCATCCAAATCCAAAAGGCAAATGCCAGTGGCCTGGATCAAATCTTTATAATGCAGTGAATGAATGTGGAAAGATTCAAATGTCAGTTTGCTTATTTCACTGTTGTGACCATGACAGTAGAAAGAATAAACTGAATTTTATAAATTGTCTGGCAGATGATTTTCTCATAGTTATGAAGTAGACATGTATGAGATGAAGGACAGATAGAGTTCATAAAATGTCACTTCACAATGATATATACACATATTCACATCCAGGATATTTGTGTCCAAAAGGGTTGAAAATTGAAATTTTGAAGTCTTTTTTTTTTTTTTTTGCCAAAAGCAATAATGAAAGGAAACACCTCTCATTGCTTTGATACTTATCTGAAATTGAAACATCAGTAGACAGCTGCTAAGCTGTAAAGTTGTAGTACATTTTGCTCACTTTCTTTACCATATTGCTGTAAACTATTGGAAATTACAGCAGCAGCTGCTGTAAAACAAGAAAAACAAATCTGTAAGCTGTTATAAGAGGAAGCTGCAACCCCCCCTGCTTAAAAATAACACGCTTGAATATGCATCTTTTATCTTAATTACATCCAAAGACATCCTCCATTTTTAATTTGTGTAAGTCAATGACTTGAACCTATCACTATTATACAAAGATTCACTATTATACAGCAGCTAAGTAATATGCACTGTAAAGTACAGGGCAGTTTCATGCACAAGAATCATAGAATATCATGGTTGGAAGGGACCTCAGGAGGTCATCTAGTCCAACCCCCTGCTCAAAGCAGGACCAACACCAACTAAATCATCCCAGCCAAGGCTTTGTCAAGTAGGGCCTTAAAAACCTCTAAGGATGGAGATTCCACCACCTCCCTAGGTAACCCATTCCAGTGCTTTACCACCCTCCTAGTGAAATAGTTTTTCCTAATATCCAACCTAAACCTCTCCAACTGCAACTTGAGACCATTACTCCTTGTTTTGTCATCTGTCACCACTGAGAACAGCCGAGCTCCATCCTCTTTGGAACCTTAGAATTCAGGTAGTTGAAAGCTACTATCAAATCACCCCTCACTCTTCTCTTCTGCAGACTAAATAACCCCGGTTCCCTCAGCCTCTCCTCATAAGTCATGTGCTCCAGCCCCCTAATCATTTTCGTTGCTCTCTGCTGGACTCTCTCCAATTTGTCCACTTCCTTTCTGTAGTGGGGGGGCCAAAACTGGACGCAATACTCCAGGTGTGGCCTCACCAGTCCCGAATAGAGGGGAATAGTCACTTGGCAATGCTCCTACTAATACAGCCCAATATGCCGTTGGCCTTTTTGGCAACAAGGGCACACTGCTGATTCATATCCAGCTTCTCATCCACTGTAATCCCCAGGTTCTTTTCTGCAGAACTGCTGCTTAGCCAGTCGGTCCCCAGCCTGTAGCGGTACATGGGATTCTTCCTTCCTAAGTGCAGGACTCTGCTCTTGTCCTTGTTGAACCTCATCAGATTTCTTTTGGCCCAAACCTCCAATTTGTCTAGGTCACTCTGGACCCTATCCCTACCCTCCAGCGTATCTACCTATGTTACAATTATTTTTAAAAAAAGAAGATTCATATTTTGTTTGAGACACACCTTTCTTCCCATCTTTTAAAGCAATTTCAAGGTTGAGCCTTAGACTCATCTGCCTTGAAAGTTGGACCATATTGTAGCATTATCTTTATGGATTCCAGCCATGCTTTTAAATCTCTTTATAAAGGATTGAACACCAATGTACTGCTATATTAAAAATACAGACAATCAACCAACTTACTGCACGTGTAACAAAGGGCTACCTCCACTGAGTGCACACACGCTGCTTACCTACAATGGAAGAAAGAATATGACAAGCATCCAGCTTTCCTCCCCACCACCCGTTGAATTTAGCACTGCAGCTAATTCAGTGTTTGTCTGCTTAACAAGATGAGGCCCCTGAATATTCTTGTGACTGAGAATTAGGTGGATGATGTAGCTGTCCTTTATTAGCTCAGTTTTCTCCAGACAAGTGCTTGTTCCAGTATGAGCCATGATAGGAGGTACTCCAGATGCGCTGTTTGCATATTTCTAAATATGTAGAACATCCCCCACTTCAGAAATGTGTTCTCTTGAGTGTGTCCCCCTTGATTAAAACTCCACAAATAGGGGGTAATATGGAGCCACATCACTCCATGCAGAAGCCTCTGGCAGACACAACCTCTCCATGGGCTTCTTTGTGATCACAGAGCACAATCTGCTCCACCAACCCCTGTGCCTTTGAGGCTATGGCTACACAGGGATAAAAAAACCCACTGCTGGCCTGGGTCAGCTGACTTGGGTTCTCAGGGCTTGGGCTCTGGGAATGAAAAACTGGTGTGTTGACATTCAGGCTCGGCCTGGAGCCCAAGCTCTGGGACCCTGCGAGGTGGCAGTGGTCACAGAGGTACTGGGGCAGGGCGACTGGAACAACACCAACTGGCCTAAGGCATCTTGCTCTTTAAAGGGACAGGCCTGTTAAGAGTCCCTTTAATGTTTTTCTGGTCCATTATTTCGTTTTTCTTGTTGCTTCTCCTCACTCCTCACTATTATTTTTGTTAAAAGAAAAAAAAAGTGGCAGGGTGATATATTTGAGTTCAATGGAGAGTATGAGTCCAGGAGGATATCTAAAATGTATCGGATACAAATACTTCCAAGACAAAGCTTTCAGCTTTGGCCCCAATCCTGAAATTGAAGCCATGAGGACTGCTCCTAAGTAGAGCCCAATTAAAGTCAGCAGGGCTGTCTGCTCATGCAGCAGCTGACCCACATGTTATCAATTGTAGGACTGGAGCTTGTCAAGGCCCCTTACAACAAATTTGCTTTAAAACTTTAAAACTAGACTGAGATTCACCAACCAGACATAGAAGCAGAGCTTCCTCACAGTGACTATCAGGAGACATTATTGCTGGAAGTACTTAGTGCACCAAGAGACTGGCAGTTGGCAGGAGATGTGAAATGGCTCAAGACTGGATTTTTAAATGTTGGCACCAGTATTCAGATCACCCAGTGAGTCAACTGATCATTTTAATTAAGCTTTGCAATAAGCAATTGCAAAGGTAAATCTGGCGGTACTTTGTAATAGGCAATCTGGCTCTAGTCTTATATGGTGGCTATTTTCTGTGTTATCATTATATATTTAAATTAATCAGAATTGAAGCTAGCAGTACATTACATCAGGCAACCTATTTCAAATTTGATTGACACCATTCCCTCATGTTCACTGGATCTGCATTTTTGCCTTCATGCCACCCACATTTTGCACACCCCAATATTTTCCCGTGCCTTTGGGATACTCAGTTTAGGCAGTCTCATGTTAAAATATCTATAGGATAAATTATTGACTATCCATACAATATTCTCAATGCATATAACATACTATACCAACATTTTAGGGGAAAAAAGGTAAGTTCCTAAAAAAACAACAGCAATACTTTCCCACAGAGTATTCCTTTTATCTTGAGATCTGTTCTTTACTTTTTAAGTAAGATCAACAATTGACTGATTAGCAACCTTACTGAGTCTGGTAGAGTCCTGCTGTGATAATGGAACTATCAATGCAGTTATAATGCACTTACATTCTGTAGACAGCAGTTGAAATACAGAAACATTCTCTTCCAGCACAATGCTTCTTTGCAAGATCAGAAGGGCTAGTAAAGATTGAATACACATCCTTTAAAAACACAGCAAATCACAAAAAAGTTTCACTGACCACTTATCTTTTGTGAGTGACATTAGATATTGCCAATGCCACATACTGTACTCATTTCAGTCTGGCTTCGTATTTTATTTATTCTTTATCGCTTTAACAATAATTTTAACCTTATATCAATTTTGGGAGATAATCTCAAGTGAGAAAATGTTCTTCCAAGTTCATTACACCTACGCATTGTGTAAGATCTAATGGCAGAGAAACATTTGATAAATGACAAGGTTATATGTCATTAACATGTAACAGCCTCAAGCCAGAATGTGTCACCTCTCCCAGCTAAATATGCCTATAGTTTTGTTTCTTAAATGATCTTTTGTATTTGGGTACAGTTCACATGAGAACACATGGTACAGCAGCAGGACCATAGGTACAACGCATACCATGAAATTACATATTAAATAAGGCTCACTTTGCAAAACACAATGACAATTTTCAAAAGCACCTGAGGTGGCTTACGAGCCTAAATCCAATTTTAAAATGAGACAAAGGCACTTCTGAGCCTAAATCTCACTGAAAGTCAATGGAATTTAGGAGACTAAAGGCCAGATTTTTAAAGGTACTTAGGTGCTTAAAGATACACATAGGCACCTAGTGGGATTTTCTAAAATGTCACCTACCTCCCATTATTAGGTGCCTCAGTCCTTTTGAAAATCCTACTGGGTACCTATCTGCATCTTTGGGTACCTAAGTACATTTAAATTTCTGGCCCCAACTCTCTTTTGAAAATGGGACTTAGGTGTATTTGAAAATTTTACGCATAATCTTTTCTATTTTCATGCCAAGAGAACTTCAGAGTGCCATCTTAGTAAAGCATCTTGCAGAGCAGCAGTTGCAAACCCTGCAGTTCCACAATTCCATAACAGAAAAAAGTGCAGGCTATTAAGACAATTAATTTTTTTTTAATATCTCCAAAAAATGAAGTAGACTGGGGTCAGCAATCTTCTGCATGTGACCCATCAGGTTAATCCGCCTGCGCCACTTCCCGCAGCTCCCATTGGCTGTGAATGGGGGAGGAGGGAAGGGGGCCATGCCTGCAGACAGTCAACGTAAACAAAATGTCTCGCGGCCCGCCAGTGGTTTACCCTGATGGGCCGCGTGCTGAAGGTTGCTGTCCCCTGAAGTAAACCAACAGCATAAGATGAAAAGCACATATTATTTAGGCATAAGATGAAAAGCATATATTATTTAGGTATGTTTGCATTCTGCAGATTTCAGATTTTATATGGCCATGCAGAATTATTTTGACCCTTAGCCCCACCCCATTTAACTCAAACTTGATCTGCAGAGTGGTGAAAATTTACCATTCTATCAAAACATTTATCACTTTCAGTTGTCTCTGGAAAATAAAACCAGAGCTGATCTCACAACTTTTCAAAGAACTTCCAGAGTTCTGTCAGCGACGAAGTCATAAGGCAGGTGTGTTGAAAGTGTGACCCAAGAGTCAAATTAAGCTCATAATACCCTTATCCTCAATATAAAAGTGTGCACCCTACAGGCTAAAGATCCCATCATCCACTCAAAAAACACATTACAGCCACAGTGGATGGGAATTAGAGTTGCCCACTATGGGATCCAGGCAAGCTGTGAATGGTGCAAAGCCTTGAACTAGTTTTGAGTTCTTGATACAGTAACTTGCATTACACATGAAAGTCAAAAAACCAAAAAGTTACCTATCCACTGGTTTTAAAAATAAAGAACATTAAAAGCCTTCTAGTGACTAATGTTAATCCCAGATAAAAATGAAAATATAGATTAAATATAATTTTATATAGAACTTCTACACAACACGCTTAGTGGAAGAATTTTAAAGAAAAAGTAAAATGAGGGAGAAAACACTCAGGAAAGCAAACAAAGTTCTTTTCATAAAATTCCCTATGCATGAGAATCCTCTGTAGCCTCAGTTGTTGTTGTTTTTTAAAACCAAGGCCTTGATCACATACACATTTTCATTGGTTCAATTAAACTGGTTCAGTTAAACCAGTGCAAACCCCAGTATGGACACACATTTCCGTATAGGA
This sequence comes from Chrysemys picta bellii, assembly GCF_011386835.1. Taxonomy (NCBI): domain Eukaryota; kingdom Metazoa; phylum Chordata; order Testudines; family Emydidae; genus Chrysemys; species Chrysemys picta. The sequence goes on along the minus strand of NC_088791.1, from coordinate 54,993,777 downwards.
ATTGACTTATTTTAAACCTGATCCTAATCAACTTAAGCTATAGTGAAATACACCTGATTTAAACTAAAATAAGACTATCCACAGCTTTTTGCACCAGTATAAATGTATTTAAAATTACACCATTGCAATTCTGCATATAGACAAAACCTAACACTCTCTCAAAGTCTCATACAGAAACACTACAGAATCCAGCAGCGATAAGTGGAGGGAGAGGGAAGGGCAAATATGTGACCTTTTAAGCAAGCAGAAGAAAGCCTGTGGCCAGGTCCATATTTTCACTTGAGGAATAACAAAATCTACTTGATACCCTAGAACAAGACTGTGATCTACAGTAGATTCAGATTTGTGTGTCAAACAATGTCTCCTGGGGAGCCAGGATTTTGTTTCAAGAGCTGCACATTCACTAACATGGGTTCCCGGACTGGCTTTGTTAAAGATAGTATAATGACAGTGTATTACAGAGAAAGTTCAAACTTAGCCATTTAATTGCTCTGTCATAATTCACAGCTAACAAATTATCTGAATCATACCTGTCTGTACTTTTCCAGGAAAACCTACCAGCTTGACATTTCTTAATCAGAGCTTGTTTTCCAGGTCATCAATTTGATTTGTCAGTGTTTTACTCTCTTTAATATTCTCTATTAAGGTGGCAGACAGTTGCTCGTTATTTTTATCATCAGACCTCCAGTTCTACACTTCTCTTCCTACAGCCATGAACCAAAGCTTTCAAACCTCTTATCGACTGAAGCTTGAATTGAGTCCAACTTTCACTAGTATCTGCCAAGCACTTAACCAAGTCAATCTAAGATTACTTGATAAGTCAAACTGTACCTCAAGAATGTGTAAAGCTGAAAGGGCATATCTTGCTGGCTACAAAGCAAAATGCTGAACTTTTACCAGACCTAGATTTTTTTTTTTAAGGAAACATCCAGTATTTCTAATATCCCAAGGTACTGGAGCAAGCTAAATTATATTTTGATAAAAAAGTGTGTTATGAAAGTTATGAATGCAGCAGTACACTACAAGTGCATGTACTATCTGTGCCATCTGTCATGTACATCAGGATCCAAGTCCAGAAAAGCTCTCAAGCAAATGCTTAAGTTTAAGCACATGAATAGCTGATTGGTTTTGCTTCTTCGGAGAGAGTGCGGCAAGGGTAATAGCTATGCCCTGACTTTAAGGAACATAAAAGCCCGATTTGACTGCTGAAGCATGTAGAGTTCTGATCCTGCAAAATGCTCCAGGTAGGCAGACAGACAGACACCCATGACTGCCTTCAAGGCAAGCCACTGTAGCGCCACATGAGTGCAGGTATCTGCCTGCAAAGAGCCTCTCGTAGAGTCAGGGCCTAGCTCAGCTACTTGTCATGACCAGCCATTACATGCTGTACAGTAATCTAAACTACAATGGCTAATTCAACTTCAATTCAGATCTAAAACTTTGACTGGAATAGTGAGGATGTTCCTTGATAAATATATACAGAGGAAGAGCAAGATAGAGGTTGTTTGGGTTAAAAACTCCTCTGCTGATAGGAGCTTCAAATTTTGTTCACACAAAAGGAGAAAATGAACCTCAGACAGTTCCTTTTCTAGGTAAGTTTCATTTTTTTTGGACTAGCATAGAAGTCATTCTTTCAGTCTATTTATTTCAGAAGTTTTACTCATCTCAAAACAAATCAGCAACCTCGCATACAATAAGCAACATGTTTTATTGCACGAATGGAAGAGTTTAACATAGAGATACTTTTCCCTGAAAAAGCTAACAATACAACTTAGAAAAAGTAGTTACGAAGCTATGGCATACATCTCAGTCTGTTTCCTAAGCTCCATGATATATATTAAATCCACCATACTTCTTAGGGCTTTCGTTCAAGCATACCAATAAGGTCAATGTTTAAAACTGGGCACACAATTTTAATCAAAATGTAGTAAGTCTTTTCTCAAGTGAACTGATCCATTAAAATTTGTTTTAGACTTTCTCCTAGTCAGTACTGGTCCATAGATATGCAGACCAACCAAAATTTGAGCACTAAATTAGTATTCTGGTAACCTATATCTGGTGGCCTTCACTGTTTTGGGTTTTGCATCTGTCAAACACATTTCTCATTTTCCCTCTAAGCTTTTGAGAATGCTCAAGGATTTCATGGCTCCACATAGTTTAGACAAAATTAAGTCAATGGGACTACTAACGTAGAGTTGGTGAGCAGGATTTCACAGACTGCCTACGGACATAAAACAGTCACCGTGGCCTTTGTGTTTGAGTGACCAATATCTAAATAAGCTCCAGAGATCACTGAAAATATCATATGAAATTACGTGTGGAAGCAGGGGAATTCAAGAGGCTTTTATAACCTTAATGTATCCCACAGCTCAAGGAATTTTTATTTGGAGCCATTTTTCAAAGAAAAGATAATGATCACTGGGAAAACTGGAAACCTATTATTTTTTCCCCATCGTAAGCCGGACGTATAATGAGGTATTTATAATGTGCATTTTATTTTAATTGGGGTATTCCTAGAGCTCCTATTTAGGTTATTGAGCTATTTCACATTTAACAAAACATCACCAGAAACTAACTGCAGCTTTTAGGGGCTAATGAAACAACAGGTCATATCACACACATTGATCTGCCTGGCATGGACACTGCCTACATGAGCATAATTACCTAAGAAAGGTATTAGACCAGCTAATTCTGTGTATATGAAAAGGAAACCATCTTTAAAGAGGTCAGATGTGGGTCAGAACAAACAGCTCAGCGATTAGAGGAAGATGCACAGCCACAGTCATTATACTTACTAACATACTGTAATATCAACCTATTGTTCTGCACCGCTTCTAAGTTCACTACACCATTACAAACTAATATTATCTATTATACAATGTTATTACTATCTAGAGATGCAAAGTATAAATTATGCAGGATATCAATAAATAACTGCTCCTAAATGGATTTTAATGATAAAAACTGCTGACCCTCCTCTCATGTAAGAGTTGCAAATCCAACACAGCAACATATAATTAGACAAACTCTGCTAAAGAACAAGGATTTAAAAAATGCAAAGGAACCATGACTTTCAAAATTTTTCTTTTATCAATGATTCCCTCATCCCAACAGCCAATCTAATGAGGCACTTACATGGCCCCCATCACCATAGATTCGGAGCACCTCACAATGACTCTAATGAGTTTAAGCTCCCAACACCCTTGCAAGGCAGGGAAATATCCATTTGTAACTGGACTGGCTGTATGGAACCAGTTTAAGCAAAAACAGTTTTTAGTGTCCACACGGGCCATTCAGAGATCATAAAAACATAATAATGGTCATACTGTGTCAGATTAATGGCCCATCTAGCCCACTATCCTGTCTCCCAACAGTGGCCCATGCCAGATGCTTCAAAGGGAATGAACAGAAAAGGGAAACCATCGAGTGATCCAACCCCTGTAGTCTAGTCCCAGCATCTGGCAGTCAGCCAAAGCATGGGGTTGCATCCCTGACATTCTTGGCTAGTGGCCATTGATGGACCTATCCTCCATGAACTAATTTAAACCTTTTTTTGAATCCAGTTATACTTTTGGCCTTCACAAAATCTCCAGCAACAAGTTCCACAGGTTTACTGTGTGTAGTGTGAAGAAATACTTCCTTTTGTTTTAAACCTGCTGCCTATTAAATTTCATGGTGTGACCCCTAGGTCTTGTGTTATGTGAAGGGGTAAATAACTCTTCCTTATTCACTTTCACCATACCACTCATGATTTTATGGACCTCTATCATATTCACCCTCAGTCATCTCACTGAACAGTCCCAGTCTTTTTAATCTCTCCTCATATGGAAGCTGTTCTATACCCTTAATCAGTTTTGTTGCCCTTCTCTGAAGCTTTTCCATTTCTAATATATCTTTTTTGAGATGGGTTAACTAGAACTGCATACAGTATTCAAGATGTGGGCATACATGGATTTATATATAGCATTATTATATTTACTATCCTATTATTTATATCTTTCCTAATGGTTCCTACACTGTTAGCTTTTTGACTACTGGTGCACGTTGAGTGGATGTTTTCAGAGAACTATCAATGATGACTCCAAGATCTCTTTCTTGAGTGGTAACAGCTAATTTAGACCCCATCATTTTGTAAGTATAGTTGGGATTATGTTTTCCAATATGTATTACTTTGCATTTACCAACACTGAATTTCATCAGTCATTTTGTTACCTAATTTTGTGAGATCCCTTTGTAGCTCTTTGCAGTCTTCTTTGGACTTATCTATCTTGAGAAATTTTGTATCATCTGCAAACCCCTTTGTCAAGGTTATTAATTAAAATGTTGAACAACACTGGTCTGAATACAGATCCCTGGGGGATCCCGCTATTTAACCTCTCCATTCTGAAAGGTGACCATTTATTCCTACCCTTGATCCATGAGAGGACCCTTCCTCTTACTCCATGACCACTTAGTTTGCTTAAGAGCCTTTGGTGAGGAACCTCGTCAAAGGCTTTCTGAAAATCCAAATATACTATATCCACTGTATCATCCTTATCCACAGTTTTGTTGACTCCCTCAAAGAATTTTAATAGATTGATGAGCCATAATTTTTCTTTACAAAAGCCATGCTGACTCTTCCCCAAGAAAGTGTGTTCATCTATTTGTCTGATAATTCTGTGCTTTATTATAGTTTCAACCAGTTTGCCTATTATTGAAGTTAGGCTTACTGGCCTGTAATTGCCAGAATCACCTCTGGAGCATTTTTTAAAAATTGGCATCACATTAGCTATCCTCTAGTCATAGGCTGATTTAAGCAATAGGTTACATACCACAGTTAGTAGTTCTGCAACTTCATATTTGAGTTCCTTCAGAACTCTTGGGTGAATACCATCTGGTCCTGGTGACTTATTGCTATTTAATTTATCACTTTGTTCCAAAACTCCTCTACTGACACCTCAACCTGGGAAAGTTCTCTGATTTGTCACCTAAAAAGAATGGCTCAGTTGTGGGAATCTCCCTCACATCCTCTGCAGTGAAAACCGATGCAAAGAATTCATTTTGCTTCTCCACTCTGGCCTTGTCTTCTTTAGCACCTCAATCATCCAGTGGCCCCACTGATTGTTAGTTTGGCAGGCTTCCGGCTTTTGATGTACTTAATTTTTTTTTCCTGTTAGTTTTTGTATCTTTTGCTAGCTGCTCTTCAAATTCTTTTATGGCCTGCCTAATTATACTTTTACACTTGACGTGCCAGAGTTTATGCTCCTTTCTATTTTCCTTTTAGTTTCCAGTTCTTAAAGGATTCCTTTTTGCCTTGAAGAGCTTGTTTTACTCATGTTGGATCAACTGAAATACTGCTGAAAGGTTTGCCCTGCACCCCTTCTAGCTTTGTTGTAAACTGTTTCAATTGCAATGTCCTCTGAGTTCATATCCACAGTTTGATGTCAGTATATTTACTTTCTATATTGGGACCTGCCATGCCAATGATTTGTATTTTAATGGTTATAAAACTTTAAACCAAATCTCCACTATCATTAAATAATAGAGTTGTTAGACCCTCCTACTTTCTGACACTCTCCCCCAATAATTTGACAATCTGCGAACATTTACATTGATAAAAATGTACAAAACTGCTCTAAAATAAACTGATATCTGTTAAAATTTAAAAAAAAATTGCCTTCTTCCACATTTATGTATATATTCCACAAAACAGTAGGAATATTTCTATCACTCACAGTTTATTCTCACAAATGCAGGACTGCAGGTGTCTGGTGAATTCAGAGCAACAGAATGTGTACAATTGTTAAATGAAATAGGGGGGAAAAAACACCCACAAAAAAATGACACAACACAACACCAAACCCCACAAAAGCAAATGGACTTCATAGGTTAACTACCAAGGTCCTGTAGAAGCTACCTTTCTGATGTGATAAATTTATACATTGTGAAATAATTCTAAATACTTTAAAAGCCTTTACCAAAAATGATTGACGAAGAAAGATTTTCAAGAGGCATGTATTTGACAAAAGAACTGTGATAGTGTCAGTAACTGTTTTATCAAAATTGCTATGCAACATGTATTCTCAGACAAAAACATAATAAGAAAGAATTAAGGATGAGAAACAGCAATAACCACACTTTAAAAAAAGTTCTAGTTTTCAAAAAGCTCTACATGCTAGAAATTCAGAAAATTCTAAGCTAAACTTCCAAAACCAACCTAAGGCTAGAGAACATACTGTTGGAATGCCTATTTACGTTCCTTGTGGCAACAAGAGGTCTTTAACTTATAGCTGAAAGGTCAGTAGGGAAATGGTGGAAGAACTAAGAGTGTGTCTACACTATGAGCAAGGGGTATGATTCCCAGCTCACGTACACATACTCTCGCTAGCTCTCATCTGAGGTAGCATGCTAAAAATGTTACTGCCCATGCAACCATGGTTTCACTCCTATTTTTAGAGTGTTAGTTCAGATGAGAGCTAGTGTGAGTATGTGTACACAAGCTGGGAATCACACCTCTAGCTTATAGTGTAGACATACTCTTAGCTCTTCCACCATTTCCCTACCCACCTTCCACCTATAACTTAAAGGCCTTTAGTTGCCACAAGAAACTTACGTACAAATTCCAGGAGTAAGTTCTCTAGTTGTATCATGATTTAACCTATAATCACTTTCCATGTAGATATTGGGTGTACTGGAGAGAAAAGAGGGAGGTTCCACTAGCTAACAGGAGAGCATCAGCGCTGTTTATGGATAGATCCCTCTGTTCTTGGGATTTGAAAGTCTAATGTGGAATACGTCCTACTAAGGCACATATGGTTGATAGCTCAGCCTAATATATCTTACAAAATGAATCACCTTAGGTCTCATCCATTGTGCTGATGGAGCTCATCATCCTCACTTAGAAACTGACTAATCACTGACAATGGGTCTCATTAATAGGACCCCATGAGACAGTGCATGTGCAAGTCACATATTTGTACATAAAACTGACTAGCTATTATTATTTTTATTTGAATTACTGTAGCACCTAGGAGTCCTAGTTGTGGACTAGGACCCTACTGTGCTAAATGAACACTTGACATACCATTGCAAAAAATGCACATGGAAATGTACTCATACAATTGCACACACATTTTTTGTGAGCAGACCTTGGGCTTCCCATTTTGACAATCTGGCCCTATAATATTCATTTCTAGATAGAATCCTTCCTAAGCCCCTGTTGGAGATTTAAGCCAAAATTCTTATCTCAGGGTAAATGATCATTTCTGTGGGTTTACTCGAGTGTACTTGGAATTAGAATTTAGCCCGCAGTATTTATCAAACTGCACTGTTGTTCCACATTATACTGCATATCTTTATTTCTATGCCTATTTGTATTCTAGAGCTGTAGGTAGCTTTCCCCATGCCAACACTCATAACAGCTAATTTGTATGGAAATCTAAAGCACAACATTTGAAAAAAGTAATAAACCAACAAATAAATCTGAGCAAAGGCAAACAAACAATAGTAACTCAGAAATACTGCTTTGCATTCCAAAAGCCAAGGGTTCTATTTAAACTCTAAGGGAGCACTAAGTTGTGATGTAGATTTTGCAGCATTAAAGGTTCTCATTTATTATCACTCTTATGCTCTAAACTGACTCTGAAAAAGTGAATGGAATATTTTTAACTAGATAGGTATGAAGAGGGAATTGTTCTCATAGGAACTGCATGTGGAGGAGCATTTTTAGGTGTGATGTCGTGCAGCGTTGAGGATTGGGACCTGCTTCTCCTGTCACATTGTTCCCTCTACCACATCGCAGACCCTCCACATGTCCAGGGATACATGCATGGAGTCAGCTAGGGACAAAGCTAGGTTGCACATAATTCCCACTGGCAATTAGCAATAGCCCATTTAAATGCCGCTGGTGATTGCATTAACTTTTGTGTGAAAGTCTTTCAAGGGAGACGTACCGGGAAAAGCCCTGGAAGCACAATTTCAGTGGAACTGCTTTGTCAGGGAACCGGCTGGAAGAGTCAGTGTAGAGGCACATTACTTCCACATGTTTGTTGCTAATTTTTCCAAACTAACTGTTCTGTTTCTTAATTTCATTCCATTACGACTAGCAATAGCCCCACTCACTCTCTATGTGAGCCACAAAGGAAGGTGGAGAGTAGCTCCACAACCACGTAGACAGGAGGAGGCTGAGGGGGGCCATCAGATAGAGGAGAACAGTAAGTGGGGAATGTGTAGAGTTCCACTATGGTTTTCCCTCCCTACTTTGGCCCTGGCTCAGCCATTTATGCTTTTTTCTTATACTGTCCATGCAAAATTCTCCATCAAACATTTTCTATTAAATATCAAATCAACAGATTATTTCTGTTAATGAAGGTAAAACTACACAGTAAAATACAATGGAAAAAAATCTACAGGATTTGCCCAAAAAAGTGTTACTCACACTAGTTTTTTTATTATTATTTTTAAACATACAGGCCCTTTTCAAGAACAGGGAGGGCATTTTATAGACACCCAACTACGGTTTAACTGTTTATTTTAGACCTCCAGGGTCTTATTACACAGATATAAATCACGAGTAACTTAACTGAAGTCAATGGAATGAATGTATTGTTAAAATGGTGTAACTGAAAAGACAATCAAGTTCAGAGTACATGATACCCCTTTGTCTTACCACTTGGACAGAAGGGACCCTAATGGAAATTAGAAATAGAACAGAATGCAGGTCTCCTAACTTTCACTTCAGTGCTTTATCCTGTATCATTTTCCCTCGTGTGTTAATGAGCTTTGTCACAGACTCAAAGATAAACACTTCATTTTTGCAAGAATGCACAGGCAAAGTTCATAGATTTTGTGCACAATTAGACATAAGCATTGGGAAACATTTATTTAGACAGACACACACACAGAAACTGGTCCCATATTCAGCTCTTAGAATTTGCACAGCACCTTATTCAAATGAGTTTCAGAAGCCGCACTTTCTACATGTTCTCCCTGAGGAAAACACAACATGGTGACACAAATGACAAGAGCCATATCGCACATTCCACCTGTCTCCTGTACAACAAAATTTTCCACTTTCTCTTTCTTTATTTTGCTCAAGAAAATGAACAAAGAGTATTGAGTATCATAACACATTTCCTCATGCAATAACAGTACAAATAATAGAATGCAAACCAGTGGCTGCCTACAGTGCCTTTGGGTTTTTTTAAGCCATGACAGGTAGGATTAATTTAGCAGTTTGGGGGTTTGGTTCCTCTCACATAGCCTTTCTCCACAGTCAGCCACCTTCACTCATTTCAGAATGGTGACATTATAGTAAAAGGCAAGGCAGGAGAAAGTATCACTTCTGCATCCCATTTGGAGCTGTCCATAAATGACATAACATACTTTTTTGGTGATTTTCAAGATAAAACCTCCTCTTTCCCCATTACACGTTGCAACATTGAAACAAACACGCAAAATTAAGGATCCACTCACCTCCTATTTTGTTACGTAATTTATGGACAGCCCTTTTACGGTTTTCTTCTTCTCCAGGAATCTTTGCCATATTTTCTACCTTGCTGTCAAGGATTCAGGGGTTTATCATAGTATTAATTGTTCATATTGTGGTAGGGGCTCCAACTGAGATCTGCCCCCCTTGTGCTAAGCACTGCTGATAAACATACTAAGGCTACATCTACATGGCAGACCACGTGTGACGGCATGTAGGGTACGTGTAGCTATATGCCACAGTGAAAAGCAGGCTGTGTCCATACTCCAAGGTGTAGCCACACATGTTAGTGAAAGGCTCTGGCAGAGAAAGGCTCATAAGCAGGGAACTGCTGGAGCTTTTCCCCGCTGCCTCCCCCTGCCAGCTTTTTCCTGCTGCCTCAGCCTTTTCCTGTGACGGGGAAAGATTCTGGCAGCGGGGATACAACGAGTCACTACACTATTAAAAATAGCAGTATAGATGAGGGAGGCACTACTTAGGCATGTAGAGAGCCATGTAGGGTACATATCTAAAGGGTTCAGGCATGTCTTTACTCATCTATGCAGTGCCTCACCATCTACACTGCTATTTATATCCATGCTAGGGGGGCATGTAGTATATATTCCTCAAATGCCACTGAAAGCAGTGTGCAGTATAGACATATCATAAGAAACAGTCCCCTCCCCGGAGAACTTACAATCTAAATAGACTGGAGGTGAGCATAGAAACAGGCGATGTGCCTTGCCTGACGTCACACAGTAGATAAGGCTAGACCATGAGCTGGTAAAAAAAACTCCATCAAAACTGTTTTTTGATGCAAAATTGAGTTTTTGACTAAGCAATTTTTTTCATAAGTGTCTGCTTAGTGCAGAAATTTTCCATTTTATATCAATAAACTGAACACCTGGCCAAACCCAAAATATTTCTATTTGGAAATGCCACCACAGTGTCTCATTCCTTAGGGGAGTAGAAGTTTGGGTATTTCGTGTTCCCATTCGTATCTCTAGCCAATTTTCCCAGTGTGCATTGCAGAGACTCAGCAAGATGGGAGAACACAGTGCATCATGGGAGATGTAGTCTAGCTAGTGAGCTTGGCCCGTAGAGCAGAATGGGGCATGAGGCACGCAAAATAAAATTCCCATGAGGCATCAGTTTTCAGTCAAAAAAGTTTTCAGACACATTTTTTGGTTTTCGATTTTTTACCTGATCCTATTCTTTGCTCCCCTCACTACACAATGCTCTTTTTTCTGGTAGTTTTCATTTCCCTCACTTTGTCTTAAACTGGTTTCTTCTCTATTTCTCACACTTACCAAGCTAGCTCTTACACTTCTCTCTCTGTCTCTGCTTCCTATCCCTCTACCTAATGTCTTTCCTTTCCCACCCCAAATATCTCTTTACCATCAACATAAGCCTGAGATTTCCCCAGTATTTCCTTCCTATTTAGATTGGACCACACACTCCTGAAACATTAAAATGTTCTTTAAAATGGCCTGCTTGCTAACAATCTCTTCTTTGAAACCCCCTCCCCAACTGTCCATCATGCAGATCTCACCTAGAGGATATGATTCCTTAAATTTAAGAATATATTATTTCTTTTGCTTTAGAGGAAGCTACCATAAGTCTGTATGTCAAATGCAATTTTTAGTTTCAAAGACCTCTGCAATAATTGCAAATATATTTGAAGGCTTTAGGAAATGGGTAAGACTGAGAAAAGCTCTGTCTTCCTTTGTGCTTTTTCCTTTCTCTTCTCCTGCAGTAGATTTTATTGTCAGAATTAAATATGAATCTTGCAAGTAAAGTACACTTGTGTTGTATGATGCAGACATGTTGCAAAGGTAAAAGTCTTTTGAAGAATCTAAAGCAAGGCATTTTATTCTACATAATTGCTTTACAACTCACGTATGACATCAGAAAACAAGTCTCCGTTTACCTGCAATAGTTTTGCAGTCTACATTTTTAGCTTTAGAAACTTATTTTACTGGATTTATTTTGCAGCACTGTATCCCTCTGTATGACATGCAAAATGAATAATTAAACAGATAACCATGAAGCACTACAGAAATTAATTTTAACAGGACAAATAGGATCAGAGAACACATCCTACAATGCATTTTACCAAAAACACCTTTAGCCATTTCACTAAATAATCTATGTCACATTCTCCTGTAGTCTCCAATGTGATTCCCTTGTGATTTCCAGGATAAAGTATTTCTGGCATTTCTAGGGTATTATGCTAAAATCGGTCTTGTTCTAAAGCTGAAATTCTCCTCTCCCACAACAAAAAAACCTTAGCCAAAGACCCCAAGAAGTTTGAGAAATCACTTTAGAAAATTAGTGACAGCCTGGCCAAAAGTTGTGGCAGAAATTGATATAAGATTGAAAGAATGATTCAGGACAGGCTCGGTGGCTTAATGATAGCACAGTGAATCACCATGTAAAGGTAAGATTTCAGCATTTTTGTCAACTCTCTTACTCCGAGCCTATGAGTGACAATTTGATGTGGACAGAACACCTAGCATTTGGCCTGAGCAATTCCTAACTGACACAGCACTGATGGGCTCTTTACAGTTATGGTAACTGTCCTATGAGAAGGAAGTTAGTTCAAATTAGGTCTGAGGATATAGGGAAATAAAAAGGAGATAAGTCAGAGTCTTGGGGCTCTGAGAGGGGGGAAATTATGATTAAGAGCTATATTCATTGAGAATTACAATGTTCTTTGACTTACTGGGTTACGGTCTCATTACATTTCCAGAAGCTGGGAATGGGTGACAGGGGATGGATCACTTGATGATTCCCTGTTCTGTTCATTCCCTCTGGGGCACCTGGCATTGGTCATTGTTTTTGCAAAAAAATCATATTTTATTATAAAAACAAGACTAATTGTAACACTCAATTCTTCTAATCAGAAATGTTCCATTGAAAACTGTAATGAAGATTTTGGAAATATCCAAGAACATTACCTTTGAAATAAGATTAATTCTAACCAAAGACATTGATTGGAATGTATTGGAAATGGTACATTACAACAACTGGTCAGGGTGTAAAAAAAACCAGCTGTTTTACTTTGTTGGTTACTAGAGATGGGCTTAGCAGTTAATACTTGCATGTTTAGGTTACAGTATGACTGTGCGGCTAGAGCTCTGGTTCAGTTTCAATGGTACCGAAATCTCAGAAGTTATTCGCATGAGACTGTGCTGGCATTCCTTCTGACAGTGAGCCAATCAGATTCAGCACAGATGAGTCCACAATCCATCATTAGAAGACACTAGACCCCAAAATTCAAAAGGTTCATACTACTAGTTCCAGCTTTCTTCCACCTCTGCTCTTTTAGTTTTATTGCTTTTCTATAACAAGATAGAAAACATATAACTAGTTATGAAAGGCAGTAACTTAATTGCTTTATTATTTATTTCAATTTCAAAACAGCAAAAGCAATTAGTCATGCTATGAAGCAATTGCTTAAAAAAGCTCCATTTACCAAAGTAAAGCTTGTCCCTCCCCCCCTTTTTGGTAAATATTGTTATTGTTTTAAAATATACAATCCTAGACACAATTATAGCATAAAATGTTACTAACTTATATGAAGTTTCAAGATTTACAACAACATTTCTTCCATGGAAACAAGTTTTACCACAGCAGGCAGGCAGATAAATAGATATGACAGAATCAGTCATAAATGGGTGTAATGTAGCAACATCATCATCACATGGGGAAACCTTAGCTAAGGACTAGACGATGTGCTCTCAGTACACAGCCCAGACTAAAGAGCAATGCACCGCCTCAAAGGATGCAGTGGGAGGCATTGTTCCTCACAGAGGCACAATGTCTCCCAAAGGATGTGTGAGGAGTAATTTACTAAACCCAATAAAATTATGTAGAATATTCCCCATGCATCCACTCAGCCCACTACCTGTACAGGCCAGTGCAATGGGGGAGCCCACTAACTACCCAGTTGCTCCTACATGTGGGAAGCAACTGCGGCACAGCCCAGTCCCTGGACTCTCCCCAGTACCGGGTTCTGGTTCTGTCCAGCCCTTACACTGTCTATGAAAGAGGACACGAAAGCACCCTAATTGCTTCCTATTCTAACTCCATCATTATTCTAATATAGATGGAGAACAAAGGGCCAAAATATTGGGGCTGGATGAGAGTGGTTCCGATTGTTTACAGCCAATGTAATTGTATTATATAAAATTTGGCAAGAAGAAAGGTTAAAAATAGGATTGAAATCATCTTTGAAATACTACATACAAATTCTAACAAAGATTTGTAAAAAGCCCACGTGATCCAATTCACTCCCACATCAAATTGGGATTAACTTCAGATTGAAGTCAGTGGAAATGTTACCAGAGTGAGAACTTTTAGACCAGGCCCTGTCCACAGGTCTATCTATCCACATGACCAAAAAAAAAAAACGCTACTTTTTAAAAACTGAATTAACTGAGACTCCTTCTAGGTTACACCCCAACAAGCTAACATGATTGCAAACTGGGTCTATACTTAGTATAATGCATGTTTTAAAACATAATATACCGGTAGTAGAACCTCAGGAGTTACCAACCCCTCAGGAATGGAGATTGTTTGTAACTCTGAAATGTTTGTACTTCTGAACAAAATGTTATGGTTGTTCTTTCAAAAGTTTACAACTGAACATTGACTTAATACAGCTTTGAAATTTTACTATGTAGAAGAAAAAAAACTGCTTTCCCTTTATTTTTTAGTAGTTTACGTTTAACATAGTACCATACTGTATTTGCCTTTTTTTTTTTGTGTGTGTGTGTGTGTGTGTGTCTGCTGCTGCCTGATTGTGTACTTCCGGTTCTAAGTGAGGTGTGTGGTAGATTGGTCAGTTTGTAACTCTGACGTTCTACTGTAGCTAACTCTATTTCTTAGAAAGCATCTCTTTTGGTCGTCTGGGTAAACCCTAATTGAAAATCAAAACCAAACCCTCTTACCTTTAGGGCTGGAGTCTTCCCTGATTTACAGTTCATGTAATAATTGTCACTTGTGTAAAACTACTGTTCTGATTTGGTAACACTGTCCATCCATTTTACATAGGTGTCAGTGACTACACAAGCAACAGAGAATAATACACCTAGAGTAGATCTCTCGAAGATAAAGGAACAAGGGAAGGGCACTTTTGGAAAGGCAGCATTACCACTATGTCTTCTGCAGATGGAAGCCTTCAGCCCCCAGGGCTGAAAGCCTAAGCATCTTACCAGCACTGATTCCACCAAAGAAAATGGAGGAGGAGGAGGAAGGTATTGTTCAAATGGAGAAGGAGAACAACAGTGAAAGTCTACACAACATGAAGTCTCACCTCCGACGTAACAGTTGGTATTTCCTTCATATTATCTTTATTCCATAGTTTGTCTCAAGTGTACTTCCCTATATGCACAGAAACTGCAACACATACTAGAAATACAGGTATGCTTTCTTGTCAAAAAGAGTAAGTCTAGTAAAACTTCACTGATGACTGGAGAAGCCATTGTGAACTACTGAATTTTATAAATTGGAAAGTGTTCACAACAAAAAAGATTAAGGATAATGCATCACATAATGGATATTGTTTGCTTATTTAGACAAATGCAGTTTAGTAATAATTGTTTCTGATAATACTACTTAATGTGTTAATAAACGTACCATGGTGTATTTTGTAACTATAATACAATTTTAATACTATGAGCCCTCACTATGCATCTTTGATATTAAATCTTAGCTGAGAAAGTAGGGAGAGTTCAAGTTTTTTATGAAAATGACAAAGGGTGCAAATTACAAAAAATGTGCATTAACAAGATTCTATTCTGTTTCCAACTACTGCACAACACATAATGCTATCATCAATGGAAATTAAACAAATTAATAAATGTGAAATCGCTCACATATTTTAGGAAAGTTTATACCAATATGTTTTCTCATATCCTACATAATCAATCTAGGTCTGTTTCCACCTACTCTGTTGCCACCATCTGGACCATTTGCAGCAATGATTAACCAATACACCCTGAAGCATCGGGAAAGACAGCTCTTATAAAGAGAATTTTGGAAATGGCTTTTTAAAGAGATGTAGATTTAATTTTTATGTTATTAACAACATAAGAATGGTCAGACTGGGTCAGACCAATGGTCATCTAGCCCAGCATCCTGTCTTCCAACAAAAACAACGAGGTGCCTTGTGACACCTTAGAGACTAACAAATTTATTTGGGCATAAACTTTTGTGGGCTAGAACCCACTTCATCAGATGCATAGAGTGGAAAATACAGGAGCAGGTATAAATATATGAAAAGATGTGATTTGCCTTACCAAGTGTGAGTACCAAAGTCAGTCTAACGAGACAATTCAATTGACAGCAGGATACCAAGGGAGGAAAAATAACAGTTGAAGTGGTAATGAGAGTGGACCATTTCAGACAGTTGACAAGAAGGTGTGAGTAACAGTAGGGGGAAATTAGTACTGGGGAAATGAGGTTTAGGTTTTATAATGACCCAACCACTCCCAGTCTTTATTCAGGCCTAATCTGATGGTGTCCAGTTTGCAAATTAATTCAAGTTCTGCAGTTTCATGTTGTAGTCTGTTTTTGAAGGGTTTTTTTTGTTGAGGAATTGCCACTTTCAGGTCTGTTATTGTGTGACAAGGGAGATTGAAGTGTTCTCCTACTGGTTTTTGAATGTTATGATTCCTGATGTCAGATTTATGTCCATTTATTCTTTTGCGTAGAGACTGTCCGGTTTGGCCAATGTACATGGCAGAGGGGCATTGCACATGATGGCATATTTCACATTGGTAGATGTGCAGGTGAATAAGCCCCTGATGATGTGGCTTATGTGGTTAGGTCCTATGATGGTGTCCCTTGAATAGATATGTACAGAGTTGGCATCAGGGTTTGTTGCAGGGTTTGGTTCCTGGGTTGGTGTTTTTGTTGTGTGGTGTGTGGTTGCTGGTGAGTATTTGCTTCAGGTTGGGGAGCTGTCTGTAAGTGAGGACTGGCCTGTCTCCCAAGGTCTGTGAGAGTGAGGGATCGTCCTTCAGGATAGTTTGTAGATCCTTGATGATGCGCTGGAGAGGTTTTAGTTGGGGGGCTGAGGTGACGGCTAGTGGCATTCTGTTATTTTCTTTATTCGGCCTGTCTTGTAGTAGACCCTGACCATCTTGGCTAACAGTCATTGATGGCCTATCCTCCAGGAACTTATCTACTTTTTTTTTAACCCAGTTATACTTTTGGCCTTCATAACATCCCCAGGCAATGAGTTCCATAGGTTGACTGATTTCACTTCCCTGCAAAGATAACTGAGTAACAAAGTAGGTTGTCATTCACCGCACTCTCAGCAAAATACAATGCAATGCATTTCAAAAACAGACAGGGAGCCATATTGCAAATAGAGACACAACACATCACAGAAGAGCTACAGTTCCAATTAGAATGAAATCAGCCACTCTAGGCAATAAAACAACAGGAGGCATCACAACATCGATACCTGAGAAATACTGCCACTTGTTATCTAACCATATAGCTCACTCAAAACATTACCCAGGAGATTCAGAGCCAGTCTAAACACTTCAGAAACTATTCAAAGCCGTATGGCACTAGATTCTTTCATACCTCAGGAGTAAAAGTTAGCCAGAGTCTTCTGACAAACTAAAATGATTTATTATCACAAGGCAGAACTAATGCATTCTGCTTTACAACTCTCCTGGTAGTCTAGGGGAGATGCTGCATTTATTACCAACAGTACATAATGCCCATTGCCGAGCTCTGTATTATTCATAAGGCTGGCTTTTTTGTGCCATCATAATGCTGATAAATTATGAAAAAATGCATATTTTATTTCAATTTCTAACATGTTTTGGTACACATATCAATAGATCATGGTGCTGCGAGAGGAGTAAGCATTATTGCTGACAGTGGTTGACATGCTCACCTCAATAAAGACAAAAACAAAAAGGCTGCAGAGATCATCCTAACTCATTTCTAGCATTTCAGATAAAAAATGCCTCATTCTTCCTGTTATAATAGTTGGAGGGGGATTTGCAGAAATGTCAATGCTGCAGGAGGTAGGGGGTCTACCTTCTGAAACGCAGCGAGCAATATTTATAATTTTCTCTGCAAATGCACAGGGAGCTCTCACGGCTAACAACAAGGCTGTCTAAAAAGAATCTTGTCTCTTTGAACAAGGTGCAGCAAGTCTAATTTCTGAAGCTCTTCTATTATATTCATTTGTATTGTGAATCACAACTCAGATGCTGGTGGGCAACACAACTATGAATACGTTCAGGGCTGAAGAGAGATGGTGTGCAATTTTCACACATTGACAATGCTCTATTTCCTCCTTTCTTCCTCCCCACTGGTGATTTTAGTGGTGATTTTTTTTAATAGTAAAGTTTAGAGATTGGCAAGCTCAGTTAGACATAATGCAAATGTATACAGCCCAAGTTCCTCTACACAGTCCTCCACTGCTCCTTAATCCTGATTAGGACAATTCATGTTAATCTCTTTCCACAAAAATTGTTTGTTTGCTGAAGGGTGGACATGAAGATATGAGCAAATGTTCATTAAAATCGTCTGCTGAGGCCATTATATCTTTTCATAATAGCCTAGACCTGATCTAACTTCCTCAGTGCTCCCCATACTACAGCATTCTACAGTTTTAGTGGTTTCCACCATTCATGTAGAACACTGTAATATACCTTTATTAGAACACACACACAGTTTCTAAAACTGGCAAAAAAATATCAGCCCTCTCAAATCATAAAGAATCTATGGATTACCTTCCTTTATGGAAGGTGGAGATCTTACTAATCACTGTATTTTACACTGGTTTTGGTTTTCTGATGTTGACTACTACACTTGTAGCCAGAAAAATTGAATAAACTCAACCAGCTACTGATTTTTATCTTTAAAAACTTAGAATTTTTTCATGGTAACATTGACAAATATCTTATGCAAAATAAAAAACACTATTTTAATTTGCAGTGCAAATATAGCATGAGAGAAGTGAGCCCTTTTATCTGTGAAAAAATATTCAGTGTGAAAGAGCTATACTGACATATGGCCACAGCTTTTAGATCTATGAGACCATTAACATAATTGGCTTTTGCATCAGATGGAAGGTTGTTTGCCTTAAAATCCTAGCAGCAGACTAAAATGTCTAATATCCTTTTATTCTACATAATTTCTAAAAATAATATCCCAACCTATATAAACAGGCTTTTGTATTTTGCATTCAATGAGTTGCTAAGCTTTAAAGGGGAAATTGATTTCATTTAAATAATGTTTCCTGTCCAGATCTCTAGGAGTGGATGAAGCCCTGGCATGTGACCTTAGGGATCACAACTTGAGCTGCTCTATAACCTTAGTTTGTTTTGAAGTCTCAGTTAAGTCCCTAATAGCAGGACCTCTTTACATTACAAAACCATCATGTGCAATTTGGAACAGCACTGACGAACATGGCAAGTCAATTATCCATCCACCTGTTCAGAGCATACTTATTCGATAAGTAAGGCTGAGGTGACAATGAGGACAATGCAAAAAAAAGCTCACCATCTGGCTTGGAGTGCCTCACCTGCCTATGAATAAAGGTTTTGGGATTATGATACTCAAAAAATTAACTCAATCTTAACAAACATTTCACAGCTACAAGCCTGCAGGAATAAACTATAGACTTATATGCACACATGCTTACACAAATTTATACA
Organism: Chrysemys picta bellii; assembly: GCF_011386835.1. Classification (NCBI taxonomy): domain Eukaryota; kingdom Metazoa; phylum Chordata; order Testudines; family Emydidae; genus Chrysemys; species Chrysemys picta. The sequence goes on along the minus strand of NC_088791.1, from coordinate 54,974,637 downwards.
CATGCACAAGCTATTGAGAGCATTATTTCATTACCATAAATAATAAATCAAAATATAATGCAATCAACTACACAGCCTAAGCTTCTTCTAATATGAAACTTCACTAGTTAGGCTGGGATATTCTGCCACCTGGTGGTAAACATGTGGGTTGTTGCAAACACAAGCAGAGAAGTTTCAGCCCTAGAGGTTCTCATAAGTGGCTGGTATCATTTGTCTCTGCATCTAAAGGTCATGAATTCATTTCCTATACCAAGGCATGGGGGTAATACTGCTGTGTGAACCTACTGGACGTTTTGAGTGATTAGAGGCACAGCCATTCCACAGACTTTATAGTAAAATAGGGTTCTTCTGCCATGCCCATTTTGGGGCATATTTTATATATATATATAGTTAAATAGTGTATCATGAATTATATGTTATAAAAGAATACATAATTTTTTTACATTTATAGCACAGAAAATCTGAGACATATATCATATACAGCATGAAAGTACATTTCCCCTGATATATGCATTATTTAATATAAGTATTATCCTCATTATAACTTAAATTTTTATAATAATCTCATTTAAAAGTTGATAAGATTGACAAGACTTAATGCCTGCATAATGCTTTTTTTAAGCAAAAGTTTGTTTCTTATTAAATAGAAACAATTTCAGTACCATCTGGTAAAGTTTATAAAATAAATGTGTGATACTTTTCATGAGATTTGTTGGTTTTCAATATTAGTTAATGAGGCCTACTCTCTAATGTCAGCCACATGACAAATATGTTGAAATGATGATTTCTGAAAATATTCTTATGGTTTCACAACAGTGTCATCAACTCTTGTGATTTTATCCCAACTCTCATGGTATTTGTTTTTTTTTTTTCTAAAATCACCAGCTACTGGAATCAGATTACATGAGTACCTCAACTTTCATTTAAAAAAAAGTAAATTTCTAGCAGATATCACTGCAGAGAAAAGCTTGAAAGTAAGTCTTAAGAGTAACCAAAAGCAAAACGTTGTGGTTCTTTGGCTTAAAATCATGTGGAATTTTTTTTAATCTCATTATTTTCTGGGACTTGACTCATAATTTTTTGAATGCTTAAGGTTGACAATACTATCAGAAGAAGAGTAAGAGACCTCTCCAATGAAGTCTGACATGGATCATACAGGTTTCAGAACCTTTATCATCATTTTTTAATCTTAGAGAATTTAGTTTCCAATTTGTGAATCACAAAAGTTTCCAGGAAAATTCTCCTCCAACATGTGCATCTAACAGACCTCTATCCATAATTCCCCTTGGGAAACCGGCTAATCTATGGTGCTTACCCTTTGAACTGGCCAGTTTACAGCTGAGCTGCTGGAGGGTCAAGGTGAAGTGAGTATCCCCGGCTAACTGGGAGATATGGGAGGGGTCAGGATTCTTGCAACCTGTCAGTGTCAACCTGACTCTTCTATGTCAGGAATATCCCTGGTTCCCTCAGACTCCCTACTATAGGTAGCTGACATGTCCTGAGTCCCCCTCAATGTCTTCCTAGTCCTGACCAAGGTGTGGTTTGACAACATGTCTCAGTGTGGGAGTTATACCACTTGCTTTGAATTCAGAAGACGACACTGTTACACCAGAATCAGAGTGCCCACGTGGGGAGTTATACCAGTATAACTATAACGGTACAGTAGGACAAGTAAATTTCCTCATGTAGACAAGTCCAAAGTTAAGGTCCTCTCCTACTTTTCAAAGGAGTAATGGGTGGACTGGAAGGTGTGTGGGTCATTCAAAAAAGGAGGAGCAGGCCTGGGTAGGAAGGAGGCTCTTGCTCTGGAGAAGAATGAGAGGGACTCTGCTTCTTTCTCAGCGTGGCATTCTCAGGAGGAGTATGCTCATCCTGAGGTACCTGAGGGCTAGAGAGTTGTCTAAGTGAGACAAAGAAGAGTCAGAAGCAAAAGTGAACAATTCTGTTTAATACAAACTCGTAATAAAACTGTAGTAGGTGGGAAGGAAACGGATGCACATCCTATGTATTTTATGGAATCACAGCATTGCATTTTCCTCATTCCAAAAATAGTTACATTAAAAAAAATGAACAGAAAATCATCTATTGCAATAACAATGGAACAACCTATTATCAATTAATGAGGGAACATGTCAAGTAAAGAACAAAGTGGCATCAGAATGGTCAGTTGAGTCGCTGAACATCTGCAGTGCTTTATAATTAAAGAAAGATTCTGAAAGGAGTACAAATCATAATGACTACATATTTTGTTTTACTGGAGATATGTCGTCAGAATTTCTACTACTTCTTAGAACACTAGAATGTACCCAGAAAAATGTGCCATAAATGGCAATGGAGCGTGTCTGTAAATAGATATCCTCCCATGTAATGTAATGAAAGAAAAAAACAACAATATTAACCATTTATATATTGCCTAACATGAAGAATCCCAATCCACTTTACAGACCTACTTAAATAGAACAGTGCACATTGATCACTTCCTATCCAGTTTGAAAGGTAGCCAGCACTCAGTAGAATGTGGTAGCTGCAACAAATAGTAACACAATGTAGTGTATGTCAGAAAGCAAAGAACATATATTGAAACTACTGGAGGCATGTAGCTAGGCAGAGTGTAATTATCTAAGTTGGAATTTGGCGAGTTCACTTGGGATAACACCCCTGATCTTGTGAAAGTTGCTATGGGTTTTTAATTACCACAGGGGGTCAAAGGTCTCAGTTTTACATTTAATCTGAAAGATAACAGTTCCAACACTACATTGTACCCTGCCACTGGTTGGGTTAATGCTGGCTCAAAGGGAAGAATGCCACTTGGAGCTATTCACATTGATAGCTCTAACACAAAAGTTAAGTGCAAGACATCAAATTAAACTCATTTTTCTTTACATAGCGAATTGATTAACCATATTTTTTCAATGAACGTATGCATCTTTTAAGTCACAAGCTCATTTGTATCTGCCAGTGTTAATTCAAACTGCACTTCAAAGTAGTAATTAGTAATCCAACAGCTTTCTGCAGAAAAGACACCTATCACAAAAAGCATCACAATGAAAACAAAATTCCCCAGTGGATAAAACTCAAAGCAATAATGAAACACACCACAGATATGTTCAGTATAAAAACAGATCACCTGCTGAGGGAAATACCAGCTGTAACTTTACTCATTAGGCCAGCCCACGCTTCACTCTGTCACTCAAGGGTGAAGTGATCACCCTAAATCACAACAATAATGTGTGTATCACACTCCCAAGAAGTGATTTATATGAAACTGCTGAATTTCCTACCCCTTGCATTCCAAGCAAGACCATCTGTCTGACAAGCTAATAATAATCCGAAGGAGGCCATGCTGTACAGCTTATTTCCACAAAGGCTATTTGATCCAGAATGTCTGTATGAACCCATACTGTACACTCAGAAGGATTCAAAGGGTTAATAAATGGCAATAGTGGTTCCATTAAGGCACTGCTTGCTAAATTTGGCCTCTGGAGCCCACTGAATAGGAGTATTCAAGGAAATTTAAAATATACCAAGTATCAAAATACTATGTTTTAATTTAGAATGTTGTATATATAAAACTTGGCATGCTACTTCCTTGATTGTCCATAGAATGTTAATATTTGTAACAGTTTTAAATAATACGCTCACCAGTGTTTTAGCTGCTGTTTTAGAGGCTTTGGGTGGAAGAGTTCTGAGTGCAGCAGAGTTCTCCTTCACCAGACCCATCCCCTCCTTAACAGTCCATAAACCCAGCATTGAGACTCTCAACACAGCAGCGCAGATTCAGACACACAGCAGCCATTAAACTTAATGGAAAATAGGAGGCTAAATTCTCTAGACTGCTTTAGAAATCTCAGCCATGGTCCCTGAGTTTTTCTCCCCCCACCACCTATAGCTTATGGCTCTCCTGAGCATTACCTCCCACTACAGCTATGTCTACATTGGCTATGTTGATACTCAAGTAAAGGATCATTTACATGCTCCCATATGGTCGCCATACCCGGGCTCAGTGTCCACATTAGGCAGTGCTGGAAGGCCACACTGCCACTGACGTTACGTGTCGTTAGCACTACCATTTCAGGGATGGTATCCCAGAGTTCTGTGCATCACAGGGAGACATTCTAGGAACTGCTTTTCTGTGCGTTGTCAGTACTGTCCCATATCTTCACATAGTTGCCACCGGCAGTTCCTAATCACATTGCCCCTTACCATTATTCCTTGCCAAACTTAATGGAAAATGGAACAAGGGGTGATAATCTGTTTCTACTCCTGCTCCTTGTTGTGGAACAAAACGGTTATGCTCTGGAGCAGGCAATCGGCGAGATGCTGGATGGAATTTGGGCAGAACTTTCTGACATGGCGAAGACAGCTGACCTTGAGCGTTACTGACAATTCATTTGGCTCACACGGTACAGATATTGCCACAATATGGCCTGGGATGGACCGTCGCTTCTGGTTCAGGAGAATCAGACAGCGTGGTGGAAACCTGGAATGAACAGCAGTGCCTGCAGAATTTCTGAATGAGGAAACGGACCTTGATGGAGCTGTGTGAGGAGCTTGCCAGAACACTTGATTCAGTAAAGCCATTCTGGTGCAGAAGTGGATTGCTATTGTCTGTGGAAGCTGGCAACACTAGACAGCTATTGGTTTTATGCAAACCACTTAAGGAAACATGCTGTCAGGGGCATGCTTGTGCAAGTCTGTGAGGCAATTAACACTGACCTACTCACAAGTCTCTGTCATAACAAGCATTCCAGAATTAGCAGCTGGATTTCAGAGGATGGGGTTTCCAAACTCTGCAGGGGCCATTAATGGCACCCATGGCCCAATACTTTGCCCACCACAAGGGGCAAGTGAGTATGTGAACCAAAATGGTTACTGTTCATTCAGTCTGCAAGGCTTGTTGGGCCACAGAGGCAAATTCATGAATACAAAGCACTGGAAAGGTTCATGACATCGAGATGCTGATAAGATCAGGGTTGTATCAGAAGGGGGAAGAAGGGACTTTATTCCCCAGAAATGTATTGTTCTGTACAATGTTACTTTGGGGGACCTCGCCTACCCACTCCTAACTTGGCTCATGAAACCATACCCCAACATCAACGGCACTTGAAAAAGGGAATTCAGTTACAAGCTACGTAGCTGCAGAATGGTCACAGAGTAAATGTTTGGGAGACTGAAATCTCATTGGCCCTGCCTATGCACCTAGCGTTTGCCACATTGGCATCCAGACATTCATATAATTCTCATCACAGCACACTCTATATGTTTGTGAAGATAAGAGGGAGTTCTTCCATCCCAAGGACAAGTCTGGTTTACAAACTCTGTACTGGCAGCTGGATCCCACCCACATGCACACTGGTCCTGGTTCCCAGTGGGGAAGGCAAATCATGGATGCTATAAGTGCACACATCTTGCTCTAAGTGTACAGCAGGGTGGCAGAGAATGACATCTGCCTATGCCAAGAGACACCTTCACAGCAGCTGGCAAAGCACAGGAGGCAACATTGGCACATGGGGATACATAGCTTTGTGATAGTTTAGTTCTCCTGTAGCTGAAGCTCATCAGCCGTTCATTCCTGTCACACCGCGCACATTAAAGATAATTATGACAGGGCATGTTCACTGGTTTATCACCTTAGAGCAGTGGTTCCCAAACTTCAACAACCTGTGAACCCCTTTCACTAAAATGTCAGGTCTCGCGAACCCCCTCCTAAAGATGAATATTTCCAGGGATTTTCTCCTTTATCTGAGTATAAATTATAAAAGCAGTGATCTGGGAAATATAAAATTTGTTTTTATGACATGCATATTACACACTATTTATTAATTATTATTTATCATTACAGTATTTTTATTACATTAGGAAAATGGCAACACTCTTCCAAGATCTCACTTTCGTAACTTGTATCACTTTGAATAAACCTGTTATAAGACAAGGCTCCTATGTTTCATCAAGGAGTATCAGATGTGAAACATCATGAAGGTATTTAAGAAGCCAACTCAAAGATTTCCTCCTACACAAGCATTCAGGTCTTGAATAGTCCAGGCAAACAATGCACATTACAACAAAGCTTAAACTTGTTCTTCATAATAATTAAAAAAAAAACCCAATACTCGCTGCCTATTTCATTTTAAAAACAGCAAAAAATACCCACCTCCCTTTCCATTTCTTATAAGGAGTCTTGAAGTTTAAATCTCCTCAGTGTGATAGATTATGCTTGCTTTGATCTGCTTAGCTCTTGGAAGTCCAGGGGCTCAGGGCTACTGGACCCGTGCTGCCCAGAGTCCCTAGGGCCAGGTCTGTCTGCCATTATGGAATTTTTTCCTGAGAACCCCCTGTAACATTTCACGAACCCCAGTTTGGGAACCACCGCCTTAGAGTTGCGTTTGTGCAGTGGAGGGTGGCATTGCACAATACTTTTGTCTACACTATTCACATGTTATCAGGAGCATTCAATCTCTCTTAATCACCTCATCAATGTTTGCTGGTAGCGGGTGGAATTACAGCCATTCTTTTTTTTTTTTTAAACTGTTCATTATCAGTGGTGCTAACTGCACTTAGCGGCTGTTCTAGGGCACTAATCCCTTGTATGGTCAAGGTTTGGGGGGGTAGTAAGCAAAGGTAGTAGCAGATGCTGTTATTGCCTGTATTGTCACTGTGTTCCAATTTTCTGCATGCGAGTTAAGCCATCTAAACCTCTTCTGTGTTGAAGAGCTCTGCTGCTTTCTGTAAGCACATAACACTAACTGCACTATCCCCATCCCTCCCTATAACCATTGTTGCAGAAGGCCACAATTTTCAGCGTTCCAGGAATGCGTCTGTTAGACTATTCTTGGGTCTCAGACAACTTTTGCAGCCCATGAAGAAGGACCACAGACTACTAATGGTAAGATACTCGTGCTAATGCTTTTAATAATTTAAAATGTTGATAGAGTGCTTCGGAGTGGAAGGGGCAGTTCCTTCCGGGGGGCTACATTATCACATTGCACTTTCTTCTTTAAAGGCTGACCAGCATTCAGAGAACATAACAGTTCCAGAGAATGGAAAGGAGAGGTGGCTTTCCAGTCCTGTGGGAAACCCCTCAATCTAGGCCAATCAGATGTTTCTGCTAACGGTCATCCCGCCACATATCGCTGAATGGAGGAGTTTAGTCAGCTAGGAAAGTGGACCAAGAACATTTGTTGAACCTCAAGATCCAGCTAGAGTTTCTGCTGCATTAGAAATTTTCTGAAATATGCTTACAGGACTGTGAGGCAATTCAACTGGAAATTGACAATAATCTCAGCTAGTACACAGCATTTCTGTGCCAAGGGAAATACGAACCACAAACACCACTCACCCACCAGAAAATCCTGCGATCACCAGAACATCCTGCCTCACTACCTTAACAACAGTGAAACGGAGAGGGAAAGAGACACTCACAAACATCATTTGGTTTCCTGAAGTTTCAGATTAGCACCACTGCAAAGGGACACTGGACTGTGTTTATCCAACCACCAGACCAGCTTCTTCTCTTACCCCCGTTTCCCTGGGCTTGTGCAGCAATGCTAAGTGCGGGGAGAGGCCACGCAACAGGGACAGGGACTCAATGATCATTTTTTATGCTGGATGTATGCTATTTTACACTATACTTGCTCTCATACTGTGCATTGCTTCAGCATGTTTACAAAGCATGCTGTGCATATGGGTGATAAGGGTATGTGTAGATTTTTGTAAGTGATCTGCTCTAAGAGTCATTTAGATAAAGCAGTGACCTCTTTAAAGCACTTTTAAGTAACTGCAAAGATTTAACACTAATTTTGTTAGACGAATGGCCTATTATTGGCAAATGGGTTATTTTTTTCTAGTATGTCAATCAGGTCAGTTCCAAAATCAATACATGCTATTGGTCAATTATGTTTCGTATGTCTTTACCCTTAACATATCTCATGAAGAATGCACAAGTCTATTAACAGTATGCATTGCAAATTGTGCTACACATTGTCAGGAAACAAAATCTCTCCATAGGGTAATGAGCTTAAATTCTTAGCTAAAAGAATTGTACAGAGGAAGCTCAGATGAAAAAAGTGGTAATCAATTACAGTAGCCTTTTAGCCTACAAACTCCTGGAACAATTTTGCCTTAAGAATTCCATCATTCCATGTTTAATACTTGCCAGGAGGATGGGGGAGGGAGCACCCCAAAAGAGTCCCTTCTTACAAACAAAATAGGATTATGCCCCACTATTTTGATTATGCGAGATAAATGGTACATCTACTCAGATAACAGGTTTGACAGAAGAGTGGTGAGAATTCATCTTACCTTACATTTCCCAGAATCTTCAACACAGATGAAAACCAGCTTACTATCAAGTTTACAAAGCCTCTTTTTTGAAGTATTTTATAATAACTCTTCAGAGTAATATAAACATATGGAAATAGTGCTTCAAATAATGTAATGTTTAAGCTGCATTACCATGTAGCAATCTAATATGTGTCGCAACTATAAAGTTGATAAAAAGGAACTGAGGGCATATGTGTTTTTTCCATATTTTGGATACTCTCAAATGATAATCACAAGGCTCATTGAGGGGCACGAGCATTTTTTTCCCAATGCAATTGTACTAACATGCTGCATTTTCAATAACTGTTTGCCTTCCAGCAGCAAATGTGAATTGTCACCTCTGATTTATGTTCATTAATCAAAATGGCACATGCGTGTGAGCACAGATTCAGGTTCCAGGCTGTAGTCTGCAAATGTGATCAATCACAGCTGATTGGCATTTTGAGTCAAACGATAATTGTCGAAAAACAGATGCTGGTTTAGAATGAGGGAAAGGAAGCCCAGGGCCAAGGGGGTAGAGCTTTAATTGGCAAGATGTAAACACACACACACAAACACAAAAAACCCAGGTCGAGAAGCCTGTGAGTTGCAAGAGATGAGAAACCAATTATGCAAAAGCACAGAGAAGCCATTTACAACATCAAGCACTTTTATTGGCTGCTACCCCTACGAGCCAATTAAATGAATGCTACTGAAAGATTGCCATGGCTAGTAAGTTATAACCACTGGTTGAAATAATAGTTTAAAAGCCTCTGTATAGTTTCCATTTATCAGTCTGTGAAGAAATTGATCTCATCTAATGTATTCAGGAGAATAGGATTTTAATGCTAATTACTAATGCTTATTGCTAATCTTGTAGAGACTTCAAATGACCCCTAAACACAGACATAAAACAGCGCTGAAAGACACTGGATACATCTGTAGATGATCTGATAGGAGAATGTCAGATACACACTAAGATAAACTTGAGAAAAACATGGACCATTTGTGAACTCATTTAATAGAGATAGCCAAAGCACAAGCAGCATATAAACAGCTCATGCCTAGGAACTTGCTTCAGTTTCCCTCCACAACTAAGAAATTGAGTTATCTATCACCATCCCTCACATTCCTAGTGCCCCATTAGCTTGATCTTTCTGAATATCGTATGATATTCCTTCTGCAGTACATATGGTGTGGTGACTAGAAACTCCATTAGAAACTATAGCAAATAAATGGCAAGTAACCTACATTATACTGCTGCATTACCTCACAATAATGCAGCTAAGAGCTTGTGTCACTATTGACAATATTACATTTCAAAGCTCATATATATTTTACTTTTCTGTGCCAAACTATGCATTACTAAAAGATGGAATACTCCAAGAGCACCCATGGCAAGGGACTTACTGGAGGAAATTAAACTGTAAAACTAACAGATGCATTGTCTACCACCCAAAAAACAGGCCAAAATGACTCATTTTAATATGCAACATTGTTTCCACATCATTTGAAGTTTCCTGTTTTTTATGTCATCCATTTTTTTAAAAAAAAGCTCTATTTATTCAGCCTTTGTGGTACATCAAAGATAAAAATGTATCATTTCACAATAAGTCACTGTGTTTTTATTGTATTTTTTATTTTATGACTCAAGACAAGCAAGGTTAATAAATCTCCTACACGCACAAATCAGGAACATCAAGGAAAATCTGAACTGTTAGTAGATAAGTAGGGAACACAATATTAGGCTTCAAAGCAGGAGGCAAAACGATTAAGGTGACAAACCTGGTTATGAGCCAATTACCCACACTTCAAGCACACTGGATTTTTCACTAGTGTAGTAAGAGGCACAGGAAAATGTGCATGTAATTTTAGGCCCAGATTTGGGCATGCATATTTCCCCTTGGATTTAGCCAATTTGCAAGCCCAAGTGCCTAGCGGAACATCCATTTACATGTGCATGTACTCAATTTGTGGACCCCACTGTTGTAATTACCCATGTAAATGTAGCCATCTACTTTTTCACAGACAACTGAACTTCTACCACCTGAAAAAATGACCCGCAACCTCCCTCTCCAAATACTGTCCTGTAATGACAGCACTAAAAAGATGGCCCTTTAGCTCTGTATTCACATAGGTTCACATTTCTCTTTGAAAACATTTAAGAAAAGGTTTTCTTATCTTCAACCTGAATTTACCATAACCCTAATTACCACCTGTGACGTATGCCAAAAAATGAGCCTTCTAGGGGACATAAAGAAGTCCTCTTAGCAACTGATACATGTAACAAACTCTAAGTGAGGTTTGTGAGATCTTTGGGTTTTTGATTAATAAATAATGCAGTGTGAATTCATCACGTTTTTCATTTTATAATTGAAGATTTTACAATGCAAATTACATAAACCTGGAAGAACTCACAGGGATGTCTGTTCTGCCACATCCTCCCCTGACAAGGCACAGAGGTGGTAGTGGTGTGGAAGGGGTAGAGCCCTGGCCTGGGAAACAAGCTGAGGCCAAGGACCCATGAGCTAGAACTGCCACATCCTGAAGATCCCCAGCTGGCCATGCGAAGGGCATATACTTCTGTCCCCCCGCCCATGCACAAATGGCATAAGTAACTCCCAGTTGCCATTGGTTGTTTACCCCACATAAGAGTCCTCTGTGCTGTAACCATTTCCAATGGAGCTCACAGAGAACCCAGCTGCTTTGTGAAGGAGGAAATGAATCACAGCCTTCCTTCATTTTAATGTGTAATTAATGTGGTTTTACTCCCCTTCAAGCTTCAAAATTCAGGATCAGGTGATAACCCCCTTTCTGGTTCGTGCTTAGAGTGCCTTTCTTCCTGACTGGGCCAATGAGATTCCAGACGTCTTTGAGGAGAAATACTGCTCAGAAAACAGATTATCTCCAGTTGATGGCCTCATGGGATTCAAATCATCTCAACCATCAGCCATTTAGTGGCCTTGAATGCACTTTCCTGAGGCTTTGCACTCACAGGTCATCTTAATTTACAACGACCTACAGCAAAAGGGGCAATGGCTAAAGGTCTGGTGGTGGAAGTCTTAAGATCAATCAGTCCAACTGCAATAAAGAATCCATGAAATCTTATGCTGTGGCTCTGACAGAGGAAAACAAAAATTTCTTGGCCGTTCCACAGCATCTGAGAAGTCTCATACAGTGACCTAGTCCAGGTAGTGGATAATCTAGGTTGCCCACATTTGTTGACATAGTCAAGTTTTCTTGCTGTGGGCTCGGGAGCTGGCTATCTGTAAGGCTGCCTCTTTCCCTATACAATAGCTGTTAGTGGAGGCACTCAAGAAAGGGGCTGATGCTGGGAGAGCATCTTTTATAAAAAGGTGTTCAACTCTCCAATTCATATTCACCCCTCCTTGGTATCAAAAAGCTAAATGTGAAGAAGCTTAAGGGCATACTGCAAGATTCATCTTTTTTCCGATGGATGTTTGGGGAGAAATTAAACTGAAGGCAAATGGGTGATATGAAGAGATACTACAGTTTACTATTTAAACTGGGAAAAGGATGTGTTATTTTGTGAGCAGTCCACTATCTTATATATGGTATACATTTTATTTTCTCTTGTCTAATAGAAATCTGGAAACGCTCCCAGGACATGGGATAGGCATTTATTTTAATTTAATTTGATGTAAATAACTAACAAGACAACTATCCAAGCTTCTTGGAGCCCTAACACACCATTAACAATATAATTAAATCCAGTGGCATTTAACACGATCAGTTCAACAGGAACACAAGCCAGCCAACCATATACAAAAACTCCTTTCTGCCTCTTCATCTAGGGAAACATACCCTCAGCCTTCTCCAAAAATCCTCTCAAATGGGTGGCTTTTGCAGCATGCCTGAAAGGTTACCTAGATTAGACTATTTCAGACCAAAGGGCAGAGTACTATGTGGCATAAAATGAAATAATAATTATAGGCTTTATGTGCATCTTACAGTTTCATCACTGTTATACACAGAGCACTAACTACTAAATTTTCTGAGTTACCTGATCTACCTATATGTTCTTTATAGTTTGTATAGGATGCAAGTTCTTTCTGCCTAAAGCAACTTAGGAAGTAATGCAATCAACCTTCTCTTCCTCAGAGTCCAATATCACCAGTGGCCTACAGCAAACACTGCTGTGGTTATAATAGTTCTGAAGCTCAGAAGAGCGTCCATGAAAATGACAAGTAGCTATAAAAGTGATTGACATGTATTACAAAGCAGACTTTTACTGTCAATCAGCTAAGTATGACTCATTAATCACACTATAAACATCTGACAGCTCAGTGACAATAACAAATTTCCACTGAAAAAGCTGAGAAGTAGCTTATTAACATTGATCTTGTTTAAGCTGACATGTTATGTATTGCATAAAAAACAGCTAATAGCATCTCAATGCAAGAAAGGGCTGTTAATGTAAGCTGTGCTAGATTTTACCTTAAGGGTTTCCTTCCTTGTGTAACCTAAATTGGAGACATGTGGCTACTTTCATCCAAACCCTGTTTGCTGAAGAGAAGAAGAAACACAACATATAGTCAAATGATTATTCTGAGGGATGTCTTTTCTGACTGCCCTATTTTAATTTCAGCAATTTGAGGTATGTTACCACAATGAGATGATTTTTTTTTATTATTATGCTGCTGTCATAATGAAAAATTTCTCAGTAAGTTACAAAGCAAGTCTGACATTTTAGGCCTTTCTATTGATTTTTGAAGTGTCTCTCCCTAAGCCCCTCCTCACAGATCCTTTACATGGCAAGAGAAGCGCAGTGAGTTCAGCCCTTAGGCATTTTCAACCTGTTTTAACCATCCTAGAAGGTTCTGAGTACTCAGTGAACCACCAGGGATTTGACTGTGTACCACAAACATGGAGAGAGCAAACCAAATCATTTTATCATTTGCTGGATAAGGATCATGAAGTGCAACCCAAATGTGAAGAGGCAGAATATCAACCTCCCAAACATTAAGCAAGAGAGCTCACTTAACTATTTTTCTACTTAAATAATCCGAAAGTAGAATGTGTACAAAGTAACAATCTGGTCACAGAAACAGATGTTAATTCTTAACTTTCTAAGAGGAATAATTAGAGTTTATTCTGCACTCAATGTGAAATAAACTTCAGTATTACAAGGCTACTTCATAAAATACAGCCATGAAGTGCCAATGATAGACATGCATTACAAATGTAGTTAGTCAATTGCTACTGCAAATAAGATTTTTATGTGCTGTGTCAAGTCTAAGAAGGGAAGCTGCCAACAGGATGTTCTCTCTAAGGGTATGCCTACACAGCAAAGAAAAATCTGCAGCAGGTCCATGCCAATGGACTCAGGCTTGCAGGGCTTGGGCCGCGGAGCTGTTTCTTTGCAGTGTAGACTTCCAGGCTTGGTTTGCAGCCTGAGCTCTGGGATCTTCCCACCTCACAGGGTCCTAGAGCCCAGGCTCCAGCCCAAGCCCAAACATCTATACCACAGTTAAACAGTTCTATAGCCTGAAGCCCACAAGGCTGAGTCAGCTGACATGGGCCAGCCACAGGTTTTTCACTGCAGTGTAGACATACCCTAACAAACCTTTAACTTTGGAAATTACACCTCCTATTGGTCCAAAAAAGTCGGAACCTCTTGTCCTTCAAGTCATGCTGTAGGGCCCATTTCTTCACCCAGTCCCGTAGGGGGAAAAAAAGATATGATAAAGTAATCTACAAATGTCAGAGGTGGACCTATTTGGATCACAGACTGATTATTTTCTAGTTTGCGGTGAGGAGAAGCTGCTGATTTGGTTTCGTTTGTTGAGCGACTGTATTTATAAGGCTTTTGATAGATCTTTAAAGATATACTGTAAATCAAATTAAATAAAGTAAATAGGAACATATGTTGATGGTTCACATATGTATTGTTTAGTTTGCAGTAGACAGTAGTCTACTAGACAGTGCAACAGGAAGTTCACAGGAAGCAATAGTTCAACATAGAAGTAGAAGATGTAGTATGAGATGCAGTTATGTTGCCTTGTATAAGTGATGGAAATTATGATGTCTCAAAAAGCAGGATGGCACAAAATATGCATCAATGTAAGTAAGATTCAGCTGTTGATCACTTCAGTAGTTTTTCTGTGGACCAAGTATAATGTTTGTTTAGGAATGATTCATTTTTCTGGCCAAAAATCAACATTTGCTAAATGTGTGTCCAGATGATAGTAGTATGAAGTTTTTATGCAAATCACAAAGAAAACCATTTACCTCCAAGGTTTCCTTACTTACCTTCTTTCTAAAGATATATCCCTAGAGTGGAATTCCTTTTTCATACCTGTAAGTGTATAGGCCTTTTGGGAAAACCATAAGAACATTTTCACAATGGAATCAGTATTAACCAGAGGCCACATAAAAACAGAACTGACAGATAAACTGTAAATAGCTTTGGAACTATTTATATAAACCGGCTCTGTGTGGGTCTGAAAACCAGAGTCTCCTTCATCTGTGTACAATTATTAAAAGACTGGATCATTCAAAGCATGAGATTTGGATGGATGCCCTAGTTCCACTTCAATATTTCAGAGCAAAATAAAGAAGCTATGCAGTTCTGTAACTCCATAGGGATATATGCTGGATGCTTTAGAAACTAAAGCCACATTCTTAATACATTTTATCTTGCAAAAATATAAACTAGCAGCACAGGTTTATTTTACATTTGCAGAATAATGTGATTTTTAAATTTCAGTTTATATGCATGGTTGAGTTCTTTCTAGTCTATTTCCGAAATAGGAGTATAACATACTGTGATCAAGTGAGACAAAATATATAAATTGACTGATAGTTTATTATGTTATAGTGCAAGAGACTTAGTTTTATTCCTATGTTTAAACAATTATAGGTTATTTCTGTATGGTGTGTGAAACACATTTTTTTCCCTGTCATAATGGACCCATGCAAGCCATTATAGTTGCTCACAACCAGGTGTGGTAACATTTAGAAAGATAAAGAAATTACACTTTCTTTAAAGCTGTGTTTGAGGCCTAGTGCCTATATTCCCACGCTCTACAGTTTTGGGGGGACGTTTACAGGAACTTTCCTAGTATGCGTCATTTAAAAACTAAACCATCCTTCTACATTTAAAGAAACAAAAATAGCGTTGTGCTTTAAAGTTTGATAGCCTACAAAAATGCAATACAACTCAAAATTTAGTATGTTAAAAAACCCTATACCTCGTAACATAGGTGATAAAAATATTTAGCACTTAGTGTGTTCCGTCTTCTAATATTACCTTTCCCCTCTGAAGGAGGTAAGAAATATCATCCCCATTTTACAGAGATAAAACACACAGAGACTAAGGTCAAAATTTTCAAACTTGGATATCTAAAAATCCAATAAGTAGCCTGCACAGTTTATAAAAAATGATGATGTTTAAAAAAAAGTCCAATTAAATAAAAAAATCTGATTTTTTTTGCTTCAATCAGATATTTTTATTTAACTTAAATACAGATTTTTTTAAATAAACCCATTTAAAATTAAATTTTAAATTGACAAACTATTTTAAAGGTCTAAACTTATCATCTATTAAAATAATTTCAATTAAATACAAAAACAGTATTAAACTGTACATGCATGCTGCCAAGCTTTAAAGAGAGTCAAACCACTGAACTGGTAGAAATCACGGATTAAGAACCTGGAACCAGAACTTGCTGAAGTGCTAAACCAGCTTTTGACAGCAGCAGCCTGTTCTGCAATTGTAGAGAGAATATTTTCTTCATTTCAGTTTATTCAACTAAATCAGTTGAAAGACTAGTTCATTCAAAATTAAGAAACCAATTGGGAGTTGCAAAAGCAGGAAAGCTTGTTTTCCGCTTCCAATCTATGGATAAAAATTAGGTGCAACACGGTGAAATCTACTAGTTCTAAAATCTTTAAGGACATAGTGACCAGACACAATCAGAAAATACTTCCTTTGTTTAATGAATCAGTTAGTTTTAAATGCAAAACATGTATTAATAAAATTTTGATAAGAAAAAAAGTGTATGTATCCAGCACTTTTAAGATATATTATAATTTAATAAAAAAATCAAAATGCTGTTTTGTGCATTTAATTGAATTTTCATTTAAATAGAGCTTGATGCAAATCATAAGTAAAAATTTAATCATCTAGTAAATTAGAAATGCATCATTCACCATTTTCTAACACAATGAAAATGTAAAAATTAAGAATTTGAATAAATGTCAGTTAAACCGTATAATTGCTTAAATAAGTTTGTATAATCATAATGTATCCTAGTTAGAAAAAGGAAACACCAAATTTAAGTATAAAAGCTATATTTAGTTGCAAATCAACTTGTTTTAATTGTTACAATTAATGAGACTTTCCTTTCTTTGGAAAAACAACAAAAATACAAGTGCAGAACATGATTAAAACCAATTATTGAAATAAAGATTTCCTGCTTGCTGATTTAAATCATGTTTAAAATCAGTGGTTTCAATCAAAAGCACCCTGGTACCCGACTTCAATGTGAACTATGATCAGCATCTATGACAATCATACATCTTACTGACGTGGCTAAGTATGAATTTATTTGCTTAATTTTAGCTACTCAAGTTTGAAAATCCATGCCTAAATAACTTGCTTAAGGCCATATGACAAATCAATGGCAAAGGCATGATTTGGTTACTGGTTTTCTCAACTCACCGTGCTCTGCTCATTCCATCTAGTCCAACTGACTTTTATCAAGTTTCTACTGCAAAACAGGGGCCCATGATGTCTGCTCCAAGGCAGACTAACTTACACTACTCTTTGTTCCACTACTAATCTTATTAATACATCCTCTGTAATGAAAAATGGTTCAAGACTTAACATGGGCTCTGGGACCCTCTGGCTCATGTGTTAAATGTAAAACCAACAGATCAGTTTTGTTACAAAAAACCCATCACCTGTATTTTCTAAGCATTACTCCCATACAAGTCAGACAATCCTATTTCCTTGCACTGATGATTATTCTCAGCAACAGAGCAATATTATATTGCCCTCTAATGGATTATTTGGACCATTGCACAAGCTGGGTTTGCTTTTAGAAACACAGCTCAAAAAGTAAACACAGTTGCAGCAGAAATTGCTACATTCATTGTTGTTGTTTTCTTTCCTTTCCGATTGTCATTCAAATCTGAAAGAATAGGTGAGGAAGTTATGGAACCTTATATTCTCAACCTAATCATTGTATCCGTTGCAACATGAACTACAGAGAAACTCTGCGAAATTAGAATGCTTATACGTTTTTTTTTAAATACTCAAAGAATTGAAGTTGAACTTGAAAATTGTAAGTAAAAAGTTAGTTGATGATGTTGCCTAGCTAGTAGGTTAAATTCTCTGCTGGCCTAACTCCACTGACTTCTACTGAATTACGCCAGCAAAGAATCTGACCTATATTGTTGCTTCATATAATAAAAGAAACAGCGAAAGCTGGAAGTGCAAACTGCTGAAATGTGTATCTTCATTCCACTTGTGACCTCAACACTAATTGAAAGTGCTGACCCTTTCCAGAGGGAAGAGACCACTTATCGTCTAAGTACACTTAGCCCTAGATTTTACCAAATGGCAGATTGTGTGGAACTTTCTTCAGTGATTTTTTTACTTTAACGGATGTCCTCTGGGTATCGTGAGGAGATTATAATACCAGCACATACCTAAAATGATATACCACGTAGATACAAAGGATACATGGGTTCACACTACTATTAGGTTTGTTTAGATGTGAGTACTACTCTAAATATTCCTGAAACTGTTCAAATAAAGATTTCAAGCTCCTTTTTAGGTTTAATAAGGGGTTTTAAACTATTATAGTACAGTCTAAACAAAAATATGAGACACACACATTTTACTTCATATAAATGCATGCACCCAGAGAGGAAGAGTATTTGACACCATTGGAGGATATATTAGAGAATTTCATACTACACATGACAGCCAATATAAACTGAGAGAATGTTCAAAATTGAAGACCACAAATTAGCTATTCTTACAAAAGGGCATATCTCAAAGTCGTTAGCTCCAAAAAAAAAAAAATCACCTTGGACAGTTATCCCATATTAAAGTTCTTCAACAATGGCTTTCAGACTTGAAAGTTCTTTTTAAACTTCTTGCTGCTGCATCTTAAAATATTTATTCATAACAAGTACTTAAATAAAGCAAATGGCCTGACTTTTTGGAGATCTCAGCATAAACTGTTGCAACAGAAAATATGTGCTCTATGACTTCTCTCAATACGCTGTGAATTTAATGCTTGCTTGCTTGTTTGTTTAAAATGCTTTGGAGATGCAGCAGCAATCGGCAAAAAAACAAAACAAAGGTCAACCCCGTTTTAATGTGCATTGTTGTGCAGTTAGTAATAAAAAACTAAGGAGACCAGGTTTCCTTCATTGTACATTTGTCTGATTCCACATTAGTCATGGGAGTTGTGTGCACACCAGGGTGGATAAAAATCAATGATTTAAAAAAAAATCAGATTTTTTTACATTTAAATCGGATTTTTTTGATAAAATGCTTTTTGAGGAAAAACCTACCAGTATCTAAAGATAGTTTTAATTAAGATACAGAGATATCTCATCATGGAATAGGGATTATAAATTCTAATTCTATACTGTGAGGTAATGTATTCAGGTAATGTTTAAGAAAAGTTTTGTAAATAGGTTCCAATAGTTCATGGATTAGGGACCCAATTGTATGGGATTCCAGGGGCTTCTGGAAAGATTAACCTAAATAATCTATATATCTACCCAATGGGACTCAGTGTTCAGTCTAGAAGACACCATGAGAGATGCTTAGCTTTGCAATTCTCTAACTGTGGATAACATGCTTGTTAACAGCAAAAATGTTTTAATAAATAAATAATATATAGAGGTGAGAAATAACAGATCTCAACCCTATTGTCCCTCTGCAAATTTGTGTAAACAGTCAATCCCTTTCCTCTCTCTAACAGTGCAAAGTATCAAAAAGTTCAATGAATAGAAGATTGTTGGGGGTGGAATAGATCTGGACAAGGAGAAGAATTCTGGAGAGTGAGGGACAGGCAGTAGAAACAAAGGTGAAACTGTTTGAGCAGCATATTCCAGAAGTCTTGAGGTCTTTTTGAGTGTAGCCTTCATTGATCGGAGATCTACCATACCATTCTCTCACTACAAGGGAAAACCTATAATGGCAGCAGACCGTAAAAGAGACCCACTTTGGGAACATTTTAATGAAGTTCCTCTACCTGTGGGTAAGACAGGCATGCGTGCAAAATGCAAACAGTGCAACAAAGAAATACAAGGCCTGGTTGCCCGAATGAAACAACATCATAAGAAGTGTTCCTTCTCAGGAGGAAACTGCATTGAAGATGATGCAAGGAACATGCAGGACCTTCAGGTTGATAACATGAAGAATGCACTTTTATGTAGAAATCCATGATTAAATCGAGTCTTCCTGACTAGTGATTTAAATGATGATGTAAATCAATTTGATTTAAATCAAATCCACCCTGGTGTACACTGGGGCAAAATTTATCCCAAAAGGAAGATAAGTTCAAGGCCCTTTGCACTGAGGATCTGCTGCCCAGAGGGATAAGGAGAGCATACAAATCCTCCAAACCTCCCGAGCATGGCTCAAAATAGAAACCCTGCAGCCCCACAACCCACCAGAGTGTTATGGAATAAATTCCCTTCCTTCCCCAGTCTCCACACAGTTCCCCATACAAAGCCTGTTTACTTGAGTTACAGAAGGGAGAGTGAACATCATGTTTGGAGAGGAGATCACATCCCCATGTAATGTATTCCTGATTGCCATATCATGGCCTTGCCATTATTATGCAGATATAGACATGGCTCTGCAGTTAAAGTTGAAATCAGAATTCTATCCTAAACACTATCTTTCAGGTGTATTTCCCCTATCTACCAAACTGGAGCCAAGTCTGCTCCCATTGTAGTAAACAGCAAAACTCCCCTTATCCAGAAAGAGCAATGTTACATGTTTTAACTGGTTTTCAGTATGAACAAGATTAATAAACAAAGCTGTTTGATCTATTTAGACTGTAAGCTCACTCCAAACCCATCTTTGTTTTTTTGTTTCTTAATCTTGCACACCTGTGTCTAAGGAAATGGCTATGTACGTTACTGATGCAGAGGAGCATGTCTAGTGTTTGACCTAGTATGACCTAGTTTGACCTCCACTCACACTTGCATTACAGCACAACTACTTCATGCACCCTACTGCGCATTGCTCCAGGACCTTACCCTGGCACATATTACACATATGTCTGCATAGTAAACATCTTACAAGGAAGGAAAGCATCAAACACTGCACCTATTTGAAAGAAACAACTTAGACCCCCGAAGAGTGCACCTCAATTTGATATAACATTTTAATGATACTTTCACTACATCTCCAGGATCAGTTTTCAAATTATCATCAGCATGTTTGTTTGTTTCAGGTATGTTATGCCTTCAAGATTCTTAATGCTCTATTTGTGTACTTCACCAATAAAAAGAAAGCACCTATTATTAAACAAACTTCTCTAACATTACAATATTTATTGCAATGGAAAAAGAATTCCTGACTACAACTGTCAATGATAACTATCACCTTGTAACTTATCTACCAGAATAACATAAAATACACACTGTATAAATAAGTTTAGTTTTGGTTGTTGTTTTTTGTACATCTTTGGATCTTTTTGGCATAACATGAGCTAAAGATCAATTCAATCAAATTATGACCTTTAAAAGAGTAATTGTCCTAATATTTAGGTTGACTATTTACAGCAGATTTCTCATAATTGATCTATACTGTAGATTACCAGTGAATACTAAGTATTTGTTCCATACATGGTATTTCCAGATGACATCAATGGGAGTTCCATGCAAGGACAAGTGCAGAATATGCACATGAAATCCACAGTTCAGACTGGATATGAGGCCTTTGAAACAGAAGAGTTAAATAAATAAAGCTGGCAATGGACAAGCTGTCATTCAGTCCATAAGTTGCTGGCTAAAAGGAATCATTACCAAGGAAACCACCAAGATCTTGTTCTGTGAATGTAGTTCATTCAGTTTCCATGTGTGAAGAGAAAGATATAGAGAACAGGGAGAAAATCGGGAAGAGAACTGACCTTAAATCCCTGAACCTGCATATACTACATGAACAATGCTTAATACTGTCAGGGTTCTGGCTGATTGAAGCAAGGGCTTAAGAAAGAAAGAGAAAAATAGGCATTAAACTCCTTTTTTGATTCCTGAAATCATTAAATACACAGTATAAAAGAAAGGCAAATGTTAGCATACTAAATTTCTAATGGTGGATGACAAGTGACTAGCCACGGTTTACATCAAGGTGTTTAAGCAAATCACAGCAGAAACCTCAACTCATCTATAACCACGGATTAAAGCAATCTAAGTATATTTTTCATGATTCATGCTTCATTTTCCACCAGAGTTATTAGATTTAGCCAACATTTTTAAAACAGTTACACTTTATTCTTTCAATGAGGCTCAACTTAAGAGAGTTTAAAAACCACACACACACAAAGAACCAAATAACTCTGATAGTAAAATCCAACCATTCCACCGCGAAATAGAGATTTCAATCTAAAGCAATAACAATTCACTTTGGAACATTATACAGTCAAGTTTATGGAGGTTGGACAATTCCAGAAAAGCTATGCAATTGCAAGTAACAATTTTAGTCCTATTCTCGTTGAACTGAAATTTCAGCTATCAGATTTAAATCTGGGAACTAAGAAAACTGCTAAACTGGCAATGATCTTTTCATTGATGACACTAAGTCCAACCTGTGGTCCTGAATATAATGACTTCTGGCACCTCAACTCAGAAAGTAGACCCAGACCACCCAGAATCTGACAATCTATTTAGGGTAACTTAGCCTCGCTTTTGCCATGAATACTGTATCATTCCATATCCAGCTGTAAAATGAACTCTCCGTGCTCAAAATTGTGCTATTCAGGGTTTCCAAAGAAAAGTGCATTTGAAGAAGGAAAATATTGCAACTCGCACTCTCCTCTCCAGAGTTAAAATCAGACAAGTTTAAAAAACAGAACTCTACAGGCATACATTCATAGAGCCATCATCTAAACCAGTTTATGATAATCTGGTTTGGGATTTAAAAAATAAAGGGAGAACAGACATTGCATGTTTAAGAAAATAGGACTAAAACTACCACTTCCCATTTTAAAAATGGAATGATTGGGAAATGACTGAAATAAAATGTAGTAACAAAATCCCTGCTGGAGAGTGCTAAGCAACTGGCAGAGGAATTTGATAGACAGCATTTCCTCTCAGCCTAACAGACATGGCGCCTGGGAGAAAGATTAGAGTGAGTTGCAGCATGGAACTGGAAGCCAGACAGTTTCCTAGTATGTATTGAACAAACATATTACAGAAAATTCTATAAAAAAGAAGGAACTCTGGGAAAGGTGGAGGTAAACAGAGCACTCAATCCTACTTGTTTTTAAGGGAAGTATTTGAAATAATTCTCATGTTGTCAGAAACTTAAGAGAAACTGCTGCACATAACTGCAAAAGGTATATGAGAGAGAGAGAGATGCTAATACCAGGCTGGAGTGAGGTGTTCTGGGACTATCATTCCAGGAACAAGTAAAATGTCAGGCCAGGGCACATGATTTGGTATGACCTCCAAAGGAGCCATGAGAGCATAAAAACAGAGGCAGAGGTCTGGGAGTTTTACCCTATGTACAAAGAAGTCCAGCGGTTGTGCAGACAAGAGAAAGGAACGGGACAAAGAAGGAAAAGCTAGATACCTTCCCAGAGATGCTGTGAGGAGGACTATGAGTATTGTTGTCAGCAGCATTATTTATTTATGTATTATTCTTTAGATTTAGCCAATAAAAAACTCAAAACAAAACAAAATAATTCCTGTACCTAAAGCTCCGAGCACCCTGATAAGTAGTCATACGACAACACCATAGCAATGACCGCCTAGCAGCATGGAAAAAATCCTGGACAACACAAACTCCACGCTCCAGCAGCTTTAAACAATCAAACAATAACAAATTAACTCAGCCAGCCTTTCCATCCCACACCGCATCCAGGAACACACCCTCAACCTTTCCTACAAATGCCAAAGTTCAGAGTATTTCAGGCAAAGGAGCACTAAAGGCAACAGCTGTAGCACAGGAGCACCTGTCCTGCTTAATGAGAAGGGATTAATTTAATAAACTACATCTGCTCACTTGATCACATAGACCAGTTCTAAAGTTGGTCCTTTCAAGATAACAATAATCAATGGACAAAGGTCAAAATACCCCGATTCTTTGTGGAGAAGCTTCTTAGCCATACCATGGAAGCAAGAGACTTGACAGACTATCAGTCCATACCAACATGGCAAATCCTATGTTCCAATGGCACCTAGCCATTGTTTACTTCTACCTTAGGATCTTTATATAAATTATCTCCAATTTGCAGTAATGACTTCGAAGTGTCTTGGTTATGAATCTGAGTTATCATCTTTTCCATGATGAAATTACATTCCAGTCAGTATAATAGCAATAATTTATCCCACCTGCCGATAGTCTTGGTAACTACTCTTGCTGGATCTGCCCATCAAATGCAAATAGTAGGGCATAGCAGTCACTCACTCTCCCCTTTGTTTTCACATACAATTTTAGTACCCCCTTCAAGTTAGTATGAAAAGGCTGCAACTTGACTGTTTAGAGATCAGTTGTTCAACCTTGTTTCCTTAACACAAGTTACCCCGAGGATACTTATTCCCTGTTATGTCAGATCATCAGGACCTTGAAGCACAGTGCAGCAATCTCCCTGATTAAGATCTATACAGGGAAATTCAGTGAAGTGGATACTGTTTCTTTATTTTCTGAGGCTGCATCTTCATGCAGCTTTTAACATTATGAGAACCTTGTGCAATTGTTGGAGATGTTTGAGAGTTTGTAAGGGATTGTCCTTTAAACCCTACCTGCCAACTGTCAATCCTATCAGTTTCTTAGTGATTCTCAGTCTCTCTAAATTAGTTTCTCTGCTATAAGTAAAGTCAGGTGTAGTGTTCTTCAACATCTCACCCTTGTCCCACACTCTGCAATTTCAACCAGCTGCCCCCTAGCCACACTATTCACTGGTTCTGTGCAAAGTAAGGCTATGTTTGAAAATTATCAATAATAAGTCCCGGCTAAATTGCGGTTTCTGTGCTGTCATCCTCTCACTCTGCACTAAAGCACTGGTAGTAGTGCATTTATTTTTAACTTTCACACATGTGTCTATCCTACCATTCCCTGGGCAATGTGCAATTCATTACAACAATACAAAAATTGGGGAACTTATGTGAATTAAAAATAAATGAATTTAAGCACAAAATTAAGATTATAAAAGTAAATATCCCTCATCCAACCTGTTCTGGCAAAAGCTTAAGCAAACCGATGGGTTTTATACCATATCTTGAAATTCAGATTCTATCCGGGGAAGCAAATTTTGCTTTGCTTGTAGCAAAGTACCAGTCCTCTGATTTAGCAAATATTAGTGAGAGTCAGCTAATCTCGACTCGTATTGTGGTCACTGAACTCTGGGAAGATATAAGATGGCTTTAGGAAATACCACACTTCTGGAATGATAATGCGCTGAATATGGATGGAAATCAATTACAGTCGATCTAAACCAGCAGTCCAAGATTTGAGTTACTGGATTTTCCTTTGAACATCAGAAATATGAAACTATGGTGATAAAGAGAACTCCTTGATGTGGATAACTAAACCCCCATAAGATGCAAATGAAGTTACTATGTTGTTATTTCTTCCACAGTTGGAAAAAATTTGCTAGAATGGGCTCCGATTACATTTTAAGACTATGAACTGGTCTGGTCTGAGTATATGGGTAAGAACACTCAGCCAAAAAAGGGATTAAGCACATGAATGAATTCAGAAAGGCAGCGGAATTCAGACAAATGCTAGAACATTTGAGATATACTATAGATAGTCTATAAGTTAGTCTCTAAGGTGCCACAAGTACTCCTGTTCTTCTTTTTGCGGATACAGACTAACACGGCTGCTACTCTGAAAACTATAGATAGTGCATAGAATGCAGATCTCAACATTCTCTCTCCAGGAAGTTAGAAAAATTAAGTTATGCCTTGTTAAATGGAATTATTTCTGTAGATTTTGAACCTTCACTATTAGTTTATTGATGTGTTCATATGGTAGTTTAAGATACTCTCATGTAAAAATGTTAAAGGTAAGACATCTGAGTCAAAGGCATGTAGGATACACTTACAAGCTATTGATCAACAAATACTCACAACTTTCCTTCTTTTACCCCCTGAGTTATCAGCAATTGCAATTGCTCTGTAAACATATTTTTCAGATAATATTTACAAGGCAAAAATTCTGCTTCCTCAGGTTGTTCTGGCAGCTGCCGTCAGTGTATGCAGATCCTGATTTTTGTGCCCTATATTTAGGAAGCAGGGGTTACACTCAAGAACAGAGGCTCAGGAGCAGTAACGTGAGAGGGGTATGTGACTAACGATTAGGCAGAATTTAGGGATGTAAATTACTCCAATTACTTAGGTACTAGCAAGTATAGTTTGACGTTTTCTGGAAAATGAGTTAGTGAAGTCTGTAAATAAACAGTGGTTGAACAAGAGTAAAAGAAACCATGGAAGACTGGTGAACTTATCAGTACATCTCCATTTAATTTGTGCTGGTAAATAGCAATCGTGAATATGCCTTACTTTGAATTACCCCATGCATCACCAAAATCCACAAATACATGCTGCTTATTTGACAACCTAATCTCGTTATTCTTTCTTGTTTGCAGAATAAATATGCTGCATTTTATTCTGAAGGCAGAATATTTTAAATAGGAAGCTGAACTTCTGTTTTATATCACTTTCTTCATCCCAGTAACTAACCAACAGAAACAAAACACAACAACAACACTGGATAGAAAATATACAAAGTCAATTTAAACTTGGAAACTGCAGCATATAACAATGTAATGCATGCCTATGGGCGGGACATAACAGGTGGGGCCAGTGGATCCACCAATACTTCAGTGCATTGCCTTTGCCCCAAAACAGCCATAGGAGGCCTGAAAGTGAGATAATTCCTCGCTACTGTGCAGAAGCCTAGAACTCAGCCTGAGTCTGTGGGGCTAGCATTTGGGCCTTAGCAATGAATAAGAATGGAAGCCAGAATGAGCACTAGCATGCTGCAAAGGTATGCCAGGTTAAAAAGAAAATTGAGAATTCTGCCATTTCAGACCAATGGGAAGAGCAGGGGCTTAGTTCCTACTTTAGCTCTCCTGCTTACTTGGCTTCTCTCCAGCTCCTTCCCTTTCCCTGCGCCCGTGGCACACACACTTCTATCATTTGTCACTTAAAGCAGTTTATATTTTTAAATTAATAGCTATGGAGTACAGACCATGTTTTTAATGGCACTGAACCACTCCATATTTTCAAGGGATGAAGTATCAGGGCACACTCATGCTCCCAGTGAACATCACCTTTCCTTGCAAGGAGAAAAAAGTCTGCTGTGATATTATACTCAGACTCCTCCCCCTCAGGTTTTGTAAAACAGAATCCATTCATAAAGAAAGATATTTTTTCCAACTGGAAATAATGTTTTCACCAGACCCCGCAGTACAATACTGCAACAAAATAGTGGTTATTGAATTGTTCGTACATTATCTCTTTCAGAAGCACTTATTATTGACAGGATCCAATTCTAGTCACTTTATTTGTCAATATCTTTGTGTTGCATTCTGCGCACTGCACAAGAGAAAAATTCTACTTTTGGACTACCCAAGTATTCCAATGTGGGTAACATTTCACATAGTTGGGGTGGGTATTTTGATTTGTGATTTAAGAAGAAAATGCAAAACTATGGAAAAGCATATTTAAAAACACAGATTTTACTTCAAAGGGATTTAAAACAAATGTTGCAAATATCCACTGAAAGTGCACCAGCCAATGCACACCTGTTCTTTATTTTAACCATGACATATAAACACTTCCTGTGCATTACCCAATGAATATTACTATGTAATCCAGGTTACAGTACCTCTGACATGAGATAAATCACCATGCAGAGGGTTGATTTATGCTATATTAATGACTCCTGCTAGGATTTTTATGCATATTCTTTCACTACAGCAAATAGAGACACACCTATCTTGCAATAACATGGACTTTTTTGTTTTGCTTAGTTTACTCTGTTCCTTTCTGTAACAATGCAGGCTGTTTTCCAGATGTTAGCATTTTTGGTTAATTATTGCATATCTAGTATGTTACAGCTCACTCTAGTTGTCAACAAAGTGCATATTGCAATCATTAACACAAGCTCCTTTATTTTATTTTTTGCAATCTATAATAATGATTAATTACTGCCACTACAGACTTGTTGAATCAAGCTTTGCTTAAAGCTAATTTAACCAATATTGCATACATTAGTGTATGTGTGTGTGTACACACACACACACACACACACACACACACAAGCTGGATTTTTTTTCTCTCTGTTAACTATTTTGGGGGTTATATGTATAAGCAATAAAATTGTCAGTGTTTGTGTAACACTTACATTAAGCCTAGACTGTCAAAAGCCACCAGGACCATAGCGTAACTTTCACTACATCATCAGTAATATACAACCAGCACAGAGCTCTCTCTAATAGAAATTGCTGTGTAAGTCAGTAGAAAGATTGTGTAAGTCAGTAGAAAGACTTCTGTATCCATTACCAAAAAGCCATGACATCATTCATGTGTCCTCATCCAGTGTAAAGTTAGAAGCCTAACAACTTTTGAAGGGTTTTTTTTAGCAAGAAGCCAATTGTATCGTATTTAAACTCCAGATGTGATGATCTGTTAAACCTGAAGAATATAATCTGCTAACTTTCTGAATGACATCTCTTCAGCTATCACAGAGAGGTACAACTAACTAGAATCTCTCTTCAAGACAGCCTCAGCCTGCTTCATACAGGTCATTTCCTGTTTCACACTGGCTGCCTAAAACAACAATCCCACATAGTTCACATCTGTAAAATATTTCAGCATATGAATCAATGCCAAACTCTTGTGCAGCTGAAATACACACTGATCATACAAGTACTCTAACCTTCTGAGCTTCAGCCTGGATTCTTTTGTGGGTTTCAAATCAAGCTCACTCAGAAAGCGCTCACTCCTGTGAGCACAAAGGTTATTTTATTCCTTTTCCAAATGATTCCATACTCCTTTTTGGTTTCGCAACATTCGTTATAGTGCTTTTATTTTTTTTCCAGCCTGCTTTAAATGCATGGGTGGGGACCACATACTGCTCCAGAAAAGGAATCTCCTGGGGGTGGGGGAATAGCAAAATAATTTTGAGTTTAATAAAAGGCAAACTCCACAAATCTAAATGATGTCTTAATATTTCAGGTGAAAAAACTGTCATGACTTATTTCAACATGTTTACAAAATGTTCTCATTAAAAAATACTATACTGTGAATACCAGTGCACTCTTAAAGGTTGTTACAAAACTGAAGCAGCAGCAAACAACAGTTTGAATTGTATCAGGTCTTATTTATATATAAATCTACCTACATTGCCATGAGGATGGTGGAAAGACTCAAGAATTACAAAACATAGATGTCTGAGTACTTTAAAAGTTTCAGTACTGCTAGGAGGTAAAATACAGCAAAATACAACAATGTGAAACTGAGCAAGCTGTCCTCAACGATTTCACTGAAGCTCAGACAATTGTTGAATGAAAGATTTGTTGTGAAATTGTGCTAACATTGCACCCCTAATGAAGGGGTGTTTAGGAGATGACATGGGGAATTAGTACTATACCCTACACATGACTCAATGCATACAATACCTATGCATATAACTCAGCACATGACTAATTTATACACAAGGATGATCTTTTAAGCCTGACACCAAACCATATCATTGAGAGCCTAAAAGCACTCACAAGTTGGTTGACTGCCACACTCTGGAGAGAAGTTTGTTCTAGAAACAGTGAAATCGGTTGCAGAGTAATTGGCTAAAATTTGGACATTGGGGAAAGGACACATGACATACAGTGGTTGAAATACAGAGCTGACAGTCATAAGATCTGGACTCACAGCTTACTATTCACTTGTTGTGTGACACTATACAAGTCACATAGGACCCAGTCCTTCATTCCTTAATCACACTAGATAGCCTTTACTCACACAAACAGTCCCAATGGCTTCATTAAAGCCGTTGAAAGATTGGGCTCTTCAACACTCCTTCTCAATTCCCCAAACTGTGAAGTGAGAAAAATATTCACCTACCACATTGGGATGTTGTGTTAATTCATTCAAGTACAATAAGATCCCCATGTGAAAGGTGCTAAAGAATTACTATTACATTATTCAGAGGAAATTTTGACTATGCCTGTTGGGAGGGGGAGCAGATAAAAAAAGAAGGCGGATCAAAAAGATTTAAGGGGAATAAATTCCTTCTTCTGTCTTGCTGTTCTTTGCGTAAAATTATAAAAGATTTAAGACAGAGAATTAGCAAAGAACTCAGGCAGGCAATGGACGGAGAAGAAAAGACAAGAGTCTTAAGAATCCATTTAGTTTTCTATAAAGTATGATAAGGAAGATGGTTAGACTAGCTCTAATCTGTGCCCAACAATGGACAGAAAATGAGCTTGGGAGAAGGTGAAAAATCCACAAAACTAAAGGGAACAGTCCAAGGTAAATTAACCTAAATGAGCAAAAAGCACTGAAGGGGGGAAATAAGATCATCATTAGCTCTGGGACCAAGTCAGAGTTCATTCTGAACTGTACAAAAAGTAATTGTTCATGGGACTTGGTGAAAAAGACATGTAGCAGTATAAAGAACAGGGAACATATCATACAGTATCAGTATCAAAAACATGGCAAGAATCTAATGGTAAGTGCTTTCAAACAATTTAAATATTTAGTATTACGGGAAAGTTGTCCATGCAATAATACAGGTCCTAAACGGGGATCTAATATTGTGAGAGTGTTACAGACACTAGAGTTCTGCAGAGATTGGGGAAGGAAAAGAACATTCTCATCTACACTGGTTTATTAAAAACAGACTCAAAATTACAGAGTTTTTTGGTACTCTGAGGCACCTAAATGTAGTCTGACCTCATAAAACATTGATTTGTGTAGTGCAGAGTTTGTAATGGGATGTAGCAGACTTGTGGGATAGCCCTATGCTTCAATAAAACAAATCCTACAAAAATAAGATGCTAAAGAGTTTTAATGATCAAAAACATTGGTGGCTTCTGGATGGGAAAAAATATCAAATGTCATGAGAAAACAATCTTTTAAAACAGTCTTTCCTCTTCTTGATTTTATCATTAAGTTCTCTGTTCACGCAAAGCATTTTGTGGGATGACAATGAAAATAAACAATTAATAAGTATGCCTTGTGGGACACAACACCCTTTCTTGACACAACACCCTTCCTTAACTATCCTGGAAAACAAGATCAAGAAAATGTCTACAAGGCTTAAATGGGATAGACTGTAAAGATATGCACTATAACCAACAAAGATATAAAAACATGCCCCCCCACCCTAGTGCTTCAGGAACCAATACAAAATAAAGTAACATTATGCCAGAAATACATGGTCAGTTCCTAGATGCACTCACACAGTAGGACAGTAACAGAATCCTCAGACAGAATCTTCACTTGGTTGCACTGCACTGTTCTCCCTGGATACCTTTAAATTAGCTATCTCAGGCAAACTGCTTTGCACTGAAAAATACTACCACATCCTGATGAGAAAGAGCAGGAAAAAAAAGGTAGTTCAGATGGACCTTTTGGTGTGTCCCTTGACCGTACCAGAGATTGTAGAAGGGTACTGGCATTGTCTAGAACAAAAGGAGGATTATCTTATCTGCTCCACTCAGTCCTGCAAAGGTAAAAAGAAAGAGGTTAAAAAAAACCCTTTATCAATAAAGGAGAACTCATTTTAGTGTTATCTGTACAGTGGTGCTTGCATTCCTGGGACATAGGGAGACGGCCAAGCGCAACATCTGCCCCTCAGGGTCAACCATACCACCTCAGAGAGGCATCTGTCAAAGCTGCAGAATTTCAGAGGCTGGACAGCCCCACCTCCGGAGCCCATAACTTTTCTCTTCCAGGAACTCTGTCACTGCTCCCTAAGGCAAGCTTTGAGGTATACTTTATCTATCTTAGTTTCCTAAAAACTGAGCACGGTGGCCCTCTTCCCTGAGGGTGATCTGCAGTTTCAGTTGTATTGGAAATGGTGATCATCCTTACTAAAAGCTCCCCTTCACACACCAAGCATAGCCATGGTTATTCTTATTGAGGGTAAGAGAAGCTATAATCCCATTGGGTAGCTAAACAAAGTAAGGGTATGTCTACACTACCTGCCAGATCAGCGGGCAGCGATCGAGCCAGCGGGGGTCGATTTATCGCATCTAGTCTAGACACGATAAATCAACCCTCGAGTGCTCTCCCGTCAACTCCTGTACTCCACTGCCGCGAGAAGGGGAGTCGATGGGGGAGTGGCTGCAGTCGACTCACCGCGGTGAAGACACCACGGTAAGTCGATCTAAGTACGTTGACTTCAGCTACGTTATTCACTTAGATCGATCCCCTCTCCCCCCCAGGGTAGACCAGGCCTTAGTAACAGATTTAGCTGAAAATCCTCAGAAAATTCAGTCTTTATCCACAGATTGTGTACTGTAAAATTGGTGAATTTTGTACCAAACAACCTGAATCCCTGCTTTAAGTGAAGAGACTGAAAAAAACCTTCATAACCGAGATGCATTATGTATTTTAAAAAAAGTGATATCTGAAGCTAGGCCTTTAAATCCTTATTTAACCACAAGTAGCCTGATTTTCAAAAGTGCTGAGCATGGAGAAGCTCCCACTGAAATAATCATTTATTTCTAAAAACAGAATCCCCATGTTCAGAACTGACCTAGAGTAGCCTTAACTTGTGAACGTATCGCTGAAGCAAAGAAGGGGAATTGTCAGATGGATTTGACTAATTCCTGCTAGACATAACTTGATCCTCATAAATTGTTTAATCCTAGTAAAGCACCAAGTTCAGCTAGGGGCAAGATTTTGAGATGCTGCTTTGAAATATTTTTTCAATGTTAACTTTTATCCACTCTTAGTATATTTCTGTCTTTGTGGATTTTGTACTTTTCATTAAATCACCTGCTAAGCAAAAAAATACATTTTGCAGGTGACAAAAACAAGTTAACCAGCCCATGCAAGCTGATGAGTTTTTTCTTATCAATCTCTGCAAGAGAGTGCATGTTTTAGTTATGTGAGAAACTTTTTGCATAGACTACCTTAGATAATGCAGCGGATGGCAAAAGACTATTAACAAGCAATTTTTCATGAGTATAATAATAGCAAAGGAAACTATATGTTGGCAGACAATGGGAAGGGGAAACATAAATTTGTTAGTAATCCTGTGTTTTAATATCCTACCAGTGAAGAGTACAAGTTCTATGCTGGCAGAAGTGAGACAGTTACTACAGATTTTCATGCTAATGAACAATAACCTCAAGGAATATTGCGGGGATGTTCTGCGTTATGCCCACTGCAAAAATCTTTATACAAATGGGGTCACCACTCATGTGTTAATGTCAAGTTCACGGTTAAATGCTTTGCTGAATCAGAGCCTTAAAAAGAAATCCACGATTCCATCACTGTAATCAGTAGCAGCCGTTATTAACCGACCACTTATCAGCGAAGTTTCTCATGAACTAGAAGACATATGAGAAGAGCCATGCTAACTTCGATTGAATCAGAAACACAGGAGAGATTCCAATGTTTGCCAAAAAGAAGAAGGAGAGAAATCTATAAGGAAAGACATTTAAGTTTCAAAATTCCAAGAAGATATTCACACAAATGAAGAGGGGGGGAAATACAAAACATAAATAAATAAACAAATAATCAGTCAGCTGTGAAACTTACTCTAGGGACACTGTATAGCAGTGGTGGGCAACCTGCAGCCTGTGGGCAGCATACGCCCCATCAGGGTAATCTGATTGCGGGCCATGAGACAGTTTGTTAACATTGATCATCCACAGCAGCCCGCTGCTTCCCGCAGCTCCCATTGGCCAGGAATGGTGAACCGCGGCCACTGGAAGCTGCGGGGGGCCGTGCCTGCAGATGGTCAACATCAACAAAATGTCTCGCGGCCCGCAATCAGATTACAATTTCCTGGTGCAAGTGCTGGAGGAATGAACTAGGGGCAGAGTTCTTCTTGACCTGCTGCTCACAAACAGGGAAGAATTAGTAATGGGAAGCAAAAGTGGATGGGAACCTGGGAGGCAGTGACCATGAGATGGTCGAGTTCAGGATCCTGACATAAGGAAGAAAGGAGAGCAGCAGAATACGGACCCTGGACTTCAGAAAAGCAGACTTTGACTCCCTCAGGGAACAGATGGGCAGGATCCCCTGGGAGAATAACATGAGGGGGAAAGGAGTCCAGAAGAGCTGGCTGTATTTTAAAGAATCCTTATTGAGGTTGCAGGAACAAACCATCCCGATGTGTAGAAAGAATAGTAAATATGGCAGGCTACCAGCTTGGCTTAACAGTGAAATCCTTATTCATAGATTCATAGATTCTAGGGCTGGAAGGAACCTCGAGAGGTCATCGAGTCCAGTCCCCTGCCCACATGGCAGGACCAAATACTGTCTTAAACACAAAAAAGAAGCTTACAAGAAGTGGAAGCTTGGACAAATGACCAGGGAGGAGTATAAAAATATTGTACAGGCATGCAGGAGTGAAATCACAAGAAGGCCAAATCACAACTGGAGTTGCAGCTAGCAAGGGATGTTACAAGGCCCTTTACTGAATGAGGGAGGCAACCTAGTGACGGAGGATGTGGAAAAAGATAATGTACTCAATACTTTTTTTGCCTCTGTCTTCACGAACAAGGTCAGCTCCCAGACTACTGCGCTAGGCAGCACAGTATGGGAGGAGGTAACCAGCCCTCTGTGGAGAAAGAAGTGGTTCGGGACTATTTAGAAAAGCTGGTCAAGCACAAGTCCATGGGGCCAGATGCACTGCATCCAAGGGTGCTAAAGGAGTTGGTGGATGGGATTGCAGAGCCATTGGCCATTATCTTTGAAAACTCATTTTGATCAGGGGAGGTCCCGGATGACGGGAAAAAGGCTAATGTAATGCCCATCTTTAAAAATGGGAAGGAGGAGGATCCGGGGAACTACAGGCAAGTCAGCCTCACCTCAAGGAAAAATCATGGAGCAGGTCCTCAAGGAATCAATTTTGAAGCACTTTGAGGAGAGGAAAGTGAGCAGGAACAGTCAGCATGGATTCACCAAGGGAAAGTCAACCCTGACTAACCTAATTGCCTTCTATGAGGAGATAACTGGCTCTGTGGATAAGGGGAAAGCAGTGGGTGTGTTATTCCTTGACTTTAGCAAAGCTTCTGATACGGTCTCCCACAGTATTCTTGCCAGCAAGTTAAAGAAGGATGGGCTGGATGAATGGACTATAAGGTGGAGAGAAAGCTGGCTAGTTCATCAGGCTCAACGGGTGGTGATCAATGATTCCATGTCTAGTTGGCAGCTGGTATCAAGCGGAGTGCCCCAAAGGTCGGTCCTGGGGCCGGTTTTGTTCAATATCTTCATTAATGATCTGGAGGATAGCATGGATTGCACCCTCAGCAAGTTTGCACATGACACTAAACTAGGAGGAGTGGTAGATACACTGGAGAGTAGGGATAGGATACAGAGGGACCTAGACAAATTAGAGGATTGGGCCAAAATAAATCTGATGAGGTTCAACAAGGACAAGTGCAGAGTCCTGCACTCAGGACGGAAGAATTTCATGCACTGCAACAGACTAGGGACTGAGTGGCTAGGCAGCAATTCTGCAGAAAAGGACCTAGGGGTTACAGTGGACGAGAAGCTGGATATGAGTCAACAGTGTGCTCTTGTTGCCAAGAAGGCTAACGGCATTTTGGGCTGTATAAGTAGGGGCATTGCCAGCAGATCGAGGGACGTGATCGTTCCCCTTTATTCGACATTGGTGAGGCCTCATCTGGAATACTGTGTCCAGTTTTGGGCCCCACACTACAAGAAGGATGTGGAAAAATTGGAAAGAGTCCAGCAGAGGGCAACAAAAATGATTAGGGGGCTGGAGCACATGACTTATGAGGAGAGGCTGAGGGAACTGGGATTGTTTAGTCTGCAGAAGAGAAGAATGAGGGGGAATTTGATAACTGCTTTCAACTACCTGAAAGGGGATTCCAAAGAGGATGGATCTAGACTGTTCTCAGTGGTGGCAGATGACAGAACAAGGAGTAATGGTCTCAAATTGCAGTGGGGAGGTATAGGTTTGATATTAGGAAAAACATTTTCACTAGGAGGGTGGTGAAGCACTGGAATGGGTAACCTAGGGAGTTGGTGGAATCTCCTTCCTTAGCAGTTTTTAAGGCCTGGCTTGACAAAGCCCTGGCTGGGATGATTTAGTTGGGGACTGATCCTGCTTTGAGCAGGGGGTTGGATAGATGACCTCCTGAGGTCCCTTCCAACCCTAATATTCTATGATTCTATACCCTGATGGGCCACAGGTTGCCCACCACTGCTGTATAGTGTAGTAAAAAAAATTGAAGTTAACGATGGTCTGCGCTGAAAAAGTGCCAGCTTCAACAAGATAAATATAAGGCGGGAAAGAAAATGTTATCCTTATACACTCATTGGCAAAAATCGGAGGGAAATCAACAGTGCAAAGCACAGTTTCTGCAGAACTAAACATCCAGATTGCAGAAACCTTATTATCTCTGAAGTTCTCCTATCTATAATGGTAGAAATGAAAATGAAATAATTTGTGATTAAGAAAAGGGTTGGGAATGCTTCCAGACTTCTCAGATGTGAACTCAGCATGTAGATTTTTCTCCTGCTTTCACCAATAAATAGAAAAATCAAATTATATTAGTAAGAATGGGGAAAATTAGGAGGACTGATGACAGCAAGCTCAAATTGGTAAAGTCAGAAAGGAGCCAACACCATTAAGAGAAGTGAGAAATGGTCAGCTGCAAGGCAACAGAGGCTGAAGGGAGTTTTAAGCAGCAGGAGTTGGTTAGGCATCCTAAATTTTAGTGAGATAAGGGGCTGGCAGAGCACAATAACAGCAGGAGATTAATAGATTTTTCCAGTTTGAGGTCAGAAAACGACATGAGCTAGTGATACCTATATACTATGGTGGTGGCACATTAGAAATGAAAGAGAAAAATAACATTAAGTATAAGAAGAAACCTTAATGGGGAAAAAGCTCTGGAAAGGAAATGGCCAAAGCTACTGGCCTATGGAAAATGAAAGAACCAAGAGCAACATACAACTTAAAAGGAGGAAGGATAGCTCAGTGGTTTGAGCATTGGCCTGCTCAACCCAGGGTTGTGAGCTCAATCCTTGAGGGGGCTGCTTAGGAATGGGGGGGGGGGAAACATCAGTACTTGGTCCTGTTAGTGAAGGCAGGGGGCTGGACTCAATAACCTTTCAGGGTCCCTTCCAGTTCTATGAGAAGAAAAAAAAAAGGATCACACAAGTGCCTGCCAATGACCACTAACATGAAGTAGCTACCACCTGTGTTGGAAAGCATATTGAGTGGCAAGGGCTCAAAGCTTTTACCTGGCAGCTATTCCAAATAAAAGATTTGAAACAAGGATCAAACAATAAGAGAATGCATTAAAAATGTTTGTAGAGATCAGTATACAGGACCAAATCCAAACGCTCGACAAGGAAATCTTGAAACAGCAATAAAACAAACAAAAGAAAATGTTCTGTCCTGATCCAGGGCTGACCCATGGACAGCCTAACAATGGATGGATGGATGGATCTGTATCTAATTATGTCAATACTATACAATTGTTTTGGTGTATGGATTCTTTTAAACCCTAATGTACTTTTAGTAGACAACATTTTTGTACTCAAAAATTCCTTCTCCAATGAGGTGTTGCCTGAGGCCTAGATTGTGAGCTCTTCAGGCCTTTTTTGCAGAGACTAGCACAGTGGAATCTTGATTCTTGACTGGTGCTCTTAGGTGCTGCTATTAATACAAATAATACTTCCCTTTTTACAGAAATGAAAGCAGTCATTACCAACTCAGTAGGCAATTCTTTGTCACATCTTTGGAAATCAATGCTTCTAGAGATTTTCTTTATGGAGAAAAAAATGGGGAGAATGAAAAACAGCAGTGAGTTTTAAGAAGCCTACAGCCATTTTCTGAACTCACTGATTTTCTCTGGGAATTGTCCCATGCCACCTGGTATTATTGTATAAGACCAATGGCATTTG
Source organism: Chrysemys picta bellii (assembly GCF_011386835.1). Lineage (NCBI taxonomy): Eukaryota > Metazoa > Chordata > Testudines > Emydidae > Chrysemys > Chrysemys picta. The sequence goes on along the minus strand of NC_088791.1, from coordinate 54,937,041 downwards.
GGTAAGGGTTCCTCATTCCTTGGTCAGAAAGGCTGCATATGATGTCTTTCTTCTCCTCTGTTGTTGTTGCTGGGTGAATGTCATGGAGAAATGTTGGAGAGAGGAGCAGAGGTTGTGAAGAATAGAGTTTTTAAAAAAGCAAAAAAAAATTATTGGTACAAGGAGTTCATTATGTTTGCAGCAGTAAAGAAAAGAACCTTTCAATATAGTTGCTGCTGACCATTTCTCACTACTTTTAATGGTGCTGGCCCCTTTCTGACTTTACCAATTTAAAGACCGTACATTGCTATATATTTCATTTCTTATTTTCTTCTTTTTTCTAATTGTACAGTGCATCCCGAATGTCTATGTTGTATACACATTTATACCAATAAAATGTTCCAGGTTGTATGTTTTGATCAATGAAAGATCAGTAGGCAGACAAAGTAGAAATAACAGTCATTTCACCAGTACATGAAAAAAAGGGAAAAAAAGAATGACATTTTGAAACTCAGAGTGCAGCAATAAAGAATGAGAGGCAGGATGCCCATTAGTTTAAAGTAAATGAAGGAGTATTTCCAACACATTCAGGACCAATAATGATAAGTATACTTGCTGTTGCAAGTAAGGAAAGACAGGGTGCTATTAAAAATTGGCAGGGAGAATGGGTAAGACAGCCGTTGGCATGTGATTAAAGAGCTGGATCAGGGCAGAGGAAAATCCTGGTCAATCAATGCCAAAAGAAGATACAAGCTCAGGCCTTGCTTTGGATGGATCAAGGAACACAGCAGCATGTGGCAAGAGCTACTGCTCATGAGGAAGCTGGAGAAGCTTCAGTGTACTTTGTAGAGTTGCTTGAAAGATCCAAGCATAAGATAAGGATTAGTCTGGACCAGAAGTTCTCAACTTATTTACCATTGCAGACCTCATATGCAGCTACATGTTACGCGGGCTCCATCCTCACAATATACGGCTCCGAGGATGTCACATGGGCTGCAGCTTGTACAGCGGTGCACACGCAATCCAGGAAATTTTTGGAAAGTGTAGGAGACAATTTCCTGGTGCAAGTGCAGGAGGAACCAACTAGGGACAGAGCTTTTCTTGCCCTGCTGCTCACAAACAGGGAAGAATTAGTAGGGGAAGCAAAAGTGGATGGGAACCTGGGAGGCAGTGACCATGAGATGGTCGAGTTCAGGATCCTGACACAAGGAAGAAAGGAGAGCAGTAGAATACGGACCCTGGACTTCAGAAAAGCAGACTTTGACTCCCTCAGGGAACAGATGGGCAGGATCCCCTGGGAGAATAACATGAAGGGCAAAGGGGTCCAGGAGAGCTGGCTATATTTTAGAGAATCCTTATTGAGGTTGCAGGAACAAACCATCCCGATGTGTAGAAAGAATAGTAAATATGGCAGGCTACCAGCTTGGCTTAACAGTGAAATCCTTGCTGATCTTAAACGCAAAAAAGAAGCTTACAAGAAGTGGAAGATTGGACAAATGACCAGGGAGGAGTATAAAAATATTGCTCAGGCATGCAGGAGTGAAATCAGGAAGGCCAAATCACACTTGGAGTTGCAGTTAGCAAGAGATGTTAAGAGTAACAAGAAGGGTTTCTACAGGTATGTTAGCAAGAAGAAGAAAATCAAGGAAAGTGTGGGCCCCTTACTGAATGAGGGAGGCAACCTAGTGACCGAGGATGTGGAAAAAGCTAATGTACTCAATGATTTTTTTGCCTCTGTCTTCACGCATAAGGTCAGCTCCCAGATTGCTGCACTGGGCAGTACAGTATGAGGAGAAGGTGACCAGCCCTCTGTGGAGAAAGAAGTGGTTCGGGACTATTTAGAAAAACTGGACGTGCACAAGTCCATGGGGCCAGATGCGCTGCATCCGAGGGTGCTAAAGGAGTTGGCGGGTGAGATTGCAGAGCCATTAGCCATTATTTTTGAAAACTCCTGGCGATCAGGGGAGGTCCCAGATGACTGGAAAAAGGCTAATGTAGTGCCCATCTTTAAAAAAGGGAAGAAGGAGGATCCAGGGAACTACAGGCCAGTCAGCCTCACCTCAGTCCCTGGAAAAATCATGGAGCAGGTCCTCAAGGAATCAATTATGAAACATTTAGAGGAGAGGAAAGTGATCAGGAACAGTCAGCATGGATTCACGAAGGGGAAGTCGTGCCTGACTAACCTAATTGCCTTCTATGATGAGATAACTGGCTCCGTGGATGAGGGGAAAGCAGTGGATGTGTTATTCCTTGACTTTAGCAAAGCTTTTGATACGGTCTCCCACAGTATTCTTGCCGCCAAGTTAAAGAAGTATGGGCTGGATGAATGGACTGTAAGGTGGATAGAAAGCTGGCTAGATCGTCGGGCTCAACGGGTAGTGATCAGTGGCTCCATGTCTAGTTGGCAGCCGGTTTCAAGCGGAGTGCCCCAAGGGTCGGTCCTGGGGCCGGTTTTGTTTAATATCTTTATTAATGATCTGGAGGATGGTGTGGACTGCACTCTCAGCAAGTTTGCAGATGACACTAAACTAGGAGGCGTGGTAGATACACTAGAGGGTAGGGATCGGATACAGAGGGACCTAGACAAATTAGATGATAGGGCCGAAAAAAACCTGATGAGGTTCAACAAGGACAAATGCAGAGTCCTGCACTTAGGACGGAAGAATCCCATGCACTGCTACAGACTAGGGACCGAATGGCTAGGTAGCAGTTCTGCAGAAAAGGACCTAGGGGTCACAGTGGACGAGAAGCTGGATATGAGTCAACAGTGTGCTCTTGTTGCCAAGAAGGCTAACGGCATTTTGGGCTGTATAAGTAGGGGCATTGCCAGCAGATCGAGGAACGTGATTGTTCCCCTTTATTCGACATTGGTGAGGCCTCATCTGGAATACTGTGTCCAGTTTTGGTCCCCACACTACAAGAAGGATGTGGAAAAATTGGAAAGAGTCCAGCAGAGGGCAACAAAAATGATTAGGTGTCTGGAGCACATGACTTATGAGGAGAGGCTGAGGGAACTGGGATTGTTTGGTCTCCAGAAGAGAAGAATGAGGGGGGATTTGATAGCAGCCTTCAACTACCTGAAGGGGGGTTCCAAAGAGGATGGAGCTCGGCTGTTCTCAGTGGTGGCAGATGACAGAACAAGGAGCAATGGTCTCAAGTTGCAGTGGGGGAGGTCCAGGTTGGATATCAGGAAAAACCATTTCACTAGGAGGGTGGTTAAACACTGGAATGCGTTACCTAGGGAGGTGGTGGAGTCTCCTTCCTTGGAGGTTTCTAAGGCCCGGCTTGACAAAGCCCTGGCTGGGATGATTTAGCTGGGAATTGGTCCTGCTTTGAGCAGGGGGTTGGACTAGATGACCTCTTGAGGTCCCTTCCAACGCTGATATTCTATGATTCTATGAACATCTCAGAGGCAGAGAATATATGAGGACGGTCAGTATATGAGAATGAGAAAAAGGCAGGCTCAATCCCAGGCTGATGCCCTAAACTGTGACCACATAAGTGTAACTCTGCTTTCACATGCAAATTATTAATGGTATATTAATGCAGTATTATATTTAGTTGTAGACGCCAGAACAATATCTAGTGGATTTGTACAGTGCCCATAACCACAGTATCAAAATGCTACCCAGGTAAATAGAATCTATATCAAAATGTGCATCACTTAATTTTTGCCCTTTCTGAAATTGTCCGATCAAGGGAGCCATCTATTCTATTTAGATTCTTACATAGTGCCCACCACACTAGTTCCTGTTCATGGCTCTATGTTAGACTATGCTCATAAACAAGACCTAAACATTCAAATGGAGGGGCACCTGGGCGAAGCCAGTGGTGTTCTTGCAGGCCACTGAGGAATGTTGATGGATCTGACCCTCTAATAAGTATCTATGGTCTCAAAAAGTTTAGGGACAGATTCTCACCCCTGGCTGCAGCAATACAAAGGTGATTTAAAACTTTCTTAAGGCAGCAGCCAAGGATTCTCATGACATACGACCTCCTGCCAGTGGAAAGGGTATTTTGGGGCAGGCTGGTGGCAGGAACATGGATCTTTCATGACCATCTTGGCCAGCAGAGAGGGTCCTAGGGTGCCACAATCCACTGGCATACGTTAGAGCAGCTTTAGAGTGGATTGGTTGTCCTCAGGGAGCCCTCATGATTGGTGGAAGGTGAAGAGAAGAAAGGTGTCTTCCTTATCCTATAATGGGTTTAAAATAAACATGTTCTCCTCACTGCCATCGTTACACTATCATAAAATTGAAATTATTACCCATGTTTTATATCTATTCCCAGGTCTTTGTTTATATATTCATGATAGAAATATTTCAAGGAGCACTGTAGTATCATCAACTTATTCTTCTGGAATAGCACAAGCACCAAAGCAACCTCACACCCTCTTGAAAGAAGGGGATCGACTGTGCCTTTGATTAAATTATTATTTCTGAAACATTCACACCTAAAAGTTTGGGTGCGTTGGTGGCAGGAAAACAGAAGCTCTCCTCACCTTTCCATAGCACAGGAGCTGCTGAAACCTTACAAATCCAAGAATCCATGGTTACCAAAAATGAACTGCAAAACATTACAAGGGATTGTGCATTTGAGTATTTGGCAGAGTCCTCATATGTTGCAAAACAGCTCAGGGTGTATCCCTGCTTTGGAGGCGGATCTAAAACACCTAAATTCCCCCAGGCTCTTCAGGGAGATCTCTTCTAACATTGGGAAGAATTAGCAATTACAGTCCCACAGGATTGGTACAAAAGTGATGTTTATGTCTATGTCTCTGTCAGTAATTCCACTGAAATAAAATACTACTCACTGTGAGTAAGTTCAGCAGAGTCTGGCCCAATTTGTTTTGCATAAAAGGGACTCCACAAATGTGATGGGGAAAAATACGGATAGAGGATTGCTACTAACCAGTAATGAATATCAGCTGATACTTTTTTTTTTAAATATAACTTGTCCTGTCTAGGTGCAAAGTCCTCCTCAAATCTGTTTTAGTTAATATGTATTTACATCATGTTTCCATGTCTTTACACATAGCAATTTTCCTAGTCCATATTCTAGCTATGTATGCTAGCATGCCTGCTACCAGTGCACCCACTAATCTGAGTTAATAGCTCTTAAAGTGTCTCAGCTCAAGGATGCAGTCCTGTCTGACCCTTGTAAACCAATACAATTTCTCATTCTCAGAAAAGGTCTGATTTCTGTAATGTTCTACTCTGGTAAAATAACTTCAGCAGGGATAAAGAAATACCCTTGAAGCAGGGAACAGCTAACCATATCCAAAACAGCAAACAGCTTCAGGGGGACATTGCCTTTAAGAATAATGTTAGCTTTTAGAGTCTCATCTAGCTACTTATTATTTGGTCAGTTCCTCTTAATATAATATTTATTTTCCTGACTTTTTTTTTTAATCCTTTGAGAGAGGTACGAAATGGAAATTCTTTGATGAATGAGGTTGAACAGATGTTGCTGCTTATCCCTCAATGTTCAAGAACTCTGATTTGAGCTGAAATAAAATGGATGGCAGGAATAAATTTTGAAGTTTGTGTTAAACAGCAACAAGCAAGAGATAATCTATGGGATAGTAAGCATAGAAGAATTTCAGTAAGAATATATAGTGCTATTGACAGTTACGTCCTGTATAAACATGTGATGCTTGCTAAAGCATTAGTTAAGTGGATTTTTATAGTTTTGTGAAATGGTGTTCCTTTAGGATACAACCCAACTATCCAACACTATACAAAAGTGAAAAGATCCACTCATTGTTCTTTATTACACCTTGAAACTACAAATGTAATTATTTCAATAATCAGCTGCTTCACTGATTATCCTTCTGGGAATCAAACCAGCTCATTTATTTTGTTTTATTTTATAAACCTATAAATGGAGGATAACATGACTATAAAACTTTATGGAAAATAATCACATTTATATGGAGACATACAGGTACTCAGAAATGCTATTGTCAATATTTTCTCTCAAACTCCCATCCTGCCCCCAAAATAATCAATAAAATATGTTGCAACTTATATTGTTTTCTATGTAACATATTTTAAAGGCAAATTTATTTCCGGTTGACAATGGAAAAGTATTTATTTAATTTTCAGACACAACTAGCCATTATTTAATTGCTTTTCAGTTTGTTCTCAGCTTCAAAACTATTACTTTTACAAAGGGAACGGGTAGAAAAGTGGCATTTCTCTAAAGTCACTGACATCTATCACTGTTATCAGGGCAGGGGTGGAGCACTTATCTAAAGTCTACTAACACTTAATTTGATACAAAAAGTAAGCAACATAAAGGAATCTCAAGTTGAATATGCCAGATTAGTGCACAAGATGTAAAGTTCTACATGAAGAGTAAACAACTATTTCATGTCACAAGCTTAAATGGACATGGATGACAGGCTGAAAAGACTAAAAAAAAACCCTATTCTACATGGTCCATCAGATTCTCCAGACAAAGTCTAGGATATTAAAATCAGGCTAAAGACATTGGCCTATTAAATTCCATTTATAACATTTTTAACGATCTATTAAGATAGAAATTTAATTTTAAATCAGATCTAGAAATTATGGTTGGAGGCAGCGTCTGGGTGATGTACCAATGAGGTACCTGGCAGAAATCAAAGTGGCACCAATGGGCAGAGAGAGATGTAGCTGCTATGTGGAGATTCTATCCGCAGATAAAGCCCTGCCTGAACCTGGGAGTTGTGTAGAGGCCTGCGAAGGGGAACAAAGTTTCAGTTCTGCTTATCTCAGGCTTACTAGGACCTGCTAGTTACAAGGAAAGAGAGCAGGTGGGGGATGAAGATGGCCAGTGCTTACTTTTAATATCCCATGCTTGGACGGAAGGGAAAACATGTCTTCTGGCTTAGTAACTTCCGACCACTGCCAGAACCTACTTTCTTCCCTACCATGCCTCTTCAGACTACCTACCTGCTCCTCTCCATGGCCATACCACCCACATTCATGTCACTGGTGCACAAAGGAAGGAGACCCAATGATTTCACCTGCTGCAACTGAAGAAGAGAGTTGTTGGGTGAAGAGCCTTCCTAGAGCCACACTTTAGAAGCAGCTAACGTCTAATTATGTTGTATGCTCTTTCCACTGCAATGTCTTTGCCCATTTCCCCTACTAAATTCCAGCAGATTTCCGCCTCCCTCCGAAGCAGCATTCCTCTAACCTGCTAGCACCTTCCCCATCTGATATCTATAGGCAGACAGCTTAACTGCTAATAAAATGGAGTACAGGGATGAGAGTGCCATGTGGAAAATAAGTCAGATGTTGCCCTTAATATCATTCTTAGTTTTATAATTAAATTCAACAAGCTACCAATTACCCTCCAGATCAGATTTGTGCTACTCAAAACAACATGCTGTACAAAGACATTTATTAGTAAATGGTCAGAGGGGGGAGAATCAACACAAAGCAATGAATTCTTGGGTGTTCAACTAAGTCCCAATTCAGCAGTCCATTAGGATGAGTCCAACATTTTCCATAAAACCAAATATTTTTTGACTAGCTTAACAATCCATCCCCTATTTGGCAAAGCAATTAATCATGTGCTTAACTTTAAACTTGATCTTAAGTCCCATGACTTTAACAGGATCATGTGTTTACAGTTATACTTAAGCACTTTGCTGAACACAGATGAATTTAAAGATGTGTTTAAATGCGTTGCTGAATTTAGACTTAACACAGCAAAGAAAAGGAAGCCAAGTGGCAAAGCTAAAACATCTTTTAGTAAGGTGATCCAGAATTACCAAGAGAAAAGAATTCTGATCATATTTATTATCCAGAAGAGAGAGTTTGACTGATAGAAAAACGTAAGCCTTTGAAGAGACAAGGGTAAGCATGTTCTCACACTCACCTTCCATTAGTGAAGACACAAGAATCTGAAACCTAAACTAGAAAATGAAAAATGAAATAGATAGGCTGACCTCCACACCTACAAAATTCATCACCAAAAGAAATACCATGGATGAATGTGTGAGTGTAAAAGGGAGGATCTTCTCTATAGCAATTACCCATCACACTACCAGAAAAAAATGGAGGAAGAATTGGATAGCAGTATTATGTCATTTATAGCTATGCAAATCGTGATTATAAAGGTATTAATATTAATATTAAGCTAAGAGCATAAACTGATCCGCTGTAAGGGTCAAAAATGTCTCTTTATTCCTTGGTACATTACAGTATTGTACAACTGAATACATTTACATTCAACCTCCATGTCCCAGAAGCACTGTATACTGGCCACTGTCAGAGGAAGATGTGAGGCCTGGGTTAACTAATAATCTGAATCCTATCTTTTGATTTGTCAGTAATGTTATGGGACAGCTCTTTCACCTGTGCATTCTTTGGAAGTTCCCTGACTTCTGGTACTCTTGGATATCCATATTTAATTTACTTTCAATTGCCTTTCAATGTTCATACAGTCAGTGTTATTATGTGGACATGACCAAAGATAGTCAACTTTATTGCTGTCACCCATGGTATTTTTGCCAGTATTTTAGCTAGTAAATCATTTTATATATATTATACCCATATACATACACACACACGGGGGGAGGGAGGGGAAGAAAGAGAGAGACAGAATATTACACACACACAAACTACATTAAAACACATTATTAATGTTGCAAGGTCAAGTACTCAGAAGTTAGGCAATCTTAATTCTGGCATTTCCTATACAACTTTCATTTGCACCCTGCCCTCACACCCTTGTGCATATGCATTATGATAAAGTCTTTAACACGATTACATATTTTTCCTTGCCCAGACAGTCAGTCTCTCCCCTCCCACAGCTCCTCATCTGATCTCAGTATTCCCTCCCTGCCCCAGGCCAACTGGCTCCCAGTCCTCAGCCCATTCCCTCAATAGTTACAAGTCCCAGTTTCCTCATACTACCAGTCCCAGTATCATCAGAGTCATTGTACTAATATATTCTTGTCCTTCCCTTCCTCCCTGAGTTCAGCTTTTTGTCTCCTCTGTATTCTTTTCTCCTCCTCCTGCCTCTGTCACTTTTCTCCTCCAAGCTGCCTTGGTGCCAGCATGGGGGTGTCATTGAGAGCACAGAAGAGACCAGCTTACTGCTGTCAGAACAGCCAGGAACAGCCATTACATGGAAAGTCCTTGTGAGCCCGTGTAGCCATAGGCCGGTGCTTGATCAGTTGCCCAGAAGAGATAGTGCATGCAGAGCAGCTCCAGGCACCAGCGCAGCAAGCAGGTGCTTGGGGCGGCCAAGGGGAAGGGGCGGCACATCTGGCTCTTTGGCAGCGGGTCGCTCGGTCCCTCTCAGAGGGAAGTGCCGCCGAAGAAGAAAGCAGCACAGTGGAGCTGCCGCCGAAGTGCCGCCGACCACGATCACGGATTTTTTTTTTCTTTCCCCGCCACTTGGGGCAGCAAAAACCCTGGAGCTGTCCCTGGGTGCATGCACAGTCTTGTCATATGTAGGCACTGTGAGGGTGTATGGCATACTCTGTACAGAAGGAATCCTTGGGGAATTTAGCTGCTAAATTCAAAGCAGTGTACAAAACATTCAAAGCATGTATGAACTGTGGACTGCCAAATTTGTGTAGGTTTTCACAGGGATGGCAAAAGGGTGTGTCAGAAAAGTCACCCCTCTGCCAAATTTCAAGTTCCTGCTCCAAAGTATTGGGCTGCTGGAGCTCTTCACAAACAAGGAAACAAAAAAATTTAACATGAGCAAAACAATGTATTTTCCCCTACCCTTGTTCTCAGAAACAGCTGAACAGTTTTGGCTGAAATTTTTCAGAAAAAATATTCTGAGACAGCATGACTCCAAAAGGCCTTAACAGAGACCTATATTTAATAGGCTCTATTTTCTTTTTTTTTTTTAAACAGATAACTTCCTTCACCTTTGAAATGTCTTCAAAGCAGACTACAGCCTGAACATTTCTAAATACACTTATGTCTCCATCTCTCAGCTGGGTTACAGTAAAGATGGCCAGGCCAACAGCAACAAGCAAACGGGTTTTCTGGCAGGCCATGATATACTGAGACAATTTCATTCGCCATCTTGTCATAAGATTCTGGCCGCTAGCTTTGAATCATACAATGTAAAAAGAATCTATTAAATTATTGTTCTATCTGAGATGCTGTGCTGTATTTAGTAGTCCAGAAGAGCTACATTTAACAAATACAATGAACTATGAATATATCATCTAGGACATAAACATAACGTTGGCCCAATAAACTTAACCAGACCCAGCTCACGGCTTGAATTCCAAAAGTGACATACATTCATTTGCTAGAACCATCCAACTGGAACCCCAGTGCCTGCTCATCAGCATTAGCACATCTTTCCTTTGGGACATTTTCTGACATGCCTTTTTGATAACTGTAGCCAGCAGCTAGATACATTCAGTAGTCATAGAAATGGAGAATAATGAAATTAAACAGTTTTTACCAGGTTTGTTTTTCTTCTAGCTGGTTATTTCTCTACCTTTTCTTTACTGCCAACATAATATACCTGACACAGACTAATAAATCCAGGGTCAAGCTGCAAAAAAAATCTTAAGAAGTAAAGAGATGACTCAAATCTTCTTGCCGATCTTCTGAGAGGCACTCATTTGTCTTGTCATCTTGAGAGATGCTCTGGATAGGTGTCCCTAAAAGGTTTATACAGAGCTGTGTGTTTATGTAACCCCTTAGCCTCTGCCAATGTAAGCCAATGAGGTCACTTACACAGACCAGTGGTTGGCTTCAAAGCTGAAGGCAAAAAAAAAAAAAGTGACAAGAATGTATCCTTCCTTATCATCTCAGCATGTTCACTCCAATTACTCTCATATTTACTGACTTCTGTGCTCACTCACATTTAATTTTTACTCTCTTTGATGGCAGAGACATACTGGCTCCATCTGTCACAGGGTTAAATAACCATCTCTGATTGTAGCAGATTCTATGACTTAAAAATCAGAGCCTGGAACCAATCATGATCTTCAAAAAGTCCTTTTTTTCCTGAATCCCTTTCCGACTGAAGACAATGGGAATTGAGCTATCCATTTCATTGGGAGCAGGAGCAGACAATATTTATCACCTCTAGAGTGCAATACAGAAATGCTCCCTGTGATCTTTTTGTGGTATAATTACTGAATTTTATTTTAGGAAAAAATATCAGAAAATCCTCCAGCAACTCCATTTTTGCCATTATATACTATTAATGTATGTGACTCAGTGGTTTGCAATTCCAAAACACCCCATAAATCTGATAATTGACTACTGAGCAATTATGTACGCTTAAGAAAAACAATCCTGAAAGATATCCTGTAATAAAGTGTTCGAGCCAGAGCATCCCAATGGTACTGTGGTGAGTGCTTTAAAAATGCATCATAGTGATAGCCTAGTAAAGTATGTTAAATGCTCCCAGACTCACCCATCTTCTTTTTTTTTAAAAAACATTTTATTGATTTATTTTCCCACTGTTTTTATTCTTTATAGACTTGTCCATCAGTAAGGGCATCTTTTCGTACATCCAGTTAAATGATGCCTTAGATACTACAGCGATGGGCTCCATAGATAAACTAATACTTATACTACTATTTATGACATTCTCACTTTCAGAGTGAATTTCAATGTCCATATCTCACTGAAGTATCTGCAGGCTGTAGGTATCAGTTTCAAACTATATATGGTGGGGGGGGGGGGGGGGAGAATACTAAAATAAACTGTTAATGGCCTGACTTAGTCCAAACCAAGGAAATCCAGAGTTAATAGAAACAGAAGCCTTTGAAATGGAAAGAGACTTGACATTTTCAGGGCAGTTGCCAGGCATCATTTCATTAGTGATTTTTGGTTGAAGAATGAACTGAAAGGTATGTTTTTACCCCTACCCTGCTGCCACACCACTAGGGAACATCAGCACCATCTAGTGCAACTAGAGTGACTCTACCACTCTAAGGCCTTGGCTACACTTACCGGCAAGTTCGACGGCTGGAAATCGAACTTCTGGGTTCGACTTATCGCGTCTAGTCTGGACGCGATAAGTCGAACCCGGAAGTGCTCGCCGTCGACTGCGGTACTCCAGCTCGCCGAGAGGAGTACCGCGGAGTCGACGGGGGAGCCTGCCTGCCGAGTGTGGACCAAGGTAAGTTTGAACTAATTCGAAATAAGGTACTTCGAACTTCAGCTACGTTATTCACGTAGCTGAAGTTGCGTACCTTAGTTCGAATTAGGGGGGGTAGTGTAGACCAAGCCTAAGTTTGTCACAGCCTGCAAGTCAAAGTAAGTCTAAGATTCATCTGTCCAGATGCCAGATAGTCACAACTTTTTTCTGTGCACCCTTTATAACAAGCAGTGGTCTGTGATGACCACACATACCACTGCTGGTTTTTTCTGTTGTGCTCCCTTTTGCTTTCCTCCCCTTTACATTTTTGTAGTTTGACAACTACAAAATTCAGTGAAAGAGTGAAATATTACTCTTATCAAAAGGCTAGCATTTAGTGGTATGAAATCAAAAGAGGGCTCTATAAAAATTTACTCTACAAACTTAATTAAGTGATCACCCTCATTGTGGTGACATACAGCAGGACTTGTCTACAGGTCTTTACTATCCACCTTCTTCACATAACAATCAGAACACTGCTATACTACCAATAAACTCAATATAGTTTTAAGGAATGGGTTTGTTTAAATGGGAGTAGATTCCAAAATCCCCTCTGAAAGTGCATATACAGTCTTAGAACATAAGACTTATCACAGATACAGAAGGAAAATTTTGTGGGAGCTTATTGTTGGTAGGCTGCACTGCACCTGAATCGGCTTTAGACATAATTCTGCTCAATAGGAATCGTACATATTTAAAAAAAAACCTCTCAGAAGAAGTACATCATCACTGTGAGTGAAACTTGTAAACAGCCTGGCTGGAGGGATGAGAAAGCTTAGGCTGGTCTTTGTGTTGTATTACTGTTATTTCAACTGCTAATAAAAGAAGCAACTGAAGTAGAGTGGTGAGTTTGGTCACTAACCTAGGCCCTGATCCTAAGAAGATTTATGCATGTTCTTAACTTTACATTCTGCGATGAGCTCCATGGAAGACAATGGAGATACTCCCATCATGTAAAGTCAAACATGTGTGTAAACCTTCTCAGAATTGGGATCCTAGAATGTGCGGGTGAAATCCTAGCCATATTAATGTCAATGGGAGCTTTACTTTTTGCTTCAATGAGGCCAGAGTTTCACCACGTATTTCTTGTGTTAGCATGGGTAAGAACTTAGCCCTTTCACAGCTGACCCATATTGCTTTCCCTCTGACTGTTGGGTTAATGGTATTAGAAAGACAAGGTGGGTGAGGTAATATATTTTATTGCACCAACTTCTGTTGGACAGAGACACAAGCTTTTGAGCTTACACACACCTCTTCTTCGGGTCTGGTTAGTGATATAACAGAGGAACTGAAATAAATACATACACACACACACATACACACACACACACACACACACACATACACACACACACACTCTCTCTCCCCTTATTTACACCAATGTAAATCCAGATTAATCTACTGATTATGGAATTACACCAGTGCATCTCAGAGCAGAATATAGCCCAACAGATAAACTTATCCAACAGAAGGCCTGTGCTGTGCTTATTAAGGAATTCACAAAAAATAGCCCATTAAGTAACAATACAGCTGCCCTTTTCTTCAACTCCAGTTTAGTTTGCTGAATTCCTTTATCTGCCCAGCACTAATCAGTGTCTTCAATTTAGATGAACGTACCATTAAAAGAGAAGCATGTCAGATTGTGAAAGGGTTTTTGTTCTCCATATTTAAAAAAACAAAAAACACATCTATCCAATAAGGAGGTGACAAGAACTACATTAAATTAGTCCAGCAATGGCAGAATTAGGCACTGCAGAAATTAAACAAAGAATGTACTGTTATTTTCACACACAGCTGAAACACACTTTTTCCCATGTAACAAGTACGGAATCAATATATGTTAATACAAAAAATGATACGTAGTTCTGTTGCAAAAGTGAAGGAGTGATTTCAAATATGTAAGTTTGATGAGGATAATGTGTTTCTTTGAAAAGAAAAAAAATATTTAAGCTATTCATCAATAAAAATGAAACAAAAAGGATACATAAGGGTTGAAATACCTTTTATGGTGTACATTTGTACAGCACAGAATCTCAAATCACAATTTTTGAACACCCCTTCAACCCACTTATGGGTACAGCACTTAACAGCTCACACCTACATCACATAGCATCTGGGAGATGAAGCATTAAGCACTACATCCATCTGAAACTGCAGGGGAAATGTATATAGACAGAACATAGTTACCCAAACTAGAATTTGGATTGGGCCCTAGTTAAGTAAGGTATTTATGGGATGTTAAATGACCACGTGCCAGGACTTCAATTTTCGGTCTCAAGAAGAAGAGATTGCCTCTAACAGCATAGCACCTCCCAACAGTTAGGGCTTCTGCTTTTCGAGAATTATTAATTTATTTTTTCAGGGTTTATTTTTAGCAACGGTTACGTTTTATCAGGATTTTCAGGGCTCTCTTTCTACATACTATAATTTCTACATACTATAATATAATGTACATACATTACAGTAGTGTATACTATAATAAGTACTTTCTTTGCAGTGTTCTCTAGTGCAGTGGTTCTCAACCAGGGATCCAGGGATCCTTGGGGGGCCATGAGCAGGTTTCAGGAGGCCCACCAAGCATGACTGGCATCAGACTCACTAGGGCCCAGGGCAGAAAGCCGAAGCAACGCCACATGGGACTGCAGCCCAGGACCCTGATCCCCGCCACCCGGGGCTGAAGCCGAAGCCTGAGCAACTAAGCTTTGTGTGCCCCCTGTGGTGTGAAGCCCCAGGCAATTTCCCTCCTTGCTATCCCCTAATGCCAGCCCGGGCTTTTATATGCAGAAAACTGTAGTTGTGCCACAGGCCCTAACTACATTGGGCCAAATATTGACTGGAAAAGAAACAGTGTCATCTAATGATTCATCAACTTCCTAAAGTTGCAAACCACGATCACTCCTAAAAATTGCCACTCTGATTTTTTAAAGGGATCAGCGAGAAAAGCTGTAGCACTGAAAATCATGTACATATAAAATATGGGATTTCTGGAGGCAGGATAATTATTTAAAATTTCCTGTCTAAAAGTCAAATGCCATATTCCCATGCTATGGCTTGGTTTGGGGGTTTGCAGAAGCCATCCATGCCACTAACCAATCACTGGCTACAGGAATACCACATGTGGGGAAAAAAAGTCAGAGATTCCAATGTTGCCACATCATTCACTGGGCAGACCAAAAATGCACTGGGCCAATCCCATGACAAAACTCTTTGGCAAGAAAGGGAACGAATGTGCTCGCAACAAAACAGAACGGTGTGGCATCGACTTGCATTCGTGGAGGGATGGACGAGGACACGACGGACGAAGGTGAAAAAGGTGACATCATTCCCAGCAAATGCCACTTTTAGGACAAGTAATTTTGCAGGTGTTGTAAATCATTTTGGATACTTGATAAGGTGATGCCTCAAATACTCAGCAAACTTTTCTTTACATGTTCATCTGACCTCCAGTTTAAAATTGGGAAACAATACAAGATCTTGCATGCTTATTACATGGATGGAACGCTATTATTAAAATATATGTGCACCAAAGAACACATTTTGCCCTTTGATACATGCACACAATGACAATTAACATCAATAGGTGTCACACATGCATACACCCTTTCTTTCAGATTGTCTACAATCATATAATCAATTTAAAGTAATGCTCCAGAATTTGCTGAGCTTTTTTCTTTTGTATAAAAAAATCCTTCTTCTGTGTTTTTAAATCTTTCATCCATTCAAATTGGACATGTGATACTAACATTGGTAACAAGTATTCAGACTTCTTAAAAAGAACAGGAGTACTTGTGGCACCTTACGGCTGCTACTCTGAAATCAGACTTCTTAAGTCACCTTTAACAGCTCCAGATGTTCATGGGACCTGTAGACAAATTGCTTCTTCTTCTCTAAAACATTTAAGGAAGCTGAGAAATGTTTTAGTAAAAGCAGTTTCCAGATCTTCCTGCTGACAGCCAGAGCTTATCCTTATCAATAAGTCATGAAGTGAGAAATTTCAAGTAGAAAATAAAGGCTGCCTTCATATTTGGAGAGAAGGGAAAAAGAAGAAAACCATAAGGAATTTTTTCTTGCCAGTTAATATCCTAACTGAAAACACATTATGTCTTACAGGAAGCTAGAAGATGTTGTTTCAAATGCAAGACTCCCATGCATCCCCTTTGTCTTATTATCAGGAAGTTAATCAAGCCATTCAGATAATACCATTCTGATCCTCTTTGAGTACTCTCAGATTTTTAAATGAGAAAGAAAGAAACGTCTGCAGCCAGTCAGTCTAACTTCTGACCCAGCAATCTGCTATGCTTAATTAAAATTAACCTAGAGCACAACCATCGAGCTATGAATTTCCCTACTGTATTGCAAGATCATTATTGTGACAAGTGAATGGTAAGATCCTGATGAATGCCTGCCACTGTTCAATAGATTGAAGAAGGGCTTGAAAATGCCTTATCTTTGCTCTCTGTTTTAGCCAGATTAAGGAAAGGGTGGTTAATAACCTTTCATATTGCCCTCAGACACAGGATTCAGTCTGTCTGGCTCCATGCTGTGTTATTGCTTCAGTCTAGGCTATTGTCTATTCTCACGACATATATAAAAAAAAAACTTCAGAGATATGTTTTTGGCTCTCATTTTACAAGACAGAAGTATCATTAACAACCTTCTAATTGTTTCATGGTAGAACAAATCATTTAACTAAGTCACATCAATTAAAAAGGCCACAGGACATATGTTATGAATGGCACCTAAACACTGTAGTTTAGGTAACATTTTCAACTGGGGAGTATTTTATTATAATCCTTTTTCTTTCAAGAATGCACAAACATCTAGCAATGAAGGGCATAGTAACAATAGCTGAATGTTTACTTAAAATAATCATGTAACTGGAATTTTAACAGCAATCTGCAAAGGAAACAAAATTAAGTCTGTAGCCATTTTCTGCTGATTTATGATGTACAAAGAAAGCTCGAAAGGTTTTTCTCTCCAATTTTATTTCTTGCTCATTTTTTAACCTTAAACAAAAAAGCAGGTCCTGTCTACCCTATTGCCCTGGCTGACTCTGGAAAATTGAAGACTAGTGAGACTATATGATATAGAAGAAATTGAGCAATAGAGAGCAGAAGAGACTTTCAGTCAGAAAATGTTTAGAACTCTCACGTTAACATCCATTTAACTTGCACTTGAAAAACTGAGTTGGGACAAACAGTTTTAGGTACAAAACCATTCAAAATGAAAGTTGAGAAAGGTATCTTAGTCATTGGGTTCTCCAGCAAAAACACAGCAAACAGGACTTGATATTACTATCTCTAAATGGAAAGAAGAGCTCAAAAATGGGTTATAATAAGGGGGGGGGGAAACTTTCAAGCCTTCTTTATAAATCAGACAAAGGTTAAAAGAAGAAGAAGAAGAAGAAGCAGCAGCAGCAGCCTAGCACTATTTTTTTCCTTTCTAGGCCACCTTTAAGATAACACACTATTTACAACCTTTCATTTGTGTCCTTGATGCCTGAATAAAAACCTGACCCTGCAAAAAAATTACAAATGGTGCTTAACTTTAAGCATATGAATCATCTCACTGATTGTAATAAAACTATTCATGTTTTTAAAAGGTAAGCATGGGTGTCTGAGAACACACCATGAAATCCTGGCCTCACTGAAGTCAATGGCAAAACTGTTGACGTCAAGGGCACCAGGATTTCACCAATAAGCTTTATTACGTGGTTTATATTATATTTATGTATTAGCTATGTGGTATTTATATAGAATCACTGTGCGAGCTACAACATTTCTATGAAATCCTATAGAAAATGGGAGGTTAAATCTAATTAAAGCTGTAACAATAGCTTTTCCTGTAGGAGGAGTAAAAAACTTATCTTGATATGGTTACACTGAAAGGTCATTCCTATGATCCAGATCTGCATGTCTGCTCTTCATTTTCAAAACTCTAGCCAGCCACAAACTAAAATGAAATGACGGGATCAGAAATGTTTGCACAACCTTCAGAGAAACCTTTTGGTACAATTAATTAACTGTAATTAAAATCCTGGAATATAATTAAAATCACCTCCTATCAGTGTTACTAAACAAGCTACAGAGAGAAAAAAGGTTTCAGAGTAGCAGCCGTGTTAGTCTGTATCCGAAAAAAGAAGAACAGGAGTACTTGTGGCACCTAATAAATTTGTTAGTCTCTAAGGTGCCACAAGTACTCCTGTTCTTCTTTTTTTAGAGAGAAAAAAGAGAGAGAAGACAGGTAGGGAAGAGATTCTTTTATTCTTTGCATATCAATGTTATGAGCAAGTAGTAAAGCTGATGAAGCTGGATTGTGAAAAATGTGGGCTATTATACACTAAGTGTCTATGATCTTTAAGGATAAAATACAGGGGCTTAAATCAAAGACCTAATCTGACACAAAGACCAGTAAACAGTTAATCAGTAGCACAGTATGAACAGAGTATGTTACATCACTGCCTCCTGAGCACGGTTTTTAGCATTTGCTTCTTCAGATTTACCAGCTCAGCTGTAACCTACATATAGTTTAGAGGATTAAGCCATAATGCTACACATGTGCAGACTAGAGGGCACAGCAGTTGTCGTTTAGCCCTCGTAACTTCTGCACAGCATGTGAAAATCAGATCGTTTATGGCAGTTAGAACTCATTAAAATAACCACGCTTGTTCTTTTTAACAGGGTCATTATGTAACATTAACTGAGTTTCTCTAATTGTTTCACACCCTTTTATCTGTGTAGTAGCTGCTTTCAGACCCATTTTAGCCAGATCTTTCGATCACTACAGAAATATAAAAACCGCCATTAAGTAAACAAGCCATTGGTCCATATATTCTGGTAATCTGCCTCCAATGACCAATAACTGATCCTTTAGAGAAAAGTGAAATTTCCCTTTGAGTATGCCATTACATGTGAGGAGAGATGCCTTCACAACTCCAGCTGGAACTCAATTTATGTGCTGAAGCATGAGGCATGATATCTCTTATAATGTTTTTACATTGCTAGTATAACTGCAAATGTTATTTTTCCACAAGCAAAATCTCTAATCCTCCTTGGAATTTTGCTGAGCCATTTACTTCAATACCAGGCAGAAGTGAATTCCACAGCTAGGTCATACACTACAGAAAAGAGTACTTTTTTTAGAAGTTTTAAATTTGTTGCATTTCATTCTTAATTAAAGGAATGATTGAATTGGAAGGACTAGTTGCCTTTCACTGTATCAGTGTCTATTTTATAAATCTCTATTATGTTCACTAACATGGCACATTTGTATATCTACACGCATTATCTCTCTTTTCATTAGTGTTCAAACCATCAAAGAGATCTGTATGCTTAGACCCTTAGGGTACGTCTTCACTTACCGGAGGGTCCGGCGGCAGGCAATCGATGTTCTGGGATCGATTTATCGCGTCTGGTTAAGACGCGATAAATCGATCCCGGATCGATCCCGGAAGTGCTCGCCGTCGACGCCAGTACTCCAGCTCGCCGAGAGGAGTACGCGGCATCGACAGGGGAGCCTTCCTGCCGCGTCTGGACCCGCAGTAAGTTCGGACTAAGGTACTTCGAATTCAGCTACGTTATTAACGTAGCTGAATTTGCGTACCTTAGTCCGAAGTGGGGGCTTAGTGGGGACCAGGCCTTACTCTCAACAAGAGGAATCTCCCTGACTTCAGTGGAATTCTTCCTGTTCTGATCAGCTCTCTATATTGATCACAATACTGTACATTATGTGTGGAGTGTTTTCACACATACAAAGCTACTCTCGCATGTAAACAAATATGCACTCAAATAACTACAAGTTATTTTGCTCAAAAAATAGTTATCTGCCTATTTTCTCAGCTTTTTCATGTTTTACAAGGCTCAGTGAATCAAAGGAAATGAGCTTTCCCTAACAAAGCAAATAGATGAGTCCTGGCTTAAGAACATGTATTTTATTCCTAAAAGAATAAAATCAACAATAAAAATGAAAAGTTTGCTGGAAGATTTCCTCTTGAGTTTTCTTACTGGTCAGAAAAATGTTCATAGCTTTACTGAAGGAGCTCATTAATCAAAAATAATAAAGTCTTTAAATCATTTGGTGCAACAAAAAGTGCATAAATAATTGCCACAATGTCCATTCGGTATTTTATCATGAATGAAATAATGCTGACTTGGCACAATGAAGTCACTTAATGTCAGAATGACTAGTACAAATGTATTTCTTTTTTAGTTCCCAGTCATCATTAGCACATAGGATCATATATCAGATTTAAAAAAAAAATGTTCTTACACACTATCTAGAGTAACAAGAAACTCTACTGT